>NW_027475154.1:724077-1086116 GCF_051020985.1 Nomia melanderi | reverse complement strand
TAGTTTTAAATAGTTTTATATAGTTTTCTTAGTTTTATATTGTTTTACATAGTTTTATATAGTTTCATATAGTTTTAAATCGTTTTATAGAGTTTTATTAGTTTTAAATAGTTTTATATACTTTTATTAGTTTTATATAGTTTTCTGTAGTTTTACATAGTTTTATAGAGCTTTATATAGTTTTATATAGTTTTATATTGTTTTATGTAGTTTTATAGAGTTTTATATAGTTTTATATAGTTTTATATAGCTTTATATAGTTTCATATAGTTTTATATAGTTTTATATAGTTTCATTAGTTTTAAATAGTTTTATATAGTTTTATTAGTTTTATATAGTTTTATGTACTTTTACATAGTTTTATAGAGCTTTATATAGTTTTATATAGTTTTATATAGTTTTATAGAGTTTAATAAAGCTTTATATAGTTTTGTTAGTTTTAAATATTTTTATATAGTTTTATATAGTTTTATATAGTTTTCTTAGTTTTATATAGTTTTATATAGTTTTATATAGTTTTATATAGTTATATATAGTTTTATATAGTTTTGATAGTTTTATATTGTTTTATATAGTTTTATATTGTTTTATATAGTTTTGTTAGTTTTATTTATTTTTATATAGTTTTATATAGTTTTATATAGTTTTATTAGTTTCATATAGTTTTATAAAGTTTTCTTAGTTTTATATAGTTTTATATAGTTTTATATAGATTAATTTAGTTTTATATAGTTTTATAGAGCTTTATATAGTTTTATATAGCTTTATATAGTTTCATAGAGTTTTATATACTTTTAAATAGTTTTATGTTGTTTTATAGAGCTTTATATAGTTTTGTATAGTTTTCTAAGTTTTATATAGTTTTATATAGTTTTATAGAGCTTTATATAGTTTCATGTAGTTTTATATAGTTTTATATAGTTTCATTAGTTTTAAATCGTTTTATATAGTTTTATTAGTTTTAAATAGTTTTATATAGTTTTATTAGTTTTATATAGTTTTATGTACTTTTACATAGTTTTATAGAGGTTTATATAGTTTTATATAGTTTTATATAGTTTTATAGAGTTTAATAAAGCTTTATGTAGTTTTCTTAGTTTTATATAGGTTTATATAGATTTGTATAGTTTTAAACATTTTTATGTAGTTGGATAGAGTTTTATATAGTTTGGTATAGTTTTATATAGTTTTGTTAGTTTTATATATTTTTATATAGTTTTATATAGGTTTATATAGTTTTATATAGTTTGATATAGTTTTATATAGTTTTATATGTTTTATATTATTTTATATAGTTTTATATAGTTTTATATAGTTTTATATAGTGTTATATAGTTTTATATAGTTTTATTAGTTTTAAATCGTTTTATATAATTTTATATAGATTTATATAGTTTTATTAGTTTTACTAGTTTTATTAGTTTTATATAGTTTTATTAGTTTTATATAGATTTATGTAGTTTTATATAGTTTTATACAGCTTTATATAGTTTTATATAGTTTTATATAGTTTTATAGAGTTTTATAAAGTTTTATATAGTTTTGTTAGTTTTATATATTTTTATATAGTTTTATATAGTTTTATATAGTTTTATATAGTTTTCCTAGTTTTATATAGTTTTATATAGTTTTATATAGTTTTAATAGTTTTATATTGTTTTATATAGTTTTATATAGTTTTATATAGTTTTATTAGTTTTAAATCGTTTTATATAATTTAATATAGATTTATATAGTTTTATTAGTTTTATTAGTTAATTATAGTTTTATTAGTTTTATATGGATTTATGTAGTTTTATATAGTTTTATAGAGCTTTATATAGTTTTATTAGTTTTATATGGATTTATGTAGTTTTATATAGTTTTATAGAGCTTTATATAGTTTTATATAGTTTTATATAGATTTATAGAGTTTTATAAAGTTTTATATAGTTTTGTTAGTTTTATATATTTTTATATAGTTTTATATAGTTTTATATAGTTTTATATAGTTTTATACAGTTTTAAATAGTTTTATATTGTCCTATATAGTTTTACATAGTTTTACATATTTTTACCAAGTTTTATTAGTTTTATATATGTTTTATAAAGTTTTATATACTTATATATATTTTTATATATTTTTATATAGTTTTATATAGTTTTATATAGTTTTATATAGTTTTATTTAGTTTTATATAGTTTCTTTATGTTTTATATAGTTTCATATCGTTTTACAATGTTTTGTATTGTTTTATTAGTTTCATATAGTTTTATATATTTCTATATAGTTTCATATAGTTTAATTAATTTTATGTAGTTTTATATAGTACTATATAGTATTATACAGTTTTATATAGTATTATATGGTTTCGTATAGTTTTATATAGTTTTAGATAGTTTTATATAGTTTTATATAGTTTTATATAGTTTTATATAGTTTTATATAGTTTTATATAGTTTTATATAGTTTTATATAGTTTTATATAGTTTTATATAGTTTTATATAGTTTTATTAGTTTTATACAGTTTTATATAGTTTTATATAGTTTTATATAGTTTTATATAGTTTTATATACTTTTATATAGTTTTATATAGTTTTAAATAATTTTATATAGTTTTATACAGTTTCATATAGTTTTATATAGTTTCATATCGTTTTACAATCTTTTGTATTGTTTTATTAGTTTCATATTGTTTTATATAGTTCTATATAGTTTCATATAGTTTAATTAGTTTTATGTAGTATTATATACTATTATATGTTTTTATACAGTTTTATATAGTATTATATGGTTTCATATACTTTTATATAGTTTTATATAGTTTTATATAGATTCATATAGTTTTATATAGTTTTATTAGTTTTACATAGTTTTATATAGTTTCATATAGTATAATATAGTTTGATACAGTTTTATTAGTTTTATGTAGTTTTATATATTTCTCGATTATTTCATATAGTTTTAATAGTTTTATATAGTTTTATATGTTTGCAAATAGTTTTATAAAGTTTTATATAGTTTTATATAGTTTTATATATTTTTATATAGTTTTATATAGTTTTATATAGTTTTATATAGTTTTATACAGTTTTATATAGTTTTATATAGTTTTATGTAGTTTTATATAGTTTCGTATAGTTTTATATAGTTTCATATCGTTTTACAATCTTTTGTATTGTTTTATTTGTTTCATATAGTTTTATATAGTTCTATATAATTTTATATAGTTTTATATTGCATTATATAGTTTTCTATAGTTTTATATAGTTTTACATAGTTTTATACAGTTTTAAATAGTTTTATATAGTTCTACATAATTGTTTATAGTTCTATATATTTTTATATAGTTTCATATAGTTTTATATAGTTTTATATAGTTTTATATAGTTTTATATAGTTTTGTATAGTTTTATATAGTTTTATATAGTCTTATATAGTTTTACATAGTTTCATATAGTTTTATATAGTTTTATGTAGTTTTATATACTTTTATGTAGTTTTATATAGTTCTATATAATTTTACATAGTTGTATATAATTTATATAATTTTATATAGTTTTATATAGTTTTATATAGTTTTATATAGTTTTTATAGAATTCTATATTGTTTTATATAGTTTTTATAGTTCTATATAATTCTATATTGTTTTATATAGTTTTGTATAGTTTTTTACAGTTTTATATAGTTTTGTATAGTTTTATATAGTTTTATGTAGTTTTATATTGCGTTATGTGGTTCTATATAGTTTTGTATAGTTTTATATAGTTTTATAGTTTTATATAGTTTTATATAGTTTTATATAGTTTTCTATATTTTTATATAGTTTGATATAGTTTTACACAGTTTTATTTAGTCCTATTAGTTTTGTATATTTGTATTACTTTTGTATAGTTTTATATAATTTTATATAGTAAGAAAGCCCTGGCGCCTAAGTGAGTTAGGCAGGCAAGATCTCGGAGCATCAGCGGCAGAGAAAATCTCAGTTACACGGTACCGCACACTCAGGTTTTGTCAAAAATCGAGCATGAATCTGCTGATATCTCGGGAGTTATAAGAAATAGTAAGATAAATCAAGCCGCATTTTCTGTTGGAGGACCTGGCGCATGAATGTGTGCAGCAGGAACGACCTCAGACCACCAGCTGCCTCGAAAACCACGAACTCATGGGGCCGGACACTGAGGGTCTGGGAAGAATCCAATATATATCTGGTGATATCTCGGGTGCTATTAGAGATAGCGCGTTAAACCAATGTGCATAGTCTGCAGGAGGCCCTTGCGCATGAATCTGTGCAACAGGAACGACCTCGGACCACCAGGGGCCGAGAAAATTACAGATTTTCGGTATCCGTCACCCAAGGTCATGTAAAAATTCAGCATATATTTGGTGATATCTCGGGTGCTATTAGAGAAAGCGCGATAAATCAAAGTGCATTGTCTGCAGGAATCCCTGGCGCATGAATCTGTGCAGCGGGAACGACCTCGGACTACCAGGTGTTGAGAAGACCACCGACTCCTGGGGCCGGACACTCAGGGCCAGGGAAATATCCAATATATATCTGGTGATATCTTGGGTGCTATTACAGATAGCGCGATAAATCAAAGTGCATTGTCTGCAGGAAGCCCTGGCGCATGAGTCTGTGCAGGGGGAACGACCTCGGACAACCAGGGGCCGAGAAAACCACCGTCTCATCGGGCAGGACACGCAGGGTCAGGGAAAAATCCAATATATATCTGGTGATATCTCGGGTGCTATTAGAGATAGTGCAATAAGTCAAAGTGAATTATCTGCAGGAGGCCCTGGCGCATGAATCCGTGCAGCGGGAACGACCTCGGACCATCAGGGGCCGCGAAAACCACCGTCTCATGGGACAGGACACTCAGGGTCAGGGAAAAATCCAATATATATCTGGTGATATCTCGGGTGATGTTACAGATAGCGCGATAAATCATAGTGCATTGTCTGCAGGAGGCCATGGCGCATGAATCTGTGCAGCGGGAACGACCTCGGACCACGAGGCACCGAGAAAATTACAGATTTTCGGTATCCGTCACCCAAGGTCGTGTAAAAATCCAGCATGTATCTGGGGATATCTTGGGTGCTATTAGAGAAAGCGCGATAAATCTAAGTGAATTATCTGCAATAGGCCCTGGCGCATGAATCTGTGCAGCGGGAACGACCTCGGATCACCAGGGGCCGAGAAAGTTACAGATTTTCGGTATCCGTCACCCAAGGTCCTGTAAAAATCCTGCATATATCTGGTGATATCTCGGGTGCTATTAGAGATAGCGCGATAAATCAAAGTGCATTGTCTGCAGCAGGCCCTGGCGCATGAATCTGTGCAGCGGGATCGACCTTGGTCGACCAGGGGCCGAGAAAACCACCGTCTCATGGGGCCGGACACTCAGGGTCAGGGAAAAATCCAATATATATCTGGTGATATCTCGGGTGCTATTAGAGATAGCGCAATAAATCAAAGCGAATTATCTGCAGGAGGCCCTTGCGCATGAATCTGTGCAGCGGCAACGATCTCGGACCGCCAGGGGCCGAGAAAATTACAGATTTTCGGTATCCGTCTCCCAAGGTCATGTAAAAATACAGCATATATCTGGTGGTATCTCGGGTGCTATTAGAGATAGGGCAATAAATCAAAGTGCATTGTCTGCAGGAGGACCTTGCGCTTGAATCTGTGCAGCAGGAACGACCTCGGACCATCAGGGGCCGCGAAAACCACCGTCTCATGGGACAGGACACTCAGGGTCAGGGAAAAATCCAATATATATCTGGTGATATCCCGGGTGCTGTTAGAGATAGTGCAATAAGTCAAAGTGAATTATCTGCATGAGGCCCTGGCGCATGAATTTGTGCAGCAGGAACGACCTCGGACCACCAGGGGCCGAGAAAATTACAGATTTTCGGTATCCGCCACCCGAGTTCATGTAAAAATCCAGCATATATCTGGTGGTATCTCGGGTGCTATTAGAGATAGGGCAATAAAACAATGTGCATTGTCTGCAGGAGGCCCTTGCGCTTGAATCTGTGCAGCAGGAACGACCTCGGACCACCAGGGGCCGATAAAACCACCGTCTCATGGGCCCGGACACTCACGGTCAGGGAAAAATACAGCATATATCTGGTGATATCTCGGGTGCTATTACAGATATCGCGGTAAATCATAGTGCTTTGTCTGCAGGAAGCCCTGGCGCATGAAGCTGTGCAGCATGAACAACCTCGGACCACCGGGGGCCGTGAAAATTACAGATTTTCGGTTTCCGTCACCCAAGGTCAGGGAAAAATCCAATATATACCTGGTGATATCTCTGGTGATGTTACAGATAGCGCGATAAATCATAGTGCATTGTCTGAAATAGGCCCAGGCGCATGAATCTGTGCAGCGGGAACGACCTCGGACCACCAGGGGCCGAGAAAGTTACAGATTTTCGGTATCCGTCACCCAAGGTCCTGTAAAAATCCTGCATATATCTGGTGATATCTCGGGTGCTATTTTAGATAGCGCGATAAATCAAAGTGCATTGTCTGCAGGACGCCCTGGCGCATGAATCTGAGCAGCGGGATCGACGTCGGACCACCAGGGGCCGAGAAAACCACCGACACATGGAGCCGGACACTCAGGGACAGGGAAAAATCCAATATATATCTGGTGATATCTCGGGTGCTATTAGAGATAGTGCAATAAGTCAAAGTGCATTGTCTGCAGGAAGCCCTGGCGCATGAATTTGTGCAGCAGGAACGACCTCGGACCACCAGGGGCCGAGAAAATTACAGATTTTCGGTAACCGTCACCCAAGGTCATGAAAAAATCATGCATGTATCTGGTTATATCTCGGGTGCTATTGGAGATGGCGCAATAAATCAAAGTGTATTGTCGGCAAGAGGCCCTTGCGCATGAATCTGTGCAGCGGGATCGACCTCGGACCACCGGGGGTCGAGAAAACCACCGACACAAGGGGCCGGACACTCAGGGTCCAGGGAAAAATCCAATATATATCTGGGGATATCTCGGGTGCTATTAGAGATAGCGCAATAAACCAAAGTGTATTATCAGCTGGAGGGCCTGGAGCATGAATCTGTGCAGCGGGAACGATCTCGGACCACCAGGGGCCGAGAAACCCACCGTCTCATGGGGCCGGACACTCAGGGTCATGGAAAAATCCAATATATATCTGGTCATATCTCGGGTGCTATTACAGATAGCGCGATAAATCAAAGTGGATTGTCGGCAGGAGGCCCTTGCGCATTAATCTGTGCAGCAGGAACGACCTCGGACCACCAGGGGCCGAGAAAATTACACATTTTCGGTATCCGTCTCCCAAGGTCACGTAAAAATACAGCATATATCTGGTGGTATCTCGGGTGCTATTAGAGATAGGGCAATAAATTAAAGTGCATTGTCTGTAGGAGGTCCTTGCGCATGAATCTGTACAGCAGGAGCGACTTCGGACCACCAGGGGCCGAGAAAATAAAAGATTTTCGATATCCGTCACCCAAGGTCAGGGAAAAATCCAGCATATATCTGGTCATATCTCGGATGCTATTAGAGATAGCGCAATAAATCAAAGTGCATTGTCTGTAGGAGGTCCTGGCGCATGAATCTGGGCAGCAGGAACGACTTCGGACCACCAGGGGCAGAGGAAATTAAAGATTTTCGATATCCGTCACCCAAGGTCATGTAAAAATCCAGCATATATCTGGTGATATCTCGGGTGCTATTACAGATAGCGCGATAAATCAAAGGGCATTGTCTGCAGGAGGCCCTGGCGCATGAATCTGTGCAGCGGGATCGACCTCGGACCACCAGGGGCCGAGAGAACCTCCGACACGGGGCCGGACACTCAGGTTCAGGGAAAAATACAGCATATATCTGGTGATATCTCGGGTGCTATTACAGATATCGCGGTAAATCATAGTGCTTTGTCTGCAGGAAGCCTTGGCGCATGAAGCTGTGCAGCATGAACAACCTCGGACCACCGGGGGCCGTGAAAATTACAGATTTTCGGTTTCCGTCACCCAAGGTCAGGGAAAAATCCAATATATATCTGGTGATATCTCGGGTGATGTTACAGATAGCGCGATAAATCATAGTGCAGTGTCTGCAGGAAGCCCTGGCGCATGAATCTGTGCAGCGCGATCGACGTCGGACCACCAGGGGCCGAGAAAATTACAGATTTTCGGTATCCGTCAGCCAAGGTCATGTTAAAATCCACCATATATCTAGTGATATCTCGGGTCCTGTTAGAGATAGCGCAGTAAATCAAAGTGCATTGTCCGTATGAGGCCCTTGGGCATGAATCTGAGCAGCGGGAACGACCTCGGACCACCAGGGGCCGAGAAAATCACAGTCTCATGGGGCCGGACACTCAGGGTCAGGGGAAAATCCAATATATATCTGGTGATATCTCGGGTGCTATTAGAGATAGGGCAATAAACGAAAGTGCATTGTCTGCAAGAGTACCTGGCGCATGAACCTGTGCAGCGGGCACGACCTCGGACCACCAGGGGCCGAGAAAACCACCGACACATGGGGCCGGACCCTCAGGGTCAGGGAAAAATCCATTATATATCTGGTGATATCTCGGGTGCTATTAGAGATAGCGTAATAAACCAAAGTGAATTATCTGCAGGAGGCCCTGGCGCATGAATCTGTGCAGCGGGATCGACCTCGGACCACCGGGGGTCGAGAAAACCACCGACACAAGGGGCCGGACACTCAGGGTCCAGGGAAAAATCCAATATATATCTGGGGATATCTCGGGTGCTATTAGAGATAGCGCAATAAACCAAAGTGTATTATCAGCTGGAGGGCCTGGAGCATGAATCTGTGCAGCGGGAACGATCTCGGACCACCAGGGGCCGAGAAACCCACCGTCTCATGGGGCCGGACACTCAGGGTCAGGGAAAAATCCTATATATATCTGGTCATATCTCGGGTGCTATTACAGATAGCGCGATAAATCAAAGTGGATTGTCGGCAGGAGGCCCTTGCGCATTAATCTGTGCAGCAGGAACGACCTCGGACCACGAGGGGTCGAGAAAACCACCGACACACGGGGCCGAGGAAACCACCGACACACGGGGCCGAGAAAACCACCGACACACGGGGCCGGACACTCAGGGTCAGGGAAAAATCCAATTTATATCTGGGGATATCTCGGGTGCAATTAGAGATAGCGCAACAAATCAAAGTGCAATGTCTGTAGGAGGCCCTGGCGCATGAATCTGTGCAGCGGCAACGACCTCGGACCACCAGGGGCCGAGAAAACCACCGACACATGGGGCCGGACACTCAGGGTCAGGGAAAAATCCAATATACATCTGGTGAAATCTCGGGTGCTATTACAGATAGCGCAATGAATCATAGTGCATTGTCAGTAGGAGGCCCTGCCGCATGAATCTGGGCAGCGGGAACGACGTCGGACCACCAGGGGCCGAGAAAACCCCCGTCTCATGGGGCCGGACACTCAGGGTCGGGGAAAAATCCAATATATATCTGGTGTTATCTCGGGTGCTATTAGAGACAGCGCAATAAACCAAAGTGCAATGCCTGTAGGAGGCCCTGGCACATGAATCTGGGCAGCGGGAACGACGTCGGACCACCAGGGGCTGAGAAAACCACATTCTCATGGGGCCGGACACTCAGGGTCAGGGGAAAATCCAATATATATCTGGTGATATCTCGGGTGCTATCACATATAGCGCAACAAATCAAAGTGCATTGTCTGTAGGAGGCCCTAGCGCATGCATCTGGGCAGCGGGAACGACCTCGGACCACCAGGTGCCGAGAAAACCACAGTCTCATGGGGCCGGACACTCAGGGTCGGGGAAAAGTCCAATATATATCTGGTGATATCTCGAGTGCTATTAGAGATAGCGCAATAAACCAAAGTGAATTATCTGCAGGAGTCCCTGGCGCATGAATGTGTGCAGCGGGAACGACCTCGGACCACCAGGAGCCGAGAAAACCACCGTCTCATGGGGCCGGACTCTCAGGGTCAGGGAAAAATCCAATATATATCTGGTGATATCTCGGGTGCTATTACAGATAGCGCAATAAACCAAAGTGAATTATCTGCAGGAGGCCCTGGCGCATGAATCTGTTCAGCGGGAACGACGTCGGACCACCAGGGGCTGAGAAAACCACATTCTCATGGGGCCGAACACTCAGGGTCAGGGGAAAATCCAATATATATCTGGTGATATCTCGGGTGCTATCACAGATAGCGCAACAAATCAAAGTGCAATGCCTGTAGGAGGCCCTGGCGCATGAATCTGGGCAGCGGGAACGACGTCGGACCACCAGGGGCTGAGAAAACCACATTCTCATGGGGCCGAACACTCAGGGTCAGGGGAAAATCCAATATATATCTGGTGATATCTCGGGTGCTATTACAGATAGCGCAATAAATCAAAGTGCATTGTCTGTAGGAGGCCCTGCCGCATCAATCTGGGCAGCGGGAAAGACCTCGGACCACCAGGGGCCGAGAAAACCACAGTCTCATGGGGCCGGACACTCAGGGTCGGGGAAAAGTCCAATATATATCTGGTGATATCTCGTGTGCTATTAGAGATAGCGCAATAAACCAAAGTGAATTATCTGCAGGAGTCCCTGGCGCATGAATGTGTGCAGCGGGAACGACCTCGGACCACCAGGAGCCGAGAAAACCACCGTCTCATGGGGCCGGACGCTCAGGGTCAGGGAAAAATCCAATATATATCTGGTGATATCTCGGGTGCTATTACAGATAGCGCAATAAACCAAAGTGAATTATCTGCAGGAGGCCCTGGCGCATGAATCTGTGCAGCGGGAACGACCACGGACCACCAGGGGCCGAGAAAACCACCGTCTCATGGGGCCGGACGCTCAGTGTCAGGGAAAAATCCAATATATATCTGGTGATATCTCGTGTGCTATTACAGATAGCGCAACAAATCAAAGTGCAATGCCTGTAGGAGGCCCTGGCGCATGAATCTGGGCAGCGGGAACGACGTCGGACCACCAGGGGCTGAGAAAACCACATTCTCATGGGGCCGGACACTCAGGGTCAGGGGAAAATCCAATATATATCTGGTGATATCTCGGGTGCTATCACAGATGGCGCAATAAACCAAAGTGAATTATTTGCAGGAGGCCCTGTCGCATGCATGTGTGCAGCGGGAACGACCTCGGACCACCAGGGGCCGAGAAAACCCCCGTCTCATGGGGCCGGACACTCAGGGTCGGGGAAAAATCCAATATATATCTGGTGATATCTCGGGTGCTATTAGAGATAGCGCAATAAACCAAAGGGCATTGTCTGTAGGAATCCCTGGCGCATGAATCTGTGCAGCGGGAACGACCTCGGACTACCAGGGGTGGAGAAGACCACCGTCTCATGGGGCCGGACACTCAGGGTCAGAGAAAAATCCAATATATATCTGGTGATATCTCGGGTGCTATTAGAGATAGCGCAATAAACCAAAGTGAATTATCTGCAGGAGGCCCTGGCGCATGAAGCTGTGCAGCGGGAACGACCTCGGACCACCAGGGGCCGTGAAAACCACCGTCTCATGGGGCCGGACGCTCAGGGTCAGGGAAAAATCCAATATATATCTGGTGATATCTTGGGTGCTATTACAGATAGCTCAATAAATCAAAGTGCATTGTCTGTAGGAGGCCCTGCCGCATGAATCGGTGCAGCAGGAACGACCTCGGACCAACAAGGGCCGAGGAAATTACAGATTTTCGGTATCCGTCACCCAAGGTCATGTAAAAATCCAGCATGTATCTGGTGATATCTCGGGTGCTATTAGAGATAGCGCAATAAACCTTAGTGAATTATCTGCAGGAGGCCCTGGCGCATGAACCTGTTTAGCGGGAACGACCTCGGACCACCAGGAGTCGAGAAAATTACAGATTTTCTGTATCCGTCACTCAAGGTCATGCAAAAATGCAGCATGTATCTGGTCATATCTCGGGTGCTATTAGAGAAAGCGCGATAAATCAAAGGGCATTGTCTGTAGGAATCCCTGGCGCATGAATCTGTGCAGCGGGAACGACCTCGGACTACCAGGGGTGGAGAAGACCACCGTCTCATGGGGCCGGACACTCAGGGTCAGAGAAAAATCCAATATATATCTGGTGATATCTCGGGTGCTATTAGAGATAGCGCAATAAACCAAAGTGAGTTATCTGCAGGAGGCCCTGGCGCATGCATCTGTGCAAGCGGAAACGACCTCGGACCTCCAGCGGCCGAGAAAACCACCGTCACATGGGGCCGGACACTCAGGGTCAGGGAAGAATCCAATATATATCTGGTGATATCTCGGGTGCTATTAGAGATAGCGCAATAAATCAAAGTGCATTGTCCGTAGGAGGCCCTTGCGCATGAATCTGTGCAGCGGGAACGACATCGGACCACCAGGGGCCGAGAAAATTACAGATTTTCGGTATCCGTCACCAAAAGTCATGTAAAACTCCAGCATATATATGGTGCTTTCTCGGGTGCTATTACAGATAGCGCAATAAATCAACGTGCATTGTCTGTAGGATGCCCTGGCGCATGAATGTGTGCAGCGGTAACGACCTCGAATCACCAGGGGCCGAGAAAACCACAGCCTCATGGGGCCAGACACTCAGGTTCAGGGGAAAATCCAATATATATCTGGTGATATCTCGGGTATTATTAGAGATAGCGCAATAAACCAAAGTGAATTATCTGCAGGAGGCCCTGGCGCATGAATCTGTGCAGCGGGAACGACCTCGGACCACCAGGGGCCGAGAAAACCACAGTCTCATGGGGCCGGACACTCAGGGTCAGGGAAAAATCCAATATATATCTGGTGATATCTCGTGTGCTATTAGAGATAGCGCCATAAACCAAAGTGAATTATCTGCAGGAGGTCCTGGCGCATGAATCTGTGCAGCGGGAACGACCTCGGACCACCAGGCGCCGAGAAAACCGCCGTCTCATGGGGCCGGACACTCAGGGTCAGGGAAAAATCCAATATATATCTGGTGATATCTCGGGTGCTATTAGAGATAGCGCAATAAACCAAAGTGAATTATCTGCAGGAGGCCCTGGCGCATGAAGCTGTGCAGCGGGAACGACCTCGGACCACCAGGGGCCGTGAAAACCACCGTCTCATGGGGCCGGACGCTCAGGGTCAGGGAAAAATCCAATATATATCTGGTGATATCTTGGGTGCTATTACAGATAGCTCAATAAATCAAAGTGCATTGTCTGTAGGAGGCCCTGCCGCATGAATCTGGGCAGCGGGAACGACCTCGGACCACCAGGGGCCGAGAAAACCACAGTCTCATGGGGCCGGACACTCAGGGTCAGGGAAAAATCCAATATATATCTGGTGATATCTCGGGTGCTATTACAGATAGCGCAATAAATCAAAGTGCATTGTCTGTAGGAGGCCCTGCCGCATGAATCTGTGCAGCGGGAACGACCTCGGGCCACCAGGGGCCGAGAAAACCACAGGCTCATGGGGCCGGACACTCAGGGTCAGGGAAAAATCCAATATATATCTGGCGATATCTCGGGTGCTATTACAGATAGCGCAATAAATCAAAGTGTATTGTCTGTAGGAGGCCCTGCCGCATGAATCTGGGCAGCGGGAACGACCTCGGGCCACCAGGAGCCGAGAAAACCACCGTCTCATGGGGCCGGACACTCAGGGTCAGGGGAAAATCCAATATATGTCTGGTGATATCTCGGGTGCTATTAGAGATAGCGCAATAGAGCAAAGTGAATTATATGCAGGAGGCCCTGGGGCATGAATCCGTGCAGCGGGAACGACCTCGGACCACCAGGGGCCGAGAAAACCACCGTCTCATGGGGCCGGACACTCAGGGTCGGGGAAAAATCCAATATATATCTGGCGATATCTCGAGTGCTATTAGAGATACCGCAATAAACCAAAGTGAATTATCTGCAGGAGGCACTGTCGCATGCATGTGTGCAGCGGGAACGACCTCGGACCACCAGGGGCCGAGAAAACCCCCGTCTCATGGGGCCGGACACTAAGGGTCGGGGAAAAATCCAATATATATCTGGTGATATCTCGGGTGCTATTAGAGATAGCGCAATAAAGCAAAGTGAATTATCTGCAGGAGGCCCTGGGGCATGAATCTGTGCAGCGGGAACGACCTCGGACCACCAGGGGCCGAGAAAACCACCGTCTCATGGGGCCGGACACTCAGGGTCGGGGAAAAATTCAATATATATCTGGCGATATCTCGGGTGCTATTACAGATAGCGCAATAAATCAAAGTGCATTGTCTGTAGGAGGCCCTGCCGCATGAATCTGGGCAGCGGGAACGACCTCGGGCCACCAGGGGCCGAGAAATCCACCGTCTCATGGGGCCGGACAATCAGGGTCAGGGAAAAATCCAATATATATCTGGTGATATCTCTGGTGCTATTAGAGATAGCGCAATAAACCAAAGTGAATTATCTGCAGGAGGCCCTGGCGCATGAATGTGTGCAGCGGGAACGATATCGGACCACCAGGAGCCGAGAAAACCACCGTCTCATGGGGCCGGACACTCAGGGTCGGGGAAAAGTGCAATATATATCTGGTGATATCTCGAGTGCTATTAGAGATAACGCAAAAAACCAAAGTGAATTAACTGCAGGAGGCCCTGGCGCATGAATGTGTGCAGCGGGAACGACCTCGGACAACCAGGAGCCGAGAAAACCACCGTCTCATGGGGCCGGACGCACAGGGTCAGGGAAAAATCCAATATATATCTGGTGATATCTCGGGTGCTATTACAGATAGCGCAATAAATCAATGTGCATTGTCTGTAGGAGGCCCTGCCGCATCAAGCTGGGCAGCGGGAACGACCTCGGACCACCAGGGGCCGAGAAAACCACAGTCTCATGGGGCCGGACACTCAGGGTCAGGGGAAAATCCAATATATGTCTGGTGATATCTCGGGTGCTATTAGAGATAGCGCAATAGAGCAAAGTGAATTATCTGCAGGAGGCCCTGGGGCATGAATCCGTGCAGCAGGAACGACCTCGGGCCACCAGGGGCCGAGAAAACCACCGTCTCATGGGGCCGGACACTCAGGGTCGGGGAAAAATCCAATATATATCTGGTGATATCTCGAGTGCTATTAGAGATAGCGCAATAAACCAAAGTGAATTATCTGCAGGAGGCACTGTCGCATGCATGTGTGCAGCGGGAACGACCTCGGACCACCAGGGGCCGAGAAAACCCCCGTCTCATGGGGCCGGACACTCAGGGTCGGGGAAAAATCCAATATATATCTGGTGATATCTCGGGTGCTATTAGAGATAGCGCAATAAACCAAAGTGAATTATCTGCAGGAGGCCCCGGCGCATGATTCTGTGCAGCGGGAGCGATTTCGGACCACTAGGGGCCGAGAAAACCACCGTCTCATGGGGCCGGACACTCAGGGTCGGGGAAAAATCCAATATATATCTGGCGATATCTCGGGTGCTATTACAGATAGCGCAATAAATCAAAGTGCAATGCCTGTAGGAGGCCCTGGCGCATGAATCTGGGCAGCGGGAACGACCTCGGACAACCAGGGGCCGAGAAAACCACCGTCTCATGGGGCCGGACACTCAGGGTCAGGGAAAAATCCAAAATATATCTGGTGATATCTCGGGTGCTATTACAGATAGCGCAACAAATCAAAGTGCATTGTCTGTAGGAGGCCCTAGCGCATGCATCTGGGCAGCGGGTACTACCTCGGGCCACCAGGGGCCGAGAAAACCACCGTCTCATGGGGCCGGACACTCAGGGTCAGGGGAAAATCCAATATATATCTGGTGATATCTTGAGTGCTATTAGAGATAGCGCAATAAACCAAAGTGAATTATCTGCAGGAGGCCCTGGCGCATGAATGTGTGCAGCGGGAACGACCTCGGACCACCAGGAGCCGAGAAAACCACCGTCTCATGGGGCCGGACACTCAGGGTCAGGGAAAAATCCAATATATATCTGGTGATATCTCGGGTGCTATTACAGATAGCGCAACAAATCAAAGTGCAATGTCTGTAGGAGGCCCTGGCGCATGAATCTGTGCAGCGGCAACGACCTCGGACCACCAGGGGCAGAGAAAACCACCGACACATGGGGCCGGACACTCAGGGTCAGGGAAAAATCCAATATATATCTGGTGAAATCTCGGGTGCTGTTACAGATAGCGCAATGAATCAAAGTGCATTGTCTGTAGGAGGCCCTGCCGCATCAATCTGGGCAGCGGGAACGACGTCGGACCACCAGGGGCTGAGAAAACCACATTCTCATGGGGCCGGACACTCAGGGTCAGGGGAAAATCCAATATATATCTGGTGATATCTCGAGTGCTATTAGAGATAGCGCAATAAACCAATGTGAATTATCTGCAGGAGGCCCTGGCGCATGAATGTGTGCCGCGGGAACGACCTCGGACCACCAGGAGCCGAGAAAACCACCGTCTCATGGGGCCGGACACTCAGGGTCGGGGAAAAGTCCAATATATATCTGGTGATATCTCGAGTGCTATTAGAGATAGCGCAATAAACCAAAGTGAATTATCTGCTGGAGGCCCCGGCGCATGATTCTGTGCAGCGGGAGCGACCTCGGACCACTAGGGGCCGAGAAAACCACCGTCTCATGGGGCCGGACACTCAGGGTCGGGGAAAAATCAAAAATATATGTCTGGTGATATCTCGGGTGCTATTACAGGTAGCGCAATAAACCAAAGCGAATTATCTGCAGGAGGCCCTGGCGCATGAATCTGTGCAGCGGGATCGACCTCGGACCACCAGGGGCCGAGAAAACCACAGTCTCATGGGGCCGGACACTCAGGGTCAGGGGAAAATCCAATATATGTCTGGTGATATCTCGGGTGCTATTAGAGATAGCGCAATAAAGCAAAGTGAATTATCTGCAGGAGGCCCTGGGGCATGAATCTGTGCAGCGGGAACGACATCGGACCCCCAGGGGCCGAGAAAACCACCGTCTCATGGGGCCGGACACTCAGGGTCGGGGAAAAATTCAATATATATCTGGTGATATCTCGAGTGCTATTAGAGATAGCGCAATAAACCAAAGTGAATTATCTGCAGGAGGCCCTGTCGCATGCATGTGTGCAGCGGGAACGACCTCGGACCACCAGGGGCCGAGAAAACCCCCGTCTCATGGGGCCGGACACGCAGGGTCGGGGAAAAATCCAATATATATCTGGTGATATCTCGAGTGCTATTAGAGATAGCGCAATCAACCAAAGTGAATTATCTGCAGGAGGCCCTGGCGCATGAATCTATGCAGCGGGAACGACCTCGGACCACCAGGGGCCGAGAAAACCACCGTCTCATGGGGCCGGACGCTCAGGGTCAGGGAAAAATCCAATATATATCTGGTGATATCTCGGGTGCTATTACAGATAGCGCAACAAATCAAAGTGCATTGTCTGTAGGAGGCCCTAGCGCATGCATCTGGGCAGCCGGAACGACCTCGGGCCACCAGGGGCCGAGAAAACCACCGTCTCATGGAGCCGGACACTCAGGGTCAGGGGAAAATCCAATATATATCTGGTGATATCTTGAGTGCTATTAGAGATAGCGCAATCAACCAAAGTGAATTATCTGCAGGAGGCCCTGGCGCATGAATCTATGCAGCGGGAACGACCTCGGACCACCAGGGGCCGAGAAAACCACAGTCTCATGGGACCGGACACGCAGGGTCGGGGAAAAATCCAATATATATCTGGTGATATCTCGAGTGCTATTAGAGATAGCGCAATCAACCAAAGTGAATTATCTGCAGGAGGCCCGGGCGCATGAATGTGTGCGGCGGGAACGACCTCGGACCACCAGGAGCCGAGAAAACCACCGTCTCATGGGGCCAGACACTCAGGGTCAGGGAAAAATCCAATATATATCTGGTGATATCTCGGGTGCTATTACAGATAGCGCAACAAATCAAAGTGCATTGTCTGTAGGAGGCCCTAGCGCATGCATCTGGGCAGCGGAAACGACCTCGGGCCACCAGGGGCCGAGAAAACCACCGTCTCATGGGGCCGGACACTCAGGGTCAGGGGAAAATCCAATATATATCTGGTGATATCTTGAGTGCTATTAGAGATAGCGCAATAAACCAAAGTGAATTATCTGCAGGAGGCCCTGGCGCATGAATGTGTGCAGCAGGAACGACCTCGGACCACCAGGAGCCGAGAAAACCACCGTCTGATGGGGCCGGACTCTCAGGGTCAGGGAAAAATCCAATATATATCTGGTGATATCTAGGGTGCTATTACAGATAGCGCAACAAATCAAAGTGCATTGTCTGTAGGAGGCCCTGGCGCATGAATCTGTGAAGCGGCAACGACCTCGGACCACCAGGGGCCGAGAAAACCACCGACACATGGGGCCGGACACTCAGGGTCAGGGAAAAATCCAATATATATCTGGTGATATCTCGAGTGCTATTTGAGATAGCGCAATAAACCAATGTGAATTATCTGCAGGAGGCCCTGGCGCATGAATGTGTGCAGCGGGAACGACCTCGGACCACCAGGAGCCGAGAAAACCACCGTCTCATGGGGCCGGACACTCAGGGCCGGGGAAAAGTCCAATATATGTCTGGTGATATCTCGGGTGCTATTAGAGATGGCGCAATAAAGCAAAGTGAATTATCTGCAGGAGGCCCTGCCGCATCAATCTGGGCAGCGGGAACGACCTCGGACCACCAGGGGCCGAGAAAACCACAGTCTCATGGGGCCGGACACTCAGGGTCAGGGGAAAATCCAATATATGTCTGGTGATATCTCGGGTGCTATTAGAGATAGCGCAATAAAGCAAAGTGAATTATCTGCAGGAGGCCCTGGCGCATGAATCTGTGCAGCGGGAACGACCTCGGACCACCAGGGGCCGAGAAAACCACCGTCTCATGGGGCCGGACACTCAGGGTCAGGGGAAAATCCAATATATGTCTGGTGATATCTCGGGTGCTATTAGAGATAGCGCAATAAAGCAAAGTGAATTATCTGCAGGAGGCCCTGGCGCATGAATCTGTGCAGCGGGAACGACCTCGGACCACCAGGGGCCGAGAAAACCACCGTCTCATGGGGCCGGACACTCAGGGTCGGGGAAAAATTCAATATATATCTGGTGATATCTCGGGTGCTATTAGAGATAGCGCAATAAACCAAAGTGAATTATCTGCAGGAGGCCCTGGCGCATGAATCTGTGCAGCGGGAACGACCTCGGATCACCAGGGGCCGAGAAAACCACCGTCTCATGGGGCCGGACCCTCAGGGTCAAGGGAAAATCCAATATATATCTGGGGATATCTCGGGTGCTATTAGAAATAGCGCAATAAACCAAAGTGAATTATCTGCAGGAGGCGCTGGCGTATGCATCTGTGCAGCGGGAACGACCTCGGACCACCAGGGGCCGAGGAAACCACCGTCTCATGGGGCCGGACACTCAGGGTCAGGGTAAAATCAAATATATATCTGTTGATATCTCGGGTGCTATTAGAGATAGTGCAATAAATCAAAGTGCATTGTCCGCAGGAGGCCCTTGCGCATGAATCTGTGCAGCGGGAACGACCTCGGACCACCAGGTGCCGAGAAAACTACCGTCTCAAGGGGCCGGACGCTCAGGGTCAGGGAAAAATCCAATATATATCTGGTGATATCTCGGGTGCTATTACAGATAGAGCAATGAATCAAACTGCATTGTGCTGTAGGAGGCCCTGGCGCATGAATCTGTGCAGCGGGAACGACCTCGGACCACCAGGGGCCGAGAAAACCACCGTCTCATGGGGCCGGACTGTCAGGGTCAGGGAAAAATCAATTATATATCTGGTGATATCTCGGGTGCTATTAGAGATAGCGCGATAAACCAAAGTGAATTATCTGCAGGAGGCCCTGGCGCATGAATCTGTGCAGCCGGAACGACCTCGGACCACCAGGGGCCGAGAAAATTACAGATATTCGGAATTCGTCCCCCAAGGTCATGTAAAAATCCAGCATAGACCTGGTGATATCTCGGGTTCTATTACAGATAGCGCGATAGATCAAAGTGCATTGTCTGCAGGAAGACCTGGGGCATGAATCTGTGAAGCAGGAACGACCTCGGACCGCCAGGGGCCGAGAAAATTACAGATATTCGGAATTCGTCACCCAAGGTCATGTAAAAATCCAGCATATATCTGGTGATATCTCGGGTGCTATTATAGACAGCGCAATAAACCAAAGTGCATTGTGTGCAGGAAGCCCTGGAGCATGAATCTGTGAAGCAGGAACGACCTAGGATCTCCAGGGGCCGAGAAAATTACAGATTTTCTGTATCCGTCACCCAAAGTCATGTAAAAATCCAGCATATATGTGGTGCTTTCTCGGGTGCTATTACAGATAGCGCTATAAATCAAAGTGCATTGTCTGTAGGAGGCCCTGGCGCATGAATCTGTGCAGCGGGTACGACCTCGGACCACCAGGGGCCGAGAAAACCACCGTCTCATGGGGCCGGACGCTCAGGGTCGGGGAAAAATCCAATATATATCTGGTGATATCTCTGGTGCTATTAGAGATAGCACAATAAACCAAAGTGAATTATCTGCAGGAGGCCCTGGCGCATGAGTCTGTGCTGCGGGAACGACCTCGGATCACCAGCGTCCGAGAAAACCACCGTCTCATGGGGCCGGACGATCAGGGTCAGGGAAAAATCCAATATATATCTGGTCATATCTCGGGTGCTATTACAGATAGGGCAATAAATCAAAGTGCATTGTCTGATGGAGGTCCTGGCGAATGAATCTGTGCAGCGGGTACGACCTCGGACCACCAGGGGCCGAGAAAGCCACCGACACATGGGGCCCGACACTCAGGGTCAGGGAAAAATCCAATATATATCTGGTCATATCTCGGGTGCTATTACAGATAGCGCAATAAATCAGAGTGCATTGTCTGTAGGCGGCCCTGGCGCATGAATCTGTGCAGCGGGAACGACCTCGGACAACCAGGGGCCGAGAAAACCACCGTCTCATGGGGCCGGACTGTCAGGGTCAGGAAAAAATCCAATATATATCTGGGGATATCTCGGCTGCTATTACAGATAGCGCAATAAATCAAAGTGCATTGTCCGTAGGAGGCCCTTGCGCATGAATCTGTGCAGCAGGAACGACATCGGACCACCAGGGGCCGAGAAAACCACCGTCTCATGGGGACGGACACTCAGGGTCAGGGGAAATTCCAATATATATCTGGTGATATCTCGGGTGCTATTAGAGATAGCGCAATAATCCAAAGTGCATTGTCTGTAGGAGGCCCTGGCGCATGAATATGTGCAGCCGGAACGACATCGGACCACCAGGGGCCAAGAAAACCACCGTCTCATGGGGCCGTACACTCAGGGTCTGGGAAAAATCCAATATATATCTGGTGATATGTCGGGTGCTATTAGAGATAGCGCATTAAACAAAAGTGAATTGTCTGCAGGAGGCCCTGGCGCGTGAATGTCTGCAGCGGGAACGACCTCGGACCGCCAGGGGCCGAGAAAACCACCGTCTCACGGGGCCGGACACTCAGGGTCAGGGAAAAATCAAATATATATCTGGAGATATCTCGGGTGCTATTAGAGATAGCGCAATAAATCAAAGTGCATTGTCCGTAGGAGGCCCTTGCGCATGGATCTGTGCAGCGGGAACGACCTCGGACCACCAGGGGCCGAGAAAATCACCGTCTCATGGGGCCGGACACTCAGGGTCAGGGAAAAATCCAATATATATCTGGTCATATCTCGAGTGCTATTAGAGATAGCGCAATAAATCAAAGTGCATTGTCTGTGGGAGGCCCTGGCGCATGAGACCGTGCAGCGGGAAAGACCTCGGACCACCAGGGGCCGAGAAAGCCACCGACACATGGGGCCCGACACTCAGGGTCAGGGAGAAATCCATTATATATCTGGCCATATCTCAGCCGCTATTAGCGATAGCGCGTTATATCAAATTGCATTGTCTGCAGGAAGCCCTGGCGCATGATTCAGTGCAGCGGGAACGACCTCGGACCACCAGGGGCCGAGAAAATCACCGTCTCATGGGGCCGGACTGTCAGGGTCAGGTAAAAATCCAATATATATCTGGTGATATCTCTGGTGCTATTAGAGATAGCGCAATAAACCAAAGTGAATTATCTGCAGGAGGCCCTGGCGCATGAATCTGTGCAGCGGGAACGACCTCGGATCACCAGCGTCCGAGAAAACCACCGTCTGATGGGGCCGGACACTCAGGGTCGAGGAAAAATCCAATATATATCTGGTGATATCTCGGGTGCTATCAGAGATAGCGCGATAAATCAAGGTGCATTGTCTGGAGGAAGCCCTGGCGCATGAAACGGTGCAGCGGGAACGACCTCGGACCACCAGGGTCCGAGAAAACCACCGTCTCATGGGGCCGAACAGTCAGGGTCGGAGAAAAATCCAATGTATATCTGGTGATATGTCGGGTGCTATTAGAGATAGCGCAATAAACCAAAGTGAATTGTATGTAGGAGGCCCTGGCGCATGAATCTGTGCAGCGGGGACGACCTCGGACCACCAGGGGCCGAGAAAACCACCGTCTGATGGGGCCCGACACTCAGGGTCAGGGAGAAATTCATTATATATCTGGCCATATCTCAGCCGCTATTAGCGATAGCGCGTTATATCAAAGTGCATTGTCTGCAGGAAGCCCTGGCGCATGATTCTGTGCAGCGGGAACGACCTCGGACCACCAGGGGCCGAGAAAATCACCGTCTCATGGGGCCGGACTGTCAGGGTCAGGGAAAAATCCAATATATATCTGGTGATATCTCTGGTGCTGTTAGAGATAGCGCAATAAACCAAAGTGAATTATCTGCAGGAGGCCCTGGCGCATGAATCTGTGCAGCGGGAACGACCTCGGATCACCAGCGTCCGAGAAAACCACCGTCTGATGGGGCCGGACACTCAGGGTCGAGGAAAAATCCAATATATATCTGGTGATATCTCTGGTGCTATTAGAGATAGCGCAATAAACCAAAGTGAATTATCTGCAGGAGGCCCTGGCGCATGAATCTGTGTAGCGGGAACGACCTCGGATCACCAGCGTCCGAGAAAACCACCGTCTCATGGGGCCGGACACTCAGGGTCAGGGAAAAATCCAATATATATCTGGTCATATCTCGGGTGCTATTACAGATAGCGCAATAAATCAAAGTGCATTGTCTGTAGTGGGCCCTGGCGCATGAATCTGTGCAGCGGGAACGACCTCGGACCACCAGGGGCCGAGAAAACCACCGTCTCATGGTGCCGGACACTCAGGGTCAGGGAAAAATCAAATATATATCTGGTGATATCTCGGGTGCTATTACAGATAGCGCAATAATCCAAAGTGAATTATCTGCAGGAGGCCCTGGCGCATGAATCTGTGCAGCGGGACCGACCTCGGACCACCAGGGGCCGAGAAAACCACCGACTCATGGGTCCGGACACTCAGGGTCAGGGAAAATTCCAATATATATCTGGTGATATCTCGGGTGCTATTACAGATAGCGCAATAAATCAAAGTGCATTGTCTGTAGGAGGCCCTGCCGCATGAATCTGGGCAGCGGGAACGACCTCGGACCACCAGGGGCCGAGAAAACCACCGTCTCATGTGGTCGGACACTCAGGGTCAGGGGAAAATCCAATATATATCTGGTGATATCTCGGGTGCTATTACAGATGGCGCAATAAATCAGAGTGCATTGTCTGTAGGAGGCCCTGGCGCATGAATCTGGGCAGCGGGAACGACCTCGGACCACCAGGGGCCGAGAAAACCACCGTCTCATGTGGTCGGAAACTCAGGGTCAGGGAAAAATCCAATATATATCTGGTGATATATCGGGTGCTATTACAGATAGCGCAATAAATCAAAGTGCATTGTCTGTAGGAGGCCCTGCCGCATGAATCTGGGCAGCGGGAGCGACCTCGGACCACCAGGGGCCGAGAAAACCACCGTCTCATGGTGCCGGACACTCAGGGTCAGGTAAAATCCAATATATATCCGGTGATATCCCGGGTGCTATTACAGATAGCGCAATAAATCAAAGTGCATTGTCTGTAGGAGGCCCTGGCGCATGAATCTGTGCAGCGGGAACGACCTCGGACCACGAGGGGCCGAGAAAACCAAAGTCCCATGGGGCTGGACACTCAGGGTCTGGGGAAAATCCAATATATGTCTGGTGATATCTCGGGTGCTATTAGAGATAGCGCAATAAACCAAAGTGAATTATCTGCAGGAGGCCATGCCGCATGAATCTGGGCAGCGGGAACAACCTCGGACCACCAGGGGCCGAGAAAACCACCGTCTCATGGTGCCGGACACTCAGGGTCAGGTAAAATCCAATATATATCCGGTGATATCCCGGGTGCTATTACAGATAGCGCAATAAATCAAAGTGCATTGTCTGTAGGAGGCCCTGGCGCATGAATCTGGGCAGCGGGAACGACCTCGGACCACCAGGGGCCGAGAAAACCACCGTCTCATGGGGCCGGACCCTCAGGGTCAGGGAAAAATCCAATATATATCTGGCGATATCTCGGGTGCTATTAGAGATAGCGCAATAAACCAAAGTGAATTATGTGCAGGAGGCCCTGGCGCATGAATCTGTGCAGCGGGAACGACCTCGGATCACCAGGGGCCGAGAAAACCACCGACACATGAGGCCGGGCACTCAGTGTCAGGGAAAAATCCATTATATATCTGGTGATATCTCGGGTGCTATTAGAGATAGCGCGATAAATCAAATTGCATTGTCTGCAGGAGGCCCTGGCGCATGAATCTGGGCAGCGGGAACGTCCTCGGACCACCAGGGGCCGAGAAAACCACCGTCTCATGGGGCCGGACACTCAGGGTCAGGGAAAAATCCTATATATATCCGGTGATATCCCGGGTGCTATTACAGATAGCGCAATAAATCAAAGTGCATTGTCTGTAGGAGGCCCTGGCGCATGAATCTGGGCAGCGGGAACGACCTAGGACCACCAGGAGCCGAGAAAACCACCGTCTCATGGGGCCGGACCCTCAGGGTCAGGGAAAAATCCAATATATATCTGGCGATATCTCGGGTGCTATTAGAGATAGCGCAATAAACCAAAGTGAATTATGTGCAGGAGGCCCTGGCGCATGAATCTGGGCAGCGGGAACGATCTCGGACCACCAGGGGCCGAGAAAACCACCGTCTAATGTGGCCGGACACTCAGGGTCAGGGGAAAATGCAATATATATCTGGTGATATCTCGGGTGCTATTAGAGATAGCGCAATAAACCAAAGTGAATTATGTGTAGGAGGCCCTGGCGCATGAATCTGTGCAGCGGGAACGACCTCGGATCACCAGGGGCCGAGAAAACCACCAACACATGAGGCCGGGCACTCAGGGTCAGGGAAAAATCCATTATATATGTGGTGATATCTCGGGTGCTATTAGAGATAGCACGATAAATCAAATTGCATTGTCTGCAGTAGGCCCTGGCGCATGAATCTGGGCAGCGGGAACGACCTCGGACCACCAGGGACCGAGAAAACCACCGTCTCATGGGGCCGGACACTCAGGGTCAGGGTAAAATCAAATATATATCTGGCGATATATAGGGTGCTATTACAGATAGCGCACTAAATCAAAGTGCATTGTCTGCAGGAAGCCCTGGCGCATGAATCCGTGCAGCGGGAACGACCTCGGACCACCAGGGGCCGAGAAAACCACCGTCTCATGGGGCCGGACTGTCAGGGTCAGGGAAAAATCCATTATATATCTGGTGATATCTCGGTTGCCATTAGAGATAGCGCAATAAATCAAAGTCCATTGTCTGTAGGAGGCCCTGGCGCATGAATCTGGGCAGCGGGAACGACCTAGGACCACCAGGAGCCGAGAAAACCACCGTCTCATGGGGCCGGACCCTCAGGGTCAGGGAAAAATCCAATATATATCTGGCGATATCTCGGTTGCTATTAGAGATAGCGCAATAAACCAAAGTGAATTATGTGCAGGAGGCCCTGGCGCATGAATCTGGGCAGCGGGAACGATCTCGGACCACCAGGGGCCGAGAAAACCACCGTCTAATGTGGTCGGACACTCAGGGTCAGGGGAAAATGCAATATATATCTGGTGATATCTCGGATGCTATTAGAGATAGCGCAATAAACCAAAGTGATTTATGTGTAGGAGGCCCTGGCGCATGAATCTGTGCAGCGGGAACGACCTCGGATCACCAGGGGCCGAGAAAACCACCAACACATGAGGCCGGGCACTCAGGGTCAGGGAAAAATCCATTATATATCTGGTGATATCTCGGGTGCTATTAGAGATAGCGCAATAAATCAAATTGCATTGTCTGCAGGAGGCCCTGGCGCATGAATCTGGGCAGCGGGAACGACCTCGGACCACCAGGGGCCGAGAAAACCACCGTCTCATGGGGCCGGACACTCAGGGTCAGGGAAAAATCAAATATATATCTGGCGATATATAGGGTGCTATTACAGATAGCGCACTAAATCAAAGTGCATTGTCTGCAGGAAGCCCTGGCGCATGAATCCGTGCAGCGGGAACGACCTCGGACCACCAGGGGCCGAGAAAACCACCGTCTCATGGGGCCGGACTGTCAGGGTCAGGGAAAAATCCATTATATATCTGGTGATATCTCGGGTGCCATTAGAGATAGCGCGATAAATCAAAGCGCATTGTCTGCAGGAGGCCCTGGCGCATGAATCTGTGGAGCGGGAACGACCTCGGACCACCAGGGGCCGAGAAAACCACCGTCTCATGGGGCCGGACACTCAGGGTCAGGGGAAAATCCAATATATATCTGGTGATATCTCGGGTGCTATTAGAGATAGCGCAATAAACCAAAGTGAATTATCTGCAGGAGGAACTTGCGCATGAATCTGTGCAGCAGGAACGACATCGGACCACCAGGGGCCGAGAGAATTACAGATTTTCGGTATCCGTCACACAATGTCATGTAAAAATCCAGCATATATCTGGTGATATCTCGGGTGCTATTACAGATGGCGCAATAAATCAACGTGAATTATCTGCAGGAGGCCCTGCCGCATGAATCTGGGCAGCGGGAACGGCCACGGACCACCAGGGGCCGAGAAAACCACCGTCTCATGGGGCCGGACCCTCAGGGTCAGGGAAAAATCCAATATATATCTGGCGATATCTCGGGTGCTATTAGAGATAGCGCAATAAACCAAAGTGAATTATGTGCAGGAGGCCCTGGCGGATGAATCTGTGCAGCGGGAACGACCTCGGACCACCAGGGGCCAAGAAAACCACCGTCTCATGGGGCCGGACTGTCAGGGTCAGGGAAAAATCCATTATATATCTGGTGATATCTCGGTTGCCATTAGAGATAGCGCAATAAATCAAAGTGCATTGTCCGTAGGAGGCCCTTGCGCATGAATCTGTGCAGCAGGAACGACATCGGACCGCCAGGGGCCGAGAAAACCACCGTCTCATGGGGACGGACACTCAGGGTCAGGGGAAAATCCAATATATATCTGCTGATATCTCGGGTGCTATTAGAGATAGCGTAATAAACCAAAGTGAATTGTCTGCAGCAGGCCCTGGCGCATGAATGTGTGCAGCGGGAACGACCTCGGATCACCAGGGGCCGAGAAAACCACCGTCTCATGGGGCCGGACACTCAGGGTCGGGGAAAAATCCAATATATATCTGCTGATATCTCGGGTGCTATTAGAGATAGCGCGATAAATCAAAGTGCATTGTCTGCAGGAAGCCCTGGCGCATGATTCTGTGCAGCGGGAACGACCTCCGACCACCAGGGGCCGAGAAAACCACCGTCTCATGGGTCCGGACTGTCAGGGTCAGTGAAAAATCCAATATATATCTGGTGATATCTCGGGTGCTATTAGAGATAGCGCAATAAATCAAGGTGCATTTTCTGCGGGAGGCCCTGTCGCATGAATCTGTGCAGCAGGAACGACGTCGGACCACGAGGGGTCGAGAAAACCTCCGTCTCATTGGGCCGGACACTCATGGTCGGGGAAAAATCCAATATAAATCTGGTGATATCTCGGATGCTATTAGAGATAGCGCAATAAACCAAAGTGAATTGTCTGCAGGAGGCCCTGGCGCATGCATCTGTGCTGCGGGAACGACCTCGGACCATCAGGGGCCGAGAAAATTACAGATTTTCGGTATTCGACACCCAATGTCATGTAAAAATCCAGCATATATCTGGTGATATCTCGGGTTCTATAACAGATAGCGCGATAAATCAGATTGCATTGTCTGCAGAAGGCCCTGGCGCATGAATCCGTGAAGCAGGAACGACCTCGGCCCTCCAGGGGCCGAGAAACTTACAGATTTTCGGTGTCCGACACCCAAAGTCATGTAAAAATACAGCATATATGTGGTGCTGTCTCCGGTGCTATTACAGATAGCGCGATAAATCAAAGTGCATTGTCTGCAGGAAGCCCTGTCGCATGAATCTGGGCAGCGGGATCGACCTCGGACCACCAGGGGCCGAGAGAACCACCGTCTCATGGGGCCGGACACTCAGGTTCAGGGGAAAATCCAATATATATCTGGTGATACCTCGGGTGCTATTAGAGATAGCGCAATATACCAAATTGAATTATCTGCAGGAGGCCCTGGCGCATGAATCTGTGCAGCGGGAACGACCTCGGACCACCAGGGGCCGAGAAAACCACCGTCTCATGGGGCCGGATACTCAGGGTCAGGGAAAAATCAAATATATATCTGGTGATATCTCGGGTGCTATTACAGATAGCGCAATAAATCAAATTGCATTGTCTGTAGGAGTCCCTGGCGCATGAATCTGTGCAGCGGGAACGACCTTGGACGACCAGGGGCCGAGAAAATTACAGATTTTCGGTATCCGTCACCCAAGGTCATGGAAAAATCCAGCATATATCTGGTTATATCTCGGGTGCTATTAGAGATAGCGCAATAAACCAAAGTGAATTATCTGCAGGAGGCCATGCCGCATGAATCTGGGCAGCGGGAACGACCTCGGACCACCAGGGGCCGAGGAAACCACCGTCTCATGGTGCCGGACACTCAGGGTCAGGTTAAATCCAATATATATCCGGTGATATCCCGGGTGCTATTACAGATAGCGCAATAAATCAAAGTGCATTGTCTGTAGGAGGCCCTGGCGCATGAATCTGGGCAGCGGGAACGACCTCGGACCACCAGGGGCCGAGAAAACCACCGTCTCATGGGGCCGGACCCTCAGGGTCAGGGAAAAATCCAATATATATCTGGCGATATCTCGGGTGCTATTAGAGATAGCGCAATAAACCAAAGTGAATTATGTGCAGGAGGCCCTGGCGCATGAATCTGTGCAGCGGGAACGACCTCGGATCACCAGGGGCCGAGAAAACCTCCGACACATGAGGCCGGGCACTCAGGGTCAGGGAAAAATCCATTATATATCTGGTGATATCTCGGGTGCTATTAGAGATAGCGCGATAAATCAAATTGCATTGTCTGCAGGAGGCCCTGGCGCATGAATCTGGGCAGCGGGAACGACCTCGGACCACCAGGGGCCGAGAAAACCACCGTCTCATGGGGCCGGACACTCAGGGTCAGGGAAAAATCCAATATATATCCGGTGATATCCCGGGTGCTATTACAGATAGCGCAATAAATCAAAGTGCATTGTCTGTAGGAGGCCCTGGCGCATGAATCTGGGCAGCGGGAACGACCTAGGACCACCAGGAGCCGAGAAAACCACCGTCTCATGGGGCCGGACCCTCAGGGTCAGGGAAAAATCCAATATATATCTGGCGATATCTCGGGTGCTATTAGAGATAGCGCAATAAACCAAAGTGAATTATGTGCAGGAGGCCCTGGCGCATGAATCTGGGCAGCGGGAACGATCTCGGACCACCAGGGGCCGAGAAAACCACCGTCTAATGTGGCCGGACACTCAGGGTCAGGGGAAAATGCAATATATATCTGGTGATATCTCGGGTGCTATTAGAGATAGCGCAATAAACCAAAGTGAATTATGTGCAGGAGGCCCTGGCGCATGAATCTGGGCAGCGGGAACGATCTCGGACCACCAGGGGCCGAGAAAACCACCGTCTAATGTGGCCGGACACTCAGGGTCAGGGGAAAATCCAATATATATCTGGTGATATCTCGGGTGCTATTAGAGATAGCGCGATAAATCAAATTGCATTGTCTGCAGGAGGCCCTGGCGCCTGAATCCGGGCAGCGGGAACGACCTCGGACCACCAGGGGCCGAGAAAACCACCGTCTCATGGGGCCGGACTGTCAGGGTCAGGGAAAAATCCATTATATATCTGGTGATATCTCGGGTGCCATTAGAGATAGCGCGATAAATCAAAGCGCATTGTCTGCAGGAGGCCCTGGCGCATGAATCTGTGCAGCAGGAACGACATCGGACCAGCAGGGGCCGAGAAAATTACAGATTTTCGGTATCCGTCACACAATGTCATGTAAAAATCCAGCATATATCTGGTGATATCTCGGGTGCTATTACAGATGGCGCAATAAATCAAAGTGAATTATCTGCAGGAGGCCCTGCCGCATGAATCTGGGCAGCGGGAACGACCTCGGACCACGAGGGGCCGAGAAAACCAAAGTCCCATGGGGCCGGACACTCAGGGTCAGGGAAAAATCCAATATATATCTGGTGATATCTCCGGTGCTATTACAGATTGCGCAATAAATCAAAGTGCATTGTCTGTAGGAGGCCCTGCCGCATGAATCTGGGCAGCGGGAACGACCTCGGACCACGAGGGGCCGAGAAAACCAAAGTCCCATGGGGCTGGGCACTCATTGTCTGGGGAAAATCCAATATATGTCTGGTGATATCTCGGGTGCTATTAGAGATAGCGCAATAAACCAAAGTGAATTATCTGCAGGAGGCCCTGCCGCATGAATCTGGGCAGCGGGAACGACATCGGACCACCAGGGGCCGAGAAAACCACCGTCTCATGGGGCCGGACACTCAGGGTCAGGGAAAAATCCAATATATATCCGGTGATATCTCCGGTGCTATTACAGATTGCGCAATAAATCAAAGTGCATTGTCTGTAGGAGGCCCTGCCGCATGAATCTGGGCAGCGGGAACGACCTCGGACCACGAGGGGCCGAGAAAACCAAAGTCCCATGGGGCTGGACACTCAGGGTCAGGGAAAAATCGAATACACATCTGGTGATATCTCGGGTGCTATTACAGATAGCGCAATAAATCAAAGTGCATTGTCTGTAGGAGGCCCTGGCGCATGAATCTGGGCAGCGGGAACGACCTCGGACCACGAGGGGCCGAGAAAACCACCGTCTCATGGGGCCGGACACTCAGGGTCAGGGAAAATTCCAATATATATCTGGTGATATCTCGGGTGCTATTAGAGATAGCGCAATAAATCAAAGTGCATTGTCTGTAGGAGGCCCTGGCGCATGAATCTCTGCAGCGGGAACGACCTCGGACCACCAGGGGCCGAGAAAACCCCAGTCTCATGGGGCCGGACACTAAGGTTCAGGGGAAAATCCAATATATGTCTGGTGATATCTCGGGTGCTATTAGAGATAGCGCAATAAATCAAAGTGCATTGTCTGTAGGAGGCCCTGGCGCATGAATCTCTGCAGCGGGAACGACCTCGGACCACCAGGGGCCGAGAAAACCCCAGTCTCATGGGGCCGGACACTAAGGTTCAGGGGAAAATCCAATATATGTCTGGTGACATCTCGGGTGCTATTAGAGATAGCGCAATAAACCAAAGTGAATTATCTGCAGGAGGCCCTGGCGCATGAATCTGTGCAGCGGGAACGACCTCGGACCACCAGGGGCCGAGAGAACCACCGTCTCATGGGGCAGGACACTCAGGGTCAGGGGAAAATCCAATATATATCTGGTGATATCTCGTCTGCTATTAGAGATAGCGCAAAAAACCAAAGTGAATTATCTGCAGGAGGCCCTGGCGCATGCATCTGTGTAGCGGGAACGACCTCGGACCACCAGGGGCCGAGAAAACCACCGTCTCATGGGGCCGGACACTCAGGGTCAGGGGAAAATCCAATATATATCTGGTGATATCTCGGGTGCTATTAGAGATAGCGCAATAAATCAAAGTGCATTGTCGGTAGGAGGCCCTGGCGCATGAATCTGTGCAGCAGGAACGACATCGGACCACCAGGGGCCGAGAAAATTACAGATTTTCGGTATTCGACACCCAAAGTCATGTAAAAATCCAGCATATATCTGGTGATATCTCGGGTTCTATAACAGATAGCGCGATAAATCAGATTGCATTGTCCGCAGAAGGCCCTGGCGCATGAATCCGTGAAGCAGGAACGACCTCGGCCCTCCAGGGGCCGAGAAACTTACAGATTTTCGGTGTCCGACACCCAAAGTCATGTAAAAATACAGCATATATGTGGTGCTGTCGCGGGTGCTATTACAGATAGCGCGATAAATCAAAGTGCATTGTCTGCAGGAAGCCCTGTCGCATGAATCTGGGCAGCGGGATCGACCTCGGACCACCAGGGGCCGAGAGAACCACCGTCTCATGGGGCCGGACACTCAGGTTCAGGGGAAAATCTGATATATATCTGGTGATATCTCGGGTGCTATTAGAGATAGCGCAATAAACCAAAGTGAATTGTCTGCAGGAGGCCCTGGCGCATGAATCTGGGCAGCGGGAACGACCTCGGATCACCAGGGGCCGAGAAAACCACCGACACATGGGGCCGGACACTCAGGGTCAGGGAAAAATCCAATATATATCTGGTGATATCTCGGGTGCTATTAGAGATAGCGCAATAAAACAAAGTGAATTAACTGCAGGAGGCCCTGGCGCATGCATCTGTGCAGCGGGAACGACCTCGGACCACCAGGGGACGAGAAAACCACCGTCTCATGCGGCCGGACACTCAGGGTCAGGGAAAAATCCAATATATATCTGGTGATATCTCGGGTGCTATTAGAGATAGCGCAATAAACCAAAGTGAATTGTCTGCAGGAGGCCCTGGCGCATGAATCTGTGCAGCAGGAGCGACATCGGACCACCAGGGGCCGAGAAAATTACAGATTTTCGGTATCCGCCACCCGAGTTCATGTAAAAATCCAGCATATATCTGGTGGTATCTCGGGTGCTATTAGAGATAGGGCAATAAAACAAAGTGCATTGTCTGCAGGAGGCCCTTGCGCTTGAATCTGTGCAGCAGGAACGACCTCGGACCACCAGGGGCCGATAAAACCACCGTCTCATGGGCCCGGACACTCACGGTCAGGGAAAAATACAGCATATATCTGGTGATATCTCGGGTGCTATTACAGATATCGCGGTAAATCATAGTGCTTTGTCTGCAGGAAGCCCTGGCGCATGAAGCTGTGCAGCATGAACAACCTCGGACCACCGGGGGCCGTGAAAATTACAGATTTTCGGTTTCCGTCACCCAAGGTCAGGGAAAAATCCAATATATACCTGGTGATATCTCTGGTGATGTTACAGATAGCGCGATAAATCATAGTGCATTGTCTGCAATAGGCCCTGGCGCATGAATCTGTGCAGCGGGAACGACCTCGGACCACCAGGGGCCGAGAAAGTTACAGATTTTCGGTATCCGTCACCCAAGGTCCTGTAAAAATCCTGCATATATCTGGTGATATCTCGGGTGCTATTTTAGATAGCGCGATAAATCAAAGTGCATTGTCTGCAGGAAGCACTGGCGCATGAATCTGTGCAGCGGGACCGACCTCGGATCACCAGGGACCGAGAAAACCACCGTCTCATGGGGCCGGACACTCAGGGTTAGGGAAAAATCCACTATATATCTGTTGATATCTCGGGGGCTATTACAGATAGCGCCATAAATCAAAGTGCATTGTCTGTAAGAGGCCCTGGCGCATGAATCTGTGCAGCAGGGACGACCTAGGGCCAACAGGGGCCGAGAAAATTACAGATTTTCGGTATCCGTCACCCAAGGTGATGTAAAAATCCAGCAGATATCTGGTGATATCTCGGGTGCTATTACAGATAGCGCGATAAATCAAAGTGCATTGTCTGCAGGAATCCCTGGCGCATGAATCTGTGCAGCGGGAACGACCTCGGACTACTAGGGGTTGAGAAGACCACCGACTCCTGCGGCCGGACACTCAGGGCCAGGGAAATATCCAATATATATCTGGTGATATCGTGGGTGCTATTACAGATAGCGCGATAAATCAAAGTGCATTGTCTGCAGGAAGCCCTGGCGCATGAGTCTATGCAGGGGGAACGACCTCGGACAACCAGGGGCCGAGAAAACCACCGTCTCATGGGGCAGGACACTCAGGGTCAGGGAAAAATCCAATATATATCTGGTGATATCTCGGGTGCTAATACAGATAGCGCGATAAATCAAAGTGCATTGCTGTACGAGGCCCTGGCGCATGAATCGGTGCAGCAGGAACGACCTCGGACCAACAGGGGCCGAGGAAATTACAGATTTTCGGTATCCGTCACCCAAGGTCATGTAAAAATCCAGCATGTATCTGGTGATATCTCGGGTGCTATTAGAGATAGCGCAATAAACCTTAGTGAATTATCTTCAGGAGGCCCCGGCGCATGAACCTGTTTAGCGGGAACGACCTCGGACCACCAGGAGCCGAGAAAATTACAGATTTTCTGTATCCGTCACTCAAGGTCATGCAAAAATGCAGCATGTATCTGGTCATATCTCGGGTGCTATTAGAGAAAGCGCGATAAATCAAAGGGCATTGTCTGTAGGAATCCCTGTCGCATGAATCTGTGCAGCGGGAACGACCTCGGACTACCAGGGGTTGAGAAGACCACCGTCTCATGGGGCCGGACACTCAGGGTCAGGGAAAAATCCAATATATATCTGGTGATATCTCGGATGCTATTAGAGATAGCGCGATAAATCAAAGTACATTGTCTGTAGGAGGCCCTGGCGCATGAATCTGTGCAGCGGGATCGACCTCGGACCACCAGGGGCCGAGAAAACCACCGACACGTGCGGCCGGACACACAGGGTCAGGGAAAAATCCAATATATATCTTGTGATATCTCGCGTGCTATTACAGATAGCTAACTAAACCAAAGTGAATTATCTGCAGGGAGCCCCGGCGCATGAATCTTTGCAGCGGGAACGACCTCGGACAACCAGGGGCCAAGAAAACCACCGATACATGGGGCCGGACACCCGAGGCCATTTAAAAATCCAGGATCTATCTGATGATATCTCTGGTGCTATTAGATATAGCGCGATAAATCAAAGTGCATTGTCTGCAGGACACCCTGGCGCATGAATCTGTGCAGCGGGATCGACGTCGGACCACCAGGGGCCGAGAAAACCACCGACACATGGAGCCGGACACTCAGGGACAGGGAAAAATCCAATATATATCTGGTGATATCTCGGGTGCTATTAGAGATAGTGCAATAAGTCAAAGTGAATTATCTGCAGGAGGCCCTGGCGCATGAATCTGTGCAGCGGGAACGACCTCGGACCGCCAGGGGCCGAGAAAACCACCGACACATTGGGCCGGACACCCAAGGTCATGTAAAAATCCTGGATGTATCTGATGATATCTCGGGTGCTATTAGAGATAGCGCGAAAAATCAGAGTGAATGATCTGCAGGAGGCCCTGGCGCATGAATCTGTGCACCGGGAACGACCTCGGACCATCAGGGGCCGCGAAAACCACCGTCTCATGGGACAGGACACTCAGGGTCAGGGAAAAATCCAATATATATCTGGTGATATCTCGGGTGCTATTACAGATAGCGCGATAAATCAAAGTGCATTGTCTGCAGGAAGCCCTGGCGCATGAATTTGTGCAGCAGGAACGACCTCGGACCACCAGGGGCCGAGAAAATTACAGATTTTCGGTAACCGTCACCCAAGGTCATGAAAAAATCATGCATGTATCTGGTTATATCTCGGGTGCTATTGGAGATGGCGCAATAAATCAAAGTGTATTGTCGGCAGGAGGCCCTTGCGCATGAATCTGTGCAGCGGGATCGACCTCGGACCACCGGGGGTCGAGAAAACCACCGACACAAGGGGCCGGACACTCAGGGTCCAGGGAAAAATCCAATATATATCTGGGGATATCTCGGGTGCTATTAGAGATAGCGCAATAAACCAAAGTGTATTATCAGCTGGAGGGCCTGGAGCATGAATCTGTGCAGCGGGAACGATCTCGGACCACCAGGGGCCGAGAAACCCACCGTCTCATGGGGCCGGACACTCAGGGTCAGGGAAAAATCCTATATATATCTGGTCATATCTCGGGTGCTATTACAGATAGCGCGATAAATCAAAGTGGATTGTCGGCAGGAGGCCCTTGCGCATTAATCTGTGCAGCAGGAACGACCTCGGACCACGAGGGGTCGAGAAAACCACCGACACACGGGGCCGAGGAAACCACCGACACACGGGGCCGAGAAAACCACCGACACACGGGGCCGGACACTCAGGGTCAGGGAAAAATCCAATTTATATCTGGTGATATCTCGGGTGCAATTAGAGATAGCGCAACAAATCAAAGTGCAATGTCTGTAGGAGGCCCTGGCGCATGAATCTGTGCAGCGGCAACGACCTCGGACCACCAGGGGCCGAGAAAACCACCGACACATGGGGCCGGACACTCAGGGTCAGGGAAAAATCCAATATACATCTGGTGAAATCTCGGGTGCTATTACAGATAGCGCAATGAATCATAGTGCATTGTCAGTAGGAGGCCCTGCCGCATGAATCTGGGCAGCGGGAACGACGTCGGACCACCAGGGGCCGAGAAAACCCCCGTCTCATGGGGCCGGACACTCAGGGTCGGGGAAAAATCCAATATATATCTGGTGTTATCTCGGGTGCTATTAGAGACAGCGCAATAAACCAAAGTGCAATGCCTGTAGGAGGCCCTGGCACATGAATCTGGGCAGCGGGAACGACGTCGGACCACCAGGGGCTGAGAAAACCACATTCTCATGGGGCCGGACACTCAGGGTCAGGGGAAAATCCAATATATATCTGGTGATATCTCGGGTGCTATCACATATAGCGCAACAAATCAAAGTGCATTGTCTGTAGGAGGCCCTAGCGCATGCATCTGGGCAGCGGGAACGACCTCGGACCACCAGGTGCCGAGAAAACCACAGTCTCATGGGGCCGGACACTCAGGGTCGGGGAAAAGTCCAATATATATCTGGTGATATCTCGAGTGCTATTAGAGATAGCGCAATAAACCAAAGTGAATTATCTGCAGGAGTCCCTGGCGCATGAATGTGTGCAGCGGGAACGACCTCGGACCACCAGGAGCCGAGAAAACCACCGTCTCATGGGGCCGGACGCTCAGGGTCAGGGAAAAATCCAATATATATCTGGTGATATCTCGGGTGCTATTACAGATAGCGCAATAAACCAAAGTGAATTATCTGCAGGAGGCCCTGGCGCATGAATCTGTGCAGCGGGAACGACGTCGGACCACCAGGGGCTGAGAAAACCACATTCTCATGGGGCCGAACACTCAGGGTCAGGGGAAAATCCAATATATATCTGGTGATATCTCGGGTGCTATCACAGATAGCGCAACAAATCAAAGTGCAATGCCTGTAGGAGGCCCTGGCGCATGAATCTGGGCAGCGGGAACGACGTCGGACTACCAGGGGCTGAGAAAACCACATTCTCATGGGGCCGAACACTCAGGGTCAGGGGAAAATCCAATATATATCTGGTGATATCTCGGGTGCTATCACAGATAGCGCAACAAATCAAAGTGCATTGTCTATAGGAGGCCCTAGCGCATGCATCTGGGCAGCGGGAACGACCTCGGGCCACCAGGGGCCGAGAAAACCACCGTCTCATGGGGCCGGACACTCAGGGTCAGGGGAAAATCCAATATATATCTGGTGATATCTTGAGTGCTATTAGAGATAGCGCAATAAACCAAAGTGAATTATCTGCAGGAGGCCCTGGCGCTTGAATGTGTGCAGCGGGAACGACCTCGGACAACCAGGAGCCGAGAAAACCACCGTCTCATGGGGCCGGACGCTCAGATTCAGGGGAAAATCCAATATATATCTGGTGATATCTCGGGTGCTATTACAGATAGCGCAATAAATCAAAGTGCATTGTCTGTAGGAGGCCCTGCCGCATCAATCTGGGCAGCGGGAAAGACCTCGGACCACCAGGGGCCGAGAAAACCACAGTCTCATGGGGCCGGACACTCAGGGTCGGGGAAAAGTCCAATATATATCTGGTGATACCTCGTGTGCTATTAGAGATAGCGCAATAAACCAAAGTGAATTATCTGCAGGAGTCCCTGGCGCATGAATGTGTGCAGCGGGAACGACCTCGGACCACCAGGAGCCGAGAAAACCACCGTCTCATGGGGCCGGACGCTCAGGGTCAGGGAAAAATCCAATATATATCTGGTGATATCTCGGGTGCTATTACAGATAGCGCAATAAACCAAAGTGAATTATCTGCAGGAGGCCCTGGCGCATGAATCTGTGCAGCGGGAACGACCACGGACCACCAGGGGCCGAGAAAACCACCGTCTCATGGGGCCGGACGCTCAGTGTCAGGGAAAAATCCAATATATATCTGGTGATATCTCGTGTGCTATTACAGATAGCGCAATGAATCATAGTGCATTGTCAGTAGGAGGCCCTGCCGCATGAATCTGGGCAGCGGGAACGACGTCGGACCACCAGGGGCCGAGAAAACCCCCGTCTCATGGGGCCGGACACTCAGGGTCGGGGAAAAATCCAATATATATCTGGTGTTATCTCGGGTGCTATTAGAGACAGCGCAATAAACCAAAGTGCAATGCCTGTTGGAGGCCCTGGCACATGAATCTGGGCAGCGGGAACGACGTCGGACCACCAGGGGCTGAGAAAACCACATTCTCATGGGGCCGGACACTCAGGGTCAGGGGAAAATCCAATATATATCTGGTGATATCTCGGGTGCTATCACATATAGCGCAACAAATCAAAGTGCATTGTCTGTAGGAGGCCCTAGCGCATGCATCTGGGCAGCGGGAACGACCTCGGACCACCAGGTGCCGAGAAAACCACAGTCTCATGGGGCCGGACACTCAGGGTCGGGGAAAAGTCCGATATATATCTGGTGATATCTCGAGTGCTATTAGAGATAGCGCAATAAACCAAAGTGAATTATCTGCAGGAGTCCCTGGCGCATGAATGTGTGCAGCGGGAACGACCTCGGACCACCAGGAGCCGAGAAAACCACCGTCTCATGGGGCCGGACGCTCAGGGTCAGGGAAAAATCCAATATATATCTGGTGATATCTCGGGTGCTATTACAGATAGCGCAATAAACCAAAGTGAATTATCTGCAGGAGGCCCTGGCGCATGAATCTGTGCAGCGGGAACGACGTCGGACCACCAGGGGCTGAGAAAACCACATTCTCATGGGGCCGAACACTCAGGGTCAGGGGAAAATCCAATATATATCTGGTGATATCTCGGGTGCTATCACAGATAGCGCAACAAATCAAAGTGCAATGCCTGTAGGAGGCCCTGGCGCATGAATCTGGGCAGCGGGAACGACGTCGGACCACCAGGGGCTGAGAAAACCACATTCTCATGGGGCCGAACACTCAGGGTCAGGGGAAAATCCAATATATATCTGGTGATATCTCGGGTGCTATCACAGATAGCGCAACAAATCAAAGTGCATTGTCTATAGGAGGCCCTAGCGCATGCATCTGGGCAGCGGGAACGACCTCGGGCCACCAGGGGCCGAGAAAACCACCGTCTCATGGGGCCGGACACTCAGGGTCAGGGGAAAATCCAATATATATCTGGTGATATCTTGAGTGCTATTAGAGATAGCGCAATAAACCAAAGTGAATTATCTGCAGGAGGCCCTGGCGCTTGAATGTGTGCAGCGGGAACGACCTCGGACAACCAGGAGCCGAGAAAACCACCGTCTCATGGGGCCGGACGCTCAGATTCAGGGGAAAATCCAATATATATCTGGTGATATCTCGGGTGCTATTACAGATAGCGCAATAAATCAAAGTGCATTGTCTGTAGGAGGCCCTGCCGCATCAATCTGGGCAGCGGGAAAGACCTCGGACCACCAGGGGCCGAGAAAACCACAGTCTCATGGGGCCGGACACTCAGGGTCGGGGAAAAGTCCAATATATATCTGGTGATATCTCGTGTGCTATTAGAGATAGCGCAATAAACCAAAGTGAATTATCTGCAGGAGTCCCTGGCGCATGAATGTGTGCAGCGGGAACGACCTCGGACCACCAGGAGCCGAGAAAACCACCGTCTCATGGGGCCGGACGCTCAGGGTCAGGGAAAAATCCAATATATATCTGGTGATATCTCGGGTGCTATTACAGATAGCGCAATAAACCAAAGTGAATTATCTGCAGGAGGCCCTGGCGCATGAATCTGTGCAGCGGGAACGACCACGGACCACCAGGGGCCGAGAAAACCACCGTCTCATGGGGCCGGACGCTCAGTGTCAGGGAAAAATCCAATATATATCTGGTGATATCTCGTGTGCTATTACAGATAGCGCAACAAATCAAAGTGCAATGCCTGTAGGAGGCCCTGGCGCATGAATCTGGGCAGCGGGAACGACGTCGGACCACCAGGGGCTGAGAAAACCACATTCTCATGGGGCCGGACACTCAGGGTCAGGGGAAAATCCAATATATATCTGGTGATATCTCGGGTGCTATCACAGATGGCGCAATAAACCAAAGTGAATTATTTGCAGGAGGCCCTGTCGCATGCATGTGTGCAGCGGGAACGACCTCGGACCACCAGGGGCCGAGAAAACCACAGTCTCATGGGGCCGGACACTCAGGGTCGGGGAAAAGTCCAATATATATCTGGTGATATCTCGTGTGCTATTAGAGATAGCGCAATAAACCAAAGTGAATTATCTGCAGGAGTCCCTGGCGCATGAATGTGTGCAGCGGGAACGACCTCGGACCACCAGGAGCCGAGAAAACCACCGTCTCATGGGGCCGGACGCTCAGGGTCAGGGAAAAATCCAATATATATCTGGTGATATCTCGGGTGCTATTACAGATAGCGCAATAAACCAAAGTGAATTATCTGCAGGAGGCCCTGGCGCATGAATCTGTGCAGCGGGAACGACCACGGACCACCAGGGGCCGAGAAAACCACCGTCTCATGGGGCCGGACGCTCAGTGTCAGGGAAAAATCCAATATATATCTGGTGATATCTCGTGTGCTATTACAGATAGCGCAACAAATCAAAGTGCAATGCCTGTAGGAGGCCCTGGCGCATGAATCTGGGCAGCGGGAACGACGTCGGACCACCAGGGGCTGAGAAAACCACATTCTCATGGGGCCGGACACTCAGGGTCAGGGGAAAATCCAATATATATCTGGTGATATCTCGGGTGCTATCACAGATGGCGCAATAAACCAAAGTGAATTATTTGCAGGAGGCCCTGTCGCATGCATGTGTGCAGCGGGAACGACCTCGGACCACCAGGGGCCGAGAAAACCCCCGTCTCATGGGGCCGGACACTCAGGGTCGGGGAAAAATCCAATATATATCTGGTGATATCTCGGGTGCTATTAGAGATAGCGCAATAAACCAAAGTGAATTATCTGCAGGAGGCCCTGGCGCATGAATCTGTGCAGCGGGAACGACCTCGGACCACCAGGGGCCGAGAAGACCACCGTCTCATGGGGCCGGACACTCAGGGTCAGGGAAAAATCCAATATATATCTGGTGATATCTCTGGTGCTATTAGAAATAGCACAATAAACCAAAGTGCATTGTCTGCAGGAGGCCCTGGCGCATGAATCTGTGCACCGGGAATGTCCTCGGAACACGAGGGGCCGAGAAAACCACCGTCTCATGGGGCCGGACGCTCAGTGTCAGGGAAAAATCCAATATATATCTGGTGATATCTCGTGTGCTATTACAGATAGCGCAACAAATCAAAGTGCAATGCCTGTAGGAGGCCCTGGCGCATGAATCTGGGCAGCGGGAACGACGTCGGACCACCAGGGGCTGAGAAAACCACATTCTCATGGGGCCGGACACTCAGGGTCAGGGGAAAATCCAATATATATCTGGTGATATCTCGGGTGCTATCACAGATGGCGCAATAAACCAAAGTGAATTATTTGCAGGAGGCCCTGTCGCATGCATGTGTGCAGCGGGAACGACCTCGGACCACCAGGGGCCGAGAAAACCCCCGTCTCATGGGGCCGGACACTCAGGGTCGGGGAAAAATCCAATATATATCTGGTGATATCTCGGGTGCTATTAGAGATAGCGCAATAAACCAAAGTGAATTATCTGCAGGAGGCCCTGGCGCATGAATCTGTGCAGCGGGAACGACCTCGGACCACCAGGGGCCGAGAAGACCACCGTCTCATGGGGCCGGACACTCAGGGTCAGGGAAAAATCCAATATATATCTGGTGATATCTCTGGTGCTATTAGAAATAGCACAATAAACCAAAGTGCATTGTCTGCAGGAGGCCCTGGCGCATGAATCTGTGCACCGGGAATGTCCTCGGAACACGAGGGGCCGAGAAAATTACAGATTTTCGGTATCCGTCACCCAAGGTCATGTAAAAATGCAGCATATATCTGGTGTTATCTCGGGTGCTATTAGAGATAGCGCGATAAATCAAAGTGCATTGTCTGCAGGAGGCCCTGGCGCATGAATCTGTGCAGCGGGATCGACCTTGGTCGACCAGGGGCCGAGAAAACCACCGTCTCATGGGGCCGGACACTCAGGGTCAGGGAAAAATCCAATATATATCTGGTGATATCTCGGGTGCTATTAGAGATAGCGCGAAAAATCAGAGTGAATGATCTGCAGGAGGCCCTGGCGCATGAATCTGTGCAGCGGCAACGATCTCGGACCGCCAGGGGCCGAGAAAATTACAGATTTTCGGTATCCGTCTCCCAAGGTCATGTAAAAATACAGCATATATCTGGTGGTATCTCGGGTGCTATTAGAGATAGGGCAATAAATCAAAGTGCATTGCCTGCAGGAGGCCCTTGCGCTTGAATCTGTGCAGGAGGAACGACCTCGGACCACCAGGGGCCGATTAAACCACCGTCTCATGGGCCCGGACGCTCAGGGTCAGGGAAAAATACAGCATATATCTGGTGATATCTCGGGTGCTATTACAGATATCGCGGTAAATCATAGTGCTTTGCCTGCAGGAAGCCCTGGCGCATGAAGCTGTGCAGCATGAACAACCTCGGACCACCGGGGGCCGTGAAAATTACAGATTTTCGGTTTCCGTCACCCAAGGTCAGGGAAAAATCCAATATATATCTGGTGATATCTCGGGTGCTAATACAGATAGCGCGATAAATCAAAGTGCATTGCTGTACGAGGCCCTGGCGCATGAATCGGTGCAGCAGGAACGACCTCGGACCAACAAGGGCCGAGGAAATTACAGATTTTCGGTATCCGTCACCCAAGGTCATGTAAAAATCCAGCATGTATCTGGTGATATCTCGGGTGCTATTAGAGATAGCGCAATAAACCTTAGTGAATTATCTGCAGGAGGCCCTGGCGCATGAACCTGTTTAGCGGGAACGACCTCGGACCACCAGGAGTCGAGAAAATTACAGATTTTCTGTATCCGTCACTCAAGGTCATGCAAAAATGCAGCATGTATCTGGTCATATCTCGGGTGCTATTAGAGAAAGCGCGATAAATCAAAGGGCATTGTCTGTAGGAATCCCTGGCGCATGAATCTGTGCAGCGGGAACGACCTCGGACTACCAGGGGTGGAGAAGACCACCGTCTCATGGGGCCGGACACTCAGGGTCAGGGAAGAATCCAATATATATCTGGTGATATCTCGGGTGCTATTAGAGATAGCGCAATAAATCAAAGTGCATTGTCCGTAGGAGGCCCTTGCGCATGAATCTGTGCAGCGGGAACGACATCGGACCACCAGGGGCCGAGAAAATTACAGATTTTCGGTATCCGTCACCAAAAGTCATGTAAAACTCCAGCATATATATGGTGCTTTCTCGGGTGCTATTACAGATAGCGCAATAAATCAACGTGCATTGTCTGTAGGATGCCCTGGCGCATGAATGTGTGCAGCGGTAACGACCTCGAATCACCAGGGGCCGAGAAAACCACAGCCTCATGGGGCCAGACACTCAGGTTCAGGGGAAAATCCAATATATATCTGGTGATATCTCGGGTATTATTAGAGATAGCGCAATAAACCAAAGTGAATTATCTGCAGGAGGCCCTGGCGCATGAATCTGTGCAGCGGGAACGACCTCGGACCACCAGGGGCCGAGACAACCAACGTCTCATGGGGCCGGACACTCAGGGTCAGGCAAAAATCAAATATATATCTGGTGATATCTCGGGTGCTATTAGAGATAGCGCAATAAACAAAAGTGAATTATCTGCAGGGGGACCTGTCTCATGCATCTGTGCAGCGAGAACGACCTCGGACCACCAGGGGCCGAGAAAACCACCGTGTCATGGGGCCGGATACTCAGATTCAGGGGAAAATCCAATATATATCTGGTGATACCTCGGGTGCTATTAGAGATAGCACAATATACCAAAGTGAATTATCTGCAGGAGGCCCTGTCGCATGCATGAGTGCAGCGGGAACGACCTCGGACCACCAGGGGCCGAGAAAACCACCGTCTCATGTGGCCGGACACTCAGGGTCAGGGAAAAATCCAATATATATCTGGTGATATCTCGGATGCTATTAGAGATAGCGCAATAAACCAAAGTGAATTATCTGCAGGAGGCCCTGGCGCATGAATCTGTGCAGAGGGAACGACCTCGGACCACCAGGGGCCGAGAAAACCACCGTGTCATGGGGCCGGATACTCAGGTTCAGGGGAAAATCCAATATATATCTGGTGATACCTCGGGTGCTATTAGAGATAGCGCAATATACCAAAGTGAATTATCTGCAGGAGGCCCTGGCGCATGAATCTGTGCAGCGGGAACGACCTCGGACCACCAGGGGCCGAGAAAACCACAGTCTCATGGGGCCGGACACTCAGGGTCAGGGAAAAATCCAATATATATCTGGTGATATCTCGGGTGCTATTAGAGATAGCGCAATAAACCAAAGTGAATTATCTGCAGGAGGCCCTGGCGCATGAAGCTGTGCAGCGGGAACGACCTCGGACCACCAGGGGCCGTGAAAACCACCGTCTCATGGGGCCGGACGCTCAGGCTCAGGGAAAAATCCAATATATATCTGGTGATATCTTGGGTGCTATTACAGATAGCTCAATAAATCAAAGTGCATTGTCTGTAGGAGGCCCTGCCGCATGAATCTGGGCAGCGGGAACGACCTCGGACCACCAGGGGCCGAGAAAACCACAGTCTCATGGGGCCGGACACTCAGGGTCAGGGAAAAATCCAATATATATCTGGTGATATCTCGGGTGCTATTACAGATAGCGCAATAAATCAAAGTGCATTGTCTGTAGGAGGCCCTGCCGCATGAATCTGTGCAGCGGGAACGACCTCGGACCACCAGGGGCCGAGAAAACCACAGGCTCATGGGGCCGGACACTCAGGGTCAGGGAAAAATCCAATATATATCTGGCGATATCTCGGGTGCTATTACAGATAGCGCAATAAATCAAAGTGTATTGTCTGTAGGAGGCCCTGCCGCATGAATCTGGGCAGCGGGAACGACCTCGGGCCACCAGGAGCCGAGAAAACCACCGTCTCATGGGGCCGGACACTCAGGGTCGGGGAAAAATTCAATATATATCTGGTGATATCTCGAGTGCTATTAGAGATAGCGCAATAAACCAAAGTGAATTATCTGCAGGAGGCCCTGTCGCATGCATGTGTGCAGCGGGAACGACCTCGGACCACCAGGGGCCGAGAAAACCCCCGTCTCATGGGGCCGGACACGCAGGGTCGGGGAAAAATCCAATATATATCTGGTGATATCTCGAGTGCTATTAGAGATAGCGCAATCAACCAAAGTGAATTATCTGCAGGAGGCCCTGGCGCATGAATCTATGCAGCGGGAACGACCACGGACCACCAGGGGCCGAGAAAACCACCGTCTCATGGGGCCGGACGCTCAGGGTCAGGGAAAAATCCAATATATATCTGGTGATATCTCGGGTGCTATTACAGATAGCGGAACAAATCAAAGTGCAATGCCTGTAGGAGGCCCTGGCGCATGAATCTGGGCAGCGGGTACGACCTCGGACCACCAGGGGCCGAGAAAACCACCGTCTCATGGGGCCGGACGCTCAGGGTCGGGGAAAAATCCAATATATATCTGGTGATATCTCTGGTGCTATTAGAGATAGCACAATAAACCAAAGTGAATTATCTGCAGGAGGCCCTGGCGCATGAGTCTGTGCTGCGGGAACGACCTCGGATCACCAGCGTCCGAGAAAACCACCGTCTCATGGGGCCGGACGATCAGGGTCAGGGAAAAATCCAATATATATCTGGTCATATCTCGGGTGCTATTACAGATAGGGCAATAAATCAAAGTGCATTGTCTGATGGAGGTCCTGGCGAATGAATCTGTGCAGCGGGTACGACCTCGGACCACCAGGGGCCGAGAAAGCCACCGACACATGGGGCCCGACACTCAGGGTCAGGGAAAAATCCAATATATATCTGGTCATATCTCGGGTGCTATTACAGATAGCGCAATAAATCAGAGTGCATTGTCTGTAGGCGGCCCTGGCGCATGAATCTGTGCAGCGGGAACGACCTCGGACAACCAGGGGCCGAGAAAACCACCGTCTCATGGGGCCGGACTGTCAGGGTCAGGAAAAAATCCAATATATATCTGGGGATATCCCGGCTGCTATTACAGATAGCGCAATAAATCAAAGTGCATTGTCCGTAGGAGGCCCTTGCGCATGAATCTGTGCAGCAGGAACGACATCGGACCACCAGGGGCCGAGAAAACCACCGTCTCATGGGGACGGACACTCAGGGTCAGGGGAAATTCCAATATATATCTGGTGATATCTCGGGTGCTATTAGAGATAGCGCAATAATCCAAAGTGCATTGTCTGTAGGAGGCCCTGGCGCATGAATATGTGCAGCCGGAACGACATCGGACCACCAGGGGCCAAGAAAACCACCGTCTCATGGGGCCGTACACTCAGGGTCTGGGAAAAATCCAATATATATCTGGTGATATGTCGGGTGCTATTAGAGATAGCGCATTAAACAAAAGTGAATTGTCTGCAGGAGGCCCTGGCGCGTGAATGTCTGCAGCGGGAACGACCTCGGACCGCCAGGGGCCGAGAAAACCACCGTCTCACGGGGCCGGACACTCAGGGTCAGGGAAAAATCAAATATATATCTGGAGATATCTCGGGTGCTATTAGAGATAGCGCAATAAATCAAAGTGCATTGTCCGTAGGAGGCCCTTGCGCATGGATCTGTGCAGCGGGAACGACCTCGGACCACCAGGGGCCGAGAAAATCACCGTCTCATGGGGCCGGACACTCAGGGTCAGGGAAAAATCCAATATATATCTGGTCATATCTCGAGTGCTATTAGAGATAGCGCAATAAATCAAAGTGCATTGTCTGTGGGAGGCCCTGGCGCATGAGACCGTGCAGCGGGAACGACCTCGGACCACCAGGGGCCGAGAAAGCCACCGACACATGGGGCCCGACACTCAGGGTCAGGGAGAAATCCATTATATATCTGGCCATATCTCAGCCGCTATTAGCGATAGCGCGTTATATCAAATTGCATTGTCTGCAGGAAGCCCTGGCGCATGATTCAGTGCAGCGGGAACGACCTCGGACCACCAGGGGCCGAGAAAATCACCGTCTCATGGGGCCGGACTGTCAGGGTCAGGTAAAAATCCAATATATATCTGGTGATATCTCTGGTGCTATTAGAGATAGCGCAATAAACCAAAGTGAATTATCTGCAGGAGGCCCTGGCGCATGAATCTGTGCAGCGGGAACGACCTCGGATCACCAGCGTCCGAGAAAACCACCGTCTGATGGGGCCGGACACTCAGGGTCGAGGAAAAATCCAATATATATCTGGTGATATCTCGGGTGCTATCAGAGATAGCGCGATAAATCAAGGTGCATTGTCTGGAGGAAGCCCTGGCGCATGAGACGGTGCAGCGGGAACGACCTCGGACCACCAGGGTCCGAGAAAACCACCGTCTCATGGGGCCGAACAGTCAGGGTCGGAGAAAAATCCAATGTATATCTGGTGATATGTCGGGTGCTATTAGAGATAGCGCAATAAACCAAAGTGAATTGTATGTAGGAGGCCCTGGCGCATGAATCTGTGCAGCGGGGACGACCTCGGACCACCAGGGGCCGAGAAAACCACCGACACATGGGGCCGGACTCTCAGGGTCGGGGAAAAATCCAATATATATCTGGTGATATCTCGGGTGCTATTAGAGAAAGCGCAATAAACCAAAGTGAATTGTCTACAGGAAGTCCTGGCGCATGATTCTGTGCAGCGGGAACAACCTCGGACCACCAGGGGCCGAGAAAATCACCGTCTCATGGGGCCGGACTGTCAGGGTCAGGGAAAAATCCAATATATATCTGGTGATATCTCTGGTGCTATTAGAGATAGCGCAATAAACCAAAGTGAATTATCTGCAGGAGGCCCTGGCGCATGAATCTGTGTAGCGGGAACGACCTCGGAACACCAGCGTCCGAGAAAACCACCGTCTCATGGGGCCGGACACTCAGGGTCAGGGAAAAATCCAATATATATCTGGCCATATCTCGAGTGCTATTAGAGATAGCGCAATAAATCAAAGTGCATTGTCTGCGGGAGGCCCTGGCGCATGAGACCGTGCAGCGGGAACGACCTCGGACCACCAGGTGCCGAGAAAGCCACCGACACATGGGGCCCGACACTCAGGGTCAGGGAGAAATTCATTATATATCTGGCCATATCTCAGCCGCTATTAGCGATAGCGCGTTATATCAAAGTGCATTGTCTGCAGGAAGCCCTGGCGCATGATTCTGTGCAGCGGGAACGACCTCGGACCACCAGGGGCCGAGAAAATCACCGTCTCATGGGGCCGGACTGTCAGGGTCAGGGAAAAATCCAATATATATCTGGTGATATCTCTGGTGCTGTTAGAGATAGCGCAATAAACCAAAGTGAATTATCTGCAGGAGGCCCTGGCGCATGAATCTGTGCAGCGGGAACGACCTCGGATCACCAGCGTCCGAGAAAACCACCGTCTGATGGGGCCGGACACTCAGGGTCGAGGAAAAATCCAATATATATCTGGTGATATCTCTGGTGCTATTAGAGATAGCGCAATAAACCAAAGTGAATTATCTGCAGGAGGCCCTGGCGCATGAATCTGTGTAGCGGGAACGACCTCGGATCACCAGCGTCCGAGAAAACCACCGTCTCATGGGGCCGGACACTCAGGGTCAGGTAAAATCCAATATATATCCGGTGATATCCCGGGTGCTATTACAGATAGCGCAATAAATCAAAGTCCATTGTCTGTAGGAGGCCCGGGCGCATGAATCTGGGCAGCGGGAACGACCTCGGACCACCAGGGGCAGAGAAAACCACCGTCTCATGGGGTCGGACCCTCAGGGTCAGGGAAAAATCCAATATATATCTGGTGATATCTCGGGTGCTAGTAGAGATGGCGCAATAAATCAAAGTGCATTGTCTGCAGGAAGCCCTGGCGCATGAATCCGTGCAGCGGGAACGACCTCGGACCACCAGGGGCCGAGAAAACCACCGTCTCATGGGGCCGGACTGTCAGGGTCACGGAAAAATCCATTATATATCTGGTGATATCTCTGGTGCCATTAGAGATAGCGCAATAAATCAAAGTGCATTGTCTGTAGGAGGCCCTGCCGTATGAATCTGGGCAGCGGGAACGACCTCGGACCACGAGGGGCCGAGAAAACCAAAGTCCCATGGGGCTGGACACTCAGGGTCTGGGGAAAATCCAATATATGTCTGGTGATATCTCGGGTGCTATTACAGATAGCGCAATAAATCAAAGTGCATTGTCCGTAGGAGGCCCTTGCGCATGAATCTGTGCAGCGGAAACGACCTCGGACCACCAGGGGCCGAGAAAACCATCGTCTCATGGGGCCGGACACTAAGGGTCAGGGAAAAATCCAATATATATCTGGTGATATCTCCGGTGCTATTACAGATTGCGCAATAAATCAAAGTGCATTGTCTGTAGGAGGCCCTGCCGCATGAATCTGGGCAGCGGGAACGACCTCGGACCACGAGGGGCCGAGAAAACCAAAGTCCCATGGGGCTGGACACTCAGGGTCTGGGGAAAATCCAATATATGTCTGGTGATATCTCGGGTGCTATTAGAGATAGCGCAATAAACCAAAGTGAATTATCTGCAGGAGGTCATGCCGCATGAATCTGGGCAGCGGGAACAACCTCGGACCACCAGGGGCCGAGAAAACCACCGTCTCATGGTGCCGGACACTCAGGGTCAGGTAAAATCCAATATATATCCGGTGATATCCCGGGTGCTATTACAGATAGCGCAATAAATCAAAGTGCATTGTCTGTAGGAGGCCCTGGCGCATGAATCTGGGCAGCGGGAACGACCTCGGACCACGAGGGGCCGAGAAAACCAAAGTCCCATGTGGCCGGACACTCAGGGTCAGGGGAAAATGCAATATATATCTGGTGATATCTCGGGTGCTATTAGAGATAGCGCAATAAACCAAAGTGAATTATGTGTAGGAGGCCCTGGCGCATGAATCTGTGCAGCGGGAACGACCTCGGATCACCAGGGGCCGAGAAAACCACCAACACATGAGGCCGGGCACTCAGGGTCAGGGAAAAATCCATTATATATGTGGTGATATCTCGGGTGCTATTAGAGATAGCACGATAAATCAAATTGCATTGTCTGCAGTAGGCCCTGGCGCATGAATCTGGGCAGCGGGAACGACCTCGGACCACCAGGGACCGAGAAAACCACCGTCTCATGGGGCCGGACACTCAGGGTCAGGGTAAAATCAAATATATATCTGGCGATATATAGGGTGCTATTACAGATAGCGCACTAAATCAAAGTGCATTGTCTGCAGGAAGCCCTGGCGCATGAATCCGTGCAGCGGGAACGACCTCGGACCACCAGGGGCCGAGAAAACCACCGTCTCATGGGGCCGGACTGTCAGGGTCAGGGAAAAATCCATTATATATCTGGTGATATCTCGGTTGCCATTAGAGATAGCGCAATAAATCAAAGTCCATTGTCTGTAGGAGGCCCTGGCGCATGAATCTGGGCAGCGGGAACGACCTCGGACCACCAGGGGCCGAGAAAACCACCGTCTCATGGGGTCGGACCCTCAGGGTCAGGGAAAAATCCAATATATATCTGGTGATATCTCGGGTGCTAGTAGAGATGGCGCAATAAATCAAAGTGCATTGTCTGCAGGAAGCCCTGGCGCATGAATCCGTGCAGCGGGAACGACCTCGGACCACCAGGGGCCGAGAAAACCACCGTCTCATGGGGCCGGACTGTGAGGGTCACGGAAAAATCCATTATATATCTGGTGATATCTCTGGTGCCATTAGAGATAGCGCGATAAATCAAAGCGCATTGTCTGCAGGAGGCCCTGGCGCATGAATCTGTGGAGCGGGAACGACCTCGGACCACCAGGGGCCGAGAAAACCACCGTCTCATGGGGCCGGACCCTCAGGGTCAGGGAAAAATCCAATATATATCTGGCGATATCTCGGGTGCTATTAGAGATAGCGCAATAAACCAAAGTGAATTATGTGCAGGAGGCCCTGGCGCATGAATCTGTGCAGCGGGAACGACCTCGGATCACCAGGGGCCGAGAAAACCACCGACACATGAGGCCGGGCACTCAGTGTCAGGGAAAAATCCATTATATATCTGGTGATATCTCGGGTGCTATTAGAGATAGCGCGATAAATCAAATTGCATTGTCTGCAAGAGGCCCTGGCGCATGAATCTGGGCAGCGGGAACGTCCTCGGACCACCAGGGGCCGAGAAAACCACCGTCTCATGGGGCCGGACACTCAGGGTCAGGGAAAAATCCTATATATATCCGGTGATATCCCGGGTGCTATTACAGATAGCGCAATAAATCAAAGTGCATTGTCTGTAGGAGGCCCTGGCGCATGAATCTGGGCAGCGGGAACGACCTCGGACCACCAGGGGCCGAGAAAACCACCGTCTCATGGGGCCGGACTGTGAGGGTCACGGAAAAATCCATTATATATCTGGTGATATCTCTGGTGCCATTAGAGATAGCGCGATAAATCAAAGCGCATTGTCTGCAGGAGGCCCTGGCGCATGAATCTGTGGAGCGGGAACGACCTCGGACCACCAGGGGCCGAGAAAACCACCGTCTCATGGGGCCGGACACTCAGGGTCAGGGGAAAATCCAATATATATCTGGTGATATCTCGGGTGCTATTAGAGATAGCGCAATAAACCAAAGTGAATTATCTGCAGGAGGAACTTGCGCATGAATCTGTGCAGCAGGAACGACATCGGACCACCAGTGGCCGAGAGAATTACAGATTTTCGGTATCCGTCACACAATGTCATGTAAAAATCCAGCATATATCTGGTGATATCTCGGGTGCTATTACAGATGGCGCAATAAATCAAAGTGAATTATCTGCAGGAGGCCCTGCCGCATGAATCTGGGCAGCGGGAACGGCCTCGGACCACCAGGGGCCGAGAAAACCACCGTCTCATGGGGCCGGACCCTCAGGGTCAGGGAAAAATCCAATATATATCTGGCGATATCTCGGGTGCTATTAGAGATAGCGCAATAAACCAAAGTGAATTATGTGCAGGAGGCCCTGGCGGATGAATCTGTGCAGCGGGAACGACCTCGGACCACCAGGGGCCAAGAAAACCACCGTCTCATGGGGCCGGACTGTCAGGGTCAGGGAAAAATCCATTATATATCTGGTGATATCTCGGTTGCCATTAGAGATAGCGCAATAAATCAAAGTCCATTGTCTGTAGGAGGCCCTGGCGCATGAATCTGGGCAGCGGGAACGACCTCGGACCACCAGGGGCCGAGAAAACCACCGTCTCATGGGGCCGGACACTCAGGGTCAGGGAAAAATCGAATATACATCTGGTGATATCTCGGGTGCTATTACAGATAGCGCAATAAATCAAAGTGCATTGTCTGTAGGAGGCCCTGGCGCATGAATCTGGGCAGCGGGAACGACCTCGGACCACGAGGGGCCGAGAAAACCACCGTCTCATGGGGCCGGACACTCAGGGTCAGGGAAAAATCCAATATATATCTGGTGATATCTCGGGTGCTATTACAGATGGCGCAATAAATCAGAGTGCATTGTCTGTAGGAGGCCCTGGCGCATGAATCTGGGCAGCGGGAACGACCTCGGACCACCAGGGGCCGAGAAAACCACCGTCTCATGGGGCCGGACACTCAGGGTCAGGGAAAAATCAAATATATATCTGGCGATATATAGGGTGCTATTACAGATAGCGCACTAAATCAAAGTGCATTGTCTGCAGGAAGCCCTGGCGCATGAATCCGTGCAGCGGGAACGACCTCGGACCACCAGGGGCCGAGAAAACCACCGTCTCATGGGGCCGGACTGTCAGGGTCAGGGAAAAATCCATTATATATCTGGTGATATCTCGGGTGCCATTAGAGATAGCGCGATAAATCAAAGCGCATTGTCTGCAGGAGGCCCTGGCGCATGAATCTGTGGAGCGGGAACGACCTCGGACCACCAGGGGCCGAGAAAACCACCGTCTCATGGGGCCGGACACTCAGGGTCATGGGAAAATCCAATATATATCTGGTGATATCTCGGGTGCTATTAGAGATAGCGCAATAAACCAAAGTGAATTATCTGCAGGAGGAACTTGCGCATGAATCTGTGCAGCAGGAACGACATCGGACCACCAGGGGCCGAGAGAATTACAGATTTTCGGTATCCGTCACACAATGTCATGTAAAAATCCAGCATATATCTGGTGATATCTCGGGTGCTATTACAGATGGCGCAATAAATCAACGTGAATTATCTGCAGGAGGCCCTGCCGCATGAATCTGGGCAGCGGGAACGGCCACGGACCACCAGGGGCCGAGAAAACCACCGTCTCATGGGGCCGGACCCTCAGGGTCAGGGAAAAATCCAATATATATCTGGCGATATCTCGGGTGCTATTAGAGATAGCGCAATAAACCAAAGTGAATTATGTGCAGGAGGCCCTGGCGGATGAATCTGTGCAGCGGGAACGACCTCGGACCACCAGGGGCCAAGAAAACCACCGTCTCATGGGGCCGGACTGTCAGGGTCAGGGAAAAATCCATTATATATCTGGTGATATCTCGGTTGCCATTAGAGATAGCGCAATAAATCAAAGTGCATTGTCCGTAGGAGGCCCTTGCGCATGAATCTGTGCAGCAGGAACGACATCGGACCGCCAGGGGCCGAGAAAACCACCGTCTCATGGGGACGGACACTCAGGGTCAGGGGAAAATCCAATATATATCTGCTGATATCTCGGGTGCTATTAGAGATAGCGTAATAAACCAAAGTGAATTGTCTGCAGCAGGCCCTGGCGCATGAATGTGTGCAGCGGGAACGACCTCGGATCACCAGGGGCCGAGAAAACCACCGTCTCATGGGGCCGGACACTCAGGGTCGGGGAAAAATCCAATATATATCTGGTGATATCTCGGGTGCTATTAGAGATAGCGCGATAAATCAAAGTGCATTGTCTGCAGGAAGCCCTGGCGCATGATTCTGTGCAGCGGGAACGACCTCCGACCACCAGGGGCCGAGAAAACCACCGTCTCATGGGTCCGGACTGTCAGGGTCAGTGAAAAATCCAATATATATCTGGTGATATCTCGGGTGCTATTAGAGATAGCGCAATAAATCAAGGTGCATTTTCTGCGGGAGGCCCTGTCGCATGAATCTGTGCAGCAGGAACGACGTCGGACCACGAGGGGTCGAGAAAACCTCCGTCTCATTGGGCCGGACACTCATGGTCGGGGAAAAATCCAATATAAATCTGGTGATATCTCGGATGCTATTAGAGATAGCGCAATAAACCAAAGTGAATTGTCTGCAGGAGGCCCTGGCGCATGCATCTGTGCTGCGGGAACGACCTCGGACCATCAGGGGCCGAGAAAATTACAGATTTTCGGTATTCGACACCCAATGTCATGTAAAAATCCAGCATATATCTGGTGATATCTCGGGTTCTATAACAGATAGCGCGATAAATCAGATTGCATTGTCTGCAGAAGGCCCTGGCGCATGAATCCGTGAAGCAGGAACGACCTCGGCCCTCCAGGGGCCGAGAAACTTACAGATTTTCGGTGTCCGACACCCAAAGTCATGTAAAAATACAGCATATATGTGGTGCTGTCTCCGGTGCTATTACAGATAGCGCGATAAATCAAAGTGCATTGTCTGCAGGAAGCCCTGTCGCATGAATCTGGGCAGCGGGATCGACCTCGGACCACCAGGGGCCGAGAGAACCACCGTCTCATGGGGCCGGACACTCAGGTTCAGGGGAAAATCCAATATATATCTGGTGATACCTCGGGTGCTATTAGAGATAGCGCAATATACCAAATTGAATTATCTGCAGGAGGCCCTGGCGCATGAATCTGTGCAGCGGGAACGACCTCGGACCACCAGGGGCCGAGAAAACCACCGTCTCATGGGGCCGGATACTCAGGGTCAGGGAAAAATCAAATATATATCTGGTGATATCTCGGGTGCTATTACAGATAGCGCAATAAATCAAATTGCATTGTCTGTAGGAGTCCCTGGCGCATGAATATGTGCAGCGGGAACGACCTCGGACGACCAGGGGCCGAGAAAATTACAGATTTTCGGTATCCGTCACCCAAGGTCATGGAAAAATCCAGCATATATCTGGTTATATCTCGGGTGCTATTAGAGATAGCGCAATAAACCAAAGTCCATTGTCTGTAGGAGGCCATGCCGCATGAATCTGGGCAGCGGGAACGACCTCGGACCACCAGGGGCCGAGGAAACCACCGTCTCATGGGGCCGGACACTCAGGGTCAGGGAAAAATCGAATATACATCTGGTGATATCTCGGGTGCTATTACAGATAGCGCAATAAATCAAAGTGCATTGTCTGTAGGAGGCCCTGGCGCATGAATCTGGGCAGCGGGAACGACCTCGGACCACCAGGGGCCGAGAAAACCACCGTCTCATGTGGTCGGAAACTCAGGGTCAGGGAAAAATCCAATATATATCCGGTGATATCCCGGGTGCTATTACAGATAGCGCAATAAATCAAAGTGCATTGTCTGTAGGAGGCCCTGGCGCATGAATCTGGGCAGCGGGAACGACCTAGGACCACCAGGAGCCGAGAAAACCACCGTCTCATGGGGCCGGACCCTCAGGGTCAGGGAAAAATCCAATATATATCTGGCGATATCTCGGTTGCTATTAGAGATAGCGCAATAAACCAAAGTGAATTATGTGCAGGAGGCCCTGGCGCATGAATCTGGGCAGCGGGAACGATCTCGGACCACCAGGGGCCGAGAAAACCACCGTCTAATGTGGCCGGACACTCAGGGTCAGGGGAAAATGCAATATATATCTGGTGATATCTCGGATGCTATTAGAGATAGCGCAATAAACCAAAGTGATTTATGTGTAGGAGGCCCTGGCGCATGAATCTGTGCAGCGGGAACGACCTCGGATCACCAGGGGCCGAGAAAACCACCAACACATGAGGCCGGGCACTCAGGGTCAGGGAAAAATCCATTATATATCTGGTGATATCTCGGGTGCTATTAGAGATAGCGCAATAAATCAAATTGCATTGTCTGCAGGAGGCCCTGGCGCATGAATCTGGGCAGCGGGAACGACCTCGGACCACCAGGGGCCGAGAAAACCACCGTCTCATGGGGCCGGACACTCAGGGTCAGGGAAAAATCAAATATATATCTGGCGATATATAGGGTGCTATTACAGATAGCGCACTAAATCAAAGTGCATTGTCTGCAGGAAGCCCTGGCGCATGAATCCGTGCAGCGGGAACGACCTCGGACCACCAGGGGCCGAGAAAACCACCGTCTCATGGGGCCGGACTGTCAGGGTCAGGGAAAAATCCATTATATATCTGGTGATATCTCGGGTGCCATTAGAGATAGCGCGATAAATCAAAGCGCATTGTCTGCAGGAGGCCCTGGCGCATGAATCTGTGGAGCGGGAACGACCTCGGACCACCAGGGGCCGAGAAAACCACCGTCTCATGGGGCCGGACACTCAGGGTCAGGGGAAAATCCAATATATATCTGGTGATATCTCGGGTGCTATTAGAGATAGCGCAATAAACCAAAGTGAATTATCTGCAGGAGGAACTTGCGCATGAATCTGTGCAGCAGGAACGACATCGGACAACCAGGGGCCGAGAGAATTACAGATTTTCGGTATCCGTCACACAATGTCATGTAAAAATCCAGCATATATCTGGTGATATCTCGGGTGCTATTACAGATGGCGCAATAAATCAACGTGAATTATCTGCAGGAGGCCCTGCCGCATGAATCTGGGCAGCGGGAACGGCCACGGACCACCAGGGGCCGAGAAAACCACCGTCTCATGGGGCCGGACCCTCAGGGTCAGGGAAAAATCCAATATATATCTGGCGATATCTCGGGTGCTATTAGAGATAGCGCAATAAACCAAAGTGAATTATGTGCAGGAGGCCCTGGCGGATGAATCTGTGCAGCGGGAACGACCTCGGACCACCAGGGGCCAAGAAAACCACCGTCTCATGGGGCCGGACTGTCAGGGTCAGGGAAAAATCCATTATATATCTGGTGATATCTCGGTTGCCATTAGAGATAGCGCAATAAATCAAAGTGCATTGTCCGTAGGAGGCCCTTGCGCATGAATCTGTGCAGCAGGAACGACATCGGACCGCCAGGGGCCGAGAAAACCACCGTCTCATGGGGACGGACACTCAGGGTCAGGGGAAAATCCAATATATATCTGCTGATATCTCGGGTGCTATTAGAGATAGCGTAATAAACCAAAGTGAATTGTCTGCAGCAGGCCCTGGCGCATGAATGTGTGCAGCGGGAACGACCTCGGATCACCAGGGGCCGAGAAAACCACCGTCTCATGGGGCCGGACACTCAGGGTCGGGGAAAAATCCAATATATATCTGGTGATATCTCGGGTGCTATTAGAGATAGCGCGATAAATCAAAGTGCATTGTCTGCAGGAAGCCCTGGCGCATGATTCTGTGCAGCGGGAACGACCTCCGACCACCAGGGGCCGAGAAAACCACCGTCTCATGGGTCCGGACTGTCAGGGTCAGTGAAAAATCCAATATATATCTGGTGATATCTCGGGTGCTATTAGAGATAGCGCAATAAATCAAGGTGCATTTTCTGCGGGAGGCCCTGTCGCATGAATCTGTGCAGCAGGAACGACGTCGGACCACGAGGGGTCGAGAAAACCTCCGTCTCATTGGGCCGGACACTCATGGTCGGGGAAAAATCCAATATAAATCTGGTGATATCTCGGATGCTATTAGAGATAGCGCAATAAACCAAAGTGAATTGTCTGCAGGAGGCCCTGGCGCATGCATCTGTGCTGCGGGAACGACCTCGGACCATCAGGGGCCGAGAAAATTACAGATTTTCGGTATTCGACACCCAATGTCATGTAAAAATCCAGCATATATCTGGTGATATCTCGGGTTCTATAACAGATAGCGCGATAAATCAGATTGCATTGTCTGCAGAAGGCCCTGGCGCATGAATCCGTGAAGCAGGAACGACCTCGGCCCTCCAGGGGCCGAGAAACTTACAGATTTTCGGTGTCCGACACCCAAAGTCATGTAAAAATACAGCATATATGTGGTGCTGTCTCCGGTGCTATTACAGATAGCGCGATAAATCAAAGTGCATTGTCTGCAGGAAGCCCTGTCGCATGAATCTGGGCAGCGGGATCGACCTCGGACCACCAGGGGCCGAGAGAACCACCGTCTCATGGGGCCGGACACTCAGGTTCAGGGGAAAATCCAATATATATCTGGTGATACCTCGGGTGCTATTAGAGATAGCGCAATATACCAAATTGAATTATCTGCAGGAGGCCCTGGCGCATGAATCTGTGCAGCGGGAACGACCTCGGACCACCAGGGGCCGAGAAAACCACCGTCTCATGGGGCCGGATACTCAGGGTCAGGGAAAAATCAAATATATATCTGGTGATATCTCGGGTGCTATTACAGATAGCGCAATAAATCAAATTGCATTGTCTGTAGGAGTCCCTGGCGCATGAATATGTGCAGCGGGAACGACCTCGGACGACCAGGGGCCGAGAAAATTACAGATTTTCGGTATCCGTCACCCAAGGTCATGGAAAAATCCAGCATATATCTGGTGATATCTCGGGTGCTATTAGAGATAGCGCGATAAATCAAAGTGCATTGTCTGCAGGAAGCCCTGGCGCATGATTCTGTGCAGCGGGAACGACCTCCGACCACCAGGGGCCGAGAAAACCACCGTCTCATGGGTCCGGACTGTCAGGGTCAGTGAAAAATCCAATATATATCTGGTGATATCTCGGGTGCTATTAGAGATAGCGCAATAAATCAAGGTGCATTTTCTGCGGGAGGCCCTGTCGCATGAATCTGTGCAGCAGGAACGACATCGGACAACCAGGGGCCGAGAAAATTACAGATTTTCGGTATTCGACACCCAATGTCATGTAAAAATCCAGCATATATCTGGTGATATCTCGGGTTCTATAACAGATAGCGCGATAAATCAGATTGCATTGTCTGCAGAAGGCCCTGGCGCATGAATCCGTGAAGCAGGAACGACCTCGGCCCTCCAGGGGCCGAGAAACTTACAGATTTTCGGTGTCCGACACCCAAAGTCATGTAAAAATACAGCATATATGTGGTGCTGTCTCCGGTGCTATTACAGATAGCGCGATAAATCAAAGTGCATTGTCTGCAGGAAGCCCTGTCGCATGAATCTGGGCAGCGGGATCGACCTCGGACCACCAGGGGCCGAGAGAACCACCGTCTCATGGGGCCGGACACTCAGGTTCAGGGGAAAATCCAATATATATCTGGTGATACCTCGGGTGCTATTAGAGATAGCGCAATATACCAAATTGAATTATCTGCAGGAGGCCCTGGCGCATGAATCTGTGCAGCGGGAACGACCTCGGACCACCAGGGGCCGAGAAAACCACCGTCTCATGGGGCCGGATACTCAGGGTCAGGGAAAAATCAAATATATATCTGGTGATATCTCGGGTGCTATTACAGATAGCGCAATAAATCAAATTGCATTGTCTGTAGGAGTCCCTGGCGCATGAATATGTGCAGCGGGAACGACCTCGGACGACCAGGGGCCGAGAAAATTACAGATTTTCGGTATCCGTCACCCAAGGTCATGGAAAAATCCAGCATATATCTGGTTATATCTCGGGTGCTATTAGAGATAGCGCAATAAACCAAAGTGAATTATCTGCAGGAGGCCATGCCGCATGAATCTGGGCAGCGGGAACGACCTCGGACCACCAGGGGCCGAGGAAACCACCGTCTCATGGTGCCGGACACTCAGGGTCAGGTTAAATCCAATATATATCCGGTGATATCCCGGGTGCTATTACAGATAGCGCAATAAATCAAAGTGCATTGTCTGTAGGAGGCCCTGGCGCATGAATCTGGGCAGCGGGAACGACCTCGGACCACCAGGGGCCGAGAAAACGACCGTCTCATGGGGCCGGACCCTCAGGGTCAGGGAAAAATCCAATATATATCTGGCGATATCTCGGGTGCTATTAGAGATAGCGCAATAAACCAAAGTGAATTATGTGCAGGAGGCCCTGGCGCATGAATCTGTGCAGCGGGAACGACCTCGGATCACCAGGGGCCGAGAAAACCACCGACACATGAGGCCGGGCACTCAGGGTCAGGGAAAAATCCATTATATATCTGGTGATATCTCGGGTGCTATTAGAGATAGCGCGATAAATCAAATTGCATTGTCTGCAGGAGGCCCTGGCGCATGAATCTGGGCAGCGGGAACGACCTCGGACCACCAGTGGCCGAGAAAACCACCGTCTCATGGGGCCGGACACTCAGGGTCAGGGAAAAATCCAATATATATCCGGTGATATCCCGGGTGCTATTACAGATAGCGCAATAAATCAAAGTGCATTGTCTGTAGGAGGCCCTGGCGCATGAATCTGGGCAGCGGGAACGACCTAGGACCACCAGGAGCCGAGAAAACCACCGTCTCATGGGGCCGGACCCTCAGGGTCAGGGAAAAATCCAATATATATCTGGCGATATCTCGGGTGCTATTAGAGATAGCGCAATAAACCAAAGTGAATTATGTGCAGGAGGCCCTGGCGCATGAATCTGGGCAGCGGGAACGATCTCGGACCACCAGGGGCCGAGAAAACCACCGTCTAATGTGGCCGGACACTCAGGGTCAGGGGAAAATGCAATATATATCTGGTGATATCTCGGGTGCTATTAGAGATAGCGCAATAAACCAAAGTGAATTATGTGCAGGAGGCCCTGGCGCATGAATCTGGGCAGCGGGAACGACATCGGACCAGCAGGGGCCGAGAAAATTACAGATTTTCGGTATCCGTCACACAATGTCATGTAAAAATCCAGCATATATCTGGTGATATCTCGGGTGCTATTACAGATGGCGCAATAAATCAAAGTGAATTATCTGCAGGAGGCCCTGCCGCATGAATCTGGGCAGCGGGAACGACCTCGGACCACGAGGGGCCGAGAAAACCAAAGTCCCATGGGGCCGGACACTCAGGGTCAGGGAAAAATCCAATATATATCTGGTGATATCTCCGGTGCTCTTACAGATTGCGCAATAAATCAAAGTGCATTGTCTGTAGGAGGCCCTGCCGCATGAATCTGGGCAGCGGGAACGACCTCGGACCACGAGGGGCCGAGAAAACCAAAGTCCCATGGGGCTGGGCACTCATTGTCTGGGGAAAATCCAATATATGTCTGGTGATATCTCGGGTGCTATTAGAGATAGCGCAATAAACCAAAGTGAATTATCTGCAGGAGGCCCTGCCGCATGAATCTGGGCAGCGGGAACGACATCGGACCACCAGGGGCCGAGAAAATTACAGATTTTCGGTATTCGACACCCAAAGTCATGTAAAAATCCAGCATATATCTGGTGATATCTCGGGTTCTATAACAGATAGCGCGATAAATCAGATTGCATTGTCCGCAGAAGGCCCTGGCGCATGAATCCGTGAAGCAGGAACGACCTCGGCCCTCCAGGGGCCGAGAAACTTACAGATTTTCGGTGTCCGACACCCAAAGTCATGTAAAAATACAGCATATATGTGGTGCTTTCTCGGGAGCTGTTACAGATAGCCCAATAAATCAAAGTGCATTGTCTTTAGGAGGCCCTGGCGCATGAATCTGGGCAGCGGAACGACCTCGGACCAGCAGGGGCCGAGAAAACCGCCGTCTCATGGGGCCGGACACTCAGGGTCAGGGAAAAATCCAATATATATCTGGTGATATCTCGGGCGCTATTACATATAGCGCAATAATTCAAAGTGCATTGTCTGTAGGAGGCCCTGGCGCATGAATCTGGGCAGAGGGAACGACCTCGGACCACCAGGGGCCGAGAAAACCACCATCTCATGGGGCCGGATACTCAGGGACAGGGGAAAATCCAATATATATCTGGCGATATCTCGTGTGCTATTAGAGATAGCGCAATAAACCAAAGTGAATTTTCTGCAGGAGGCCCTGGCGTATGCATCTGTGCAACGGGAACGACCTCGGACCACCAGGGGACGAGAAAACTACAGTCTCATGGGGCCGGACACTCAGGGTCAGGGAAAAATCCAATATATATCTGGTGATATCTCGGGTGCTATTACAGATGGCGCAATAAATCAAAGTGCATTGTCTGCAGGAGGCCCTGGCGCATGAATCTGTGAAGCAGGAACGACCTCGGATCTCCAGGGGCCGAGATAATTACAGATTTTCTGTATCCGTCACCCAAAGTCATGTAAAAATCCAGCATATATATGGTGCTTTCTCGGGAGCTGTTACAGATAGCCCAATAAATCAAAGTGCATTGTCTTTAGGAGGCCCTGGCGCATGAATCTGGGCAGCGGAACGACCTCGGACCAGCAGGGGCCGAGAAAACCGCCGTCTCATGGGGCCGGACACTCAGGGTCAGGGAAAAATCCAATATATATCTGGTGATATCTCGGGCGCTATTACATATAGCGCAATAATTCAAAGTGCATTGTCTGTAGGAGGCCCTGGCGCATGAATCTGTGAAGCAGGAACGACCTCGGATCTCCAGGGGCCGAGAAAATTACAGATTTTCTGTATCCGTCACCCAAAGTCATGTAAAAATCCAGCATTTATATGGTGCTTTCTCGGGTGCTATTACAGATAGCCCAATAAATCAATGTGCATTGTCTGTAGGAGGCCCTGGCGCATGAATCAGTGCAGCGGGAATGACCTCGGACCACCAGGGTACGAGAAAACCACCGTCTCATGGGGCCGGACAATCAGGGTCAGGGAAAAATCCAATATATATTTGGTGATATCTCGGGTGCTATTACAGATAGCGCAATAAATCAAAGTGCATTGTCTGTAGGAGGCCCTGTCGCATGAATCTGTGCAGCGGGAAGGTCCTCGGACCACCAGGGGCCGAGAAAACTACAGTCTCATGGGGCCGGACACTCAGGGTCAGGGGAAAATACAATATTTATCTGGTGATATCTCGGGTGCCATTAGAGATAGCGCAATGAACCAAAGTGAATTATCTGCAGGAGGCCCTGGCGCATGCATCTGTGCAGCGGGAACGACATCGGACCACCAGGGGCCGAGAAAATTACAGATTTTCGGTATCCGTCACCCAAAGTCATGTAAAAATCCAGCATATATATGGAGCTTTCTCAGGTGCTATTACAGATAGCGCAATAAATCAAAGTGCATTGTCTGTAGGAGGCCCTGGCGCATGAATCTGTGCAGCGGGAACGACCTCGGCCCACCAGGCGCCGAGAAAACTACAGTCTCATGGGGCCGGTCACTCAGGGTCGGGGAAAAATCCAATATATATCTGGTGATATCTCGGGTGCTATTACATATAGCGCAATAATTCAAAGTGCATTGTCTGTAGGAGGCCCTGGCGCATGAATCTGGACAGCGGTAACGACCTCGGACAACCAGGGGCCGAGAAAACCACCGTCTCATGGGGCCGGACACTCAGGGTCAGGGGAAAATCCAATATATATCTGACGATATCTCGGGTGCTATTAGAGATAGCGCAATAAACCAAAGTGAATTGTCTGCAGGAGGCCCTGGCGCATGAATCTGTGCAGCGGGAACGACCTCGGATCACGAGGGGCCGAGATAACCACCGACACTTTGGGCCGGACACTCATGTTCAGGGAAAAATCCAATATATATCAGGTGATATCTCGGGTGCGATTACAGATAGCCCAATAAATCAAAGTGCATTGTCTGTAGGAGGCCCTGGCGCATGAATCTGTGCAGCGGAACGACCTCGGACCACCAGGGGCCGAGAAAACCACCGTCTCATGGGGCCGGACACTCTGGGTCAGGGAAAAATCCAATATATATCTGGTGATATCTCGGGTGCTATTACATATAGCGCAATAATTCAAAGTGCATTGTCTGTAGGAGGCCCTGGCGCATGAATCTGGACAGCGGGAACGACCTCGGACAACCAGGGGCCGAGAAAACCACCGTCTCATGGGGCCGAACACTCAGGGTCAGGGGAAAATCCAATATATATCTGGCGATATCTCGGGTGCTATTAGAGATAGCGCAATAAGCCAAAGTGAATTATCTGCAGGCGGCCCTGGCGCATGCATCTGTGCAGCGGGAACGACCTCGGACCACCTGGGGCCGAGAAAACCACCGTCTCATGGGGCCGGACACTCAGGGTCAGGGAAAAATCCAATATATATCTGGTGATATCTCGGGTGCTATTAGAGATAGCGCAATAAACCAAAGTGAATTATCTGCAGGAGGCCCTGGCGCATGAATCTGTGCAGCGGGAACGACCTCGGACCACCAGGGGCCGAGACAACCACCGTCTCATGGGGCCGGACACTCACGGTCGGGGAAAAATCCAATATATATCTGGTGATATCTCGGATGCTATTAGAGATAGCGCAATAAACCAAAGTGAATTGCCTGCAGGAGGCCCTGGCGCATGAATCTGTGCAGCGGGAACGACCTCGGATCACGAGGGGCCGAGAAAACCACCGACAATTGGGGCCGGACACTCATGGTCAGGGAAAAATCCAATATATATCAGGTGATATCTCGGGTGCTATTAGAGATACCGCAATAAACCAAAGTGAATTATCTGCAAGAGGCCCTGGCGCATGAATCTGTGCAGCGGGAACGACCTCGGACATCTAGGGGCCGAGAAAACCACCGTCTCATGGGGCCGGACACTCTGGGTCAGGGAAAAATCTAATATATATCTGGTGATATCTCGGGTGCTATTACAGATGGCGCAATAAATCAAAGTGCATTGTCTGCAGGAGGCCCTGGCGCATGAATCTGTGAAGCAGGAACGACCTCGGATCTCCAGGGGCCGAGAAAATTACAGATTTTCTGTATCCGTCACCCAAAGTCATGTAAAAATCCAGCATATATATGGTGCTTCCTCGGGTGCTATTACAGATAGCGCAATAAATCAAAGTGCATTGTCTGTAGGTGGCCCTGGCGCATGAATCTGTGCAGCGGGAACGACCTCGGATCACGAGGGGCCGAGAAAACCACCGACACTTGGGGCCGGACACTCATGGTCAGGGAAAAATCCAATATATATCAGGTGATATCTCGGGTGCTATTACATATAGCGCAATAATTCAAAGTGCATTGTCTGTAGGAGGCCCTGGCGCATGAATCTGGACAGCGGGAACGACCTCGGACAACCAGGGGCCGAGAAAACCACCGTCTCATGGGGCCGGACGGTCAGGGTCGGGGAAAAATCCAATATATATCTGGTGATATCTCGGGTGCTATTATAGATAGCGCAATAAACCAAAGCGAATTATCTGCAGGAGGCCCGGGCGCATGAATCTGTGCAGCGGGAACGCCCTCGGACCACCAGGGGCCTAGAATACCACCGTCTCTTGGGGCCGGACTGTCAGGGTCAGGGAAAACTCCATTATATATCTGGTGATATCTCGGGTGCTATTAGAGATAGCGCGATAAATCAAAGTGCATTGTGTTCAGGAAGCCCTGGCGCATGAATCTGTGCAGCGGGAACGACCTCGGACCACCAGGGGCCGAGAAAACCACCGACACATGGGGCCGGACACTCATGGTCAGGGAAAAATCCAATATATATCAGGTGATATCTCGGGTGCTATTAGAGATAGCTCAATAAATCAAAGTGCATTGTCTGTAGGAGGCCCTGTCGCATGAATCTGTGCAGCGGGAAGGACCTCGGACCACCAGGGGCCGAGAAAACTACAGTCTCATGGGGCCGGACACTCAGGGTCAGGGGAAAATCCAATATATATCTGGTGATATCTCGGGTGCTATTAGAGATAGCGCAATAAACCAAAGTGAATTGCCTGCAGGAGTCCCTGGCGCATGAATCTGTGCAGCGGGAACGACCTCGGATCACGAGGGGCCGAGAAAACCACCGACACTTGGGGCCGGACACTCATGGTCAGGGAAAAATCCAATATATATCAGGTGATATCTCGGGTGCTATTAGAGATAGCGCAATAAACCAAAGTGAATTATCTGCAGGAGGCCCTGGCGCATGCATCTGTGCAGCGGGAACGACCTCGGACCACCAGGGGACGAGAAAACCACCGTCTCATGGGGCCGGACACTCAGGGTCAGGGAAAAATCCAATATATATCTGGTGATATCTCGGGTGCTATTACAGATAGCGCTATAAATCAAAGTGCATTGTCTGTAGGAGGCCCTGTCGCATGAATCTGTGCAGCGGGAAGGACCTCGGACCACCAGGGGCCGAGAAAACTACAGTCTCATTTGGCCGGACACTCAGGGTCAGGGGAAAATACAATATTTATCTGGTGATATCTCGGGTGCCATTAGAGATAGCGCAATAAACCAAAGTGAATTATCTGCAGGTGGCCCTGGCGCATGCATCTGTGCAGCGGGAACGACATCAGACCACCAGGGGCCGAGAAAATTACAGATTTTCGGTATCCGTCACCCAAAGTCATGTAAAAATCCAGCATATATATGGAGCTTTCTCAGGTGCTATTACAGATAGCGCAATAAATCAAAGTGCATTGTCTGTAGGAGGCCCTGGCGCATGAATCTGTGCAGCGGGAACGACCTCGGACCACCAGGCGCCGAGAAAACTACAGTCTCATGGGGCCGGTCACTCAGGGTCGGGGAAAAATCCATTATATATCTGGTGATATCTCGGGTGCTATTAGATATAGCGCAATAAATCAAAGTGCATTTTCTGCGGGAGGCCCTGTCGCATGAATCTGTGCAGCACGAACGACGTCGGACCACCAGGGGCCGAGAAAACCACCGTCTCATGGGGCCGGACACTCAGGGTCGGGGAAAAATCCAATATATATCTGGTGATATCTCGGATGCTATTAGAGATAGCGCAATAAACCAAAGCGAATTGTCTGCAGGAGGCCCTGGCGCATGAATCTGTGCAGCGGGAACGACCTCGGATCACGAGGGGCCGAGAAAACCACCGACACTTGGGGCCGGACACTCATGGTCAGGGAAAAATCCAATATATATCAGGTGATATCTCGGCTGCTATTACAGATAGCCCAATAAATCAAAGTGCATTGTCTGTAGGAGGCCCTGGCGAATCAACCTGTGCAGCAGGCACGACCTCGGACCACCAGGGGCCGAGAAAATTACATATATTCGTAATCCGTCACCCAAGGTCATGTAAAAATCCAGCATATATTTGGTGAGGTCTCGTATGCTATTACAGATAGCGCAATAAACCAAAGTGAATTGTCTGCAGGAAGCCCTGGCGCATGAATCTGTGCAGCGGGATCGACCTCGGACCACCAGGGGCCGAGAAAACCATCGACACATGGGGCCGGACTGTCCGGGACGAGGAAAAATCCAATATATATCTGGTGATATCTCCGGTGCTATTACAGATAGCGCAATAAATCAAAGCGCATTGTCTGTAGGAGGCACTGGCGAATGAATCTGTGCTGCAGGAACGACCTCGGACCACCAGGGGCCGAGAAATTTACAGATATTCGGAATCCGTCACCCAAGGCCATGTAATAATCCAGCATATATCTGGTGATATCTCGGGTGCTATTACAGATAGCGCAATAAACCAAAGTGAATTATCTGCAGGAGTCCCTGGCGCATGAATCTGTTCAGCGGTAACGACCTCGGACCCCCAGGGGTCGAGAAAACCACCGTCTCATGGGGCCGGACTGTCAGGGTCAAGGAAAAATCCAAAATATATCTGGTGATATCTCTGGTGCTATTTGAGATAGCGCAATAAACCAAAGTGAGTTATCTGCAGGAGGCCCTGGCGCATGAATCTGTGCAGTGGGAACGACCTCGGACCACCAGGGGCCGAGAAAATTAAAGATATTCGGAATCCGTCACCCAAGGTCATGTAAAAATCCAGCAAATATCTGGTGATATCTCGGGTGCTATTACAGATAGCGCAATAAACCAAATTGAATTGTCTGTAGGAAGCCCTGGCGCATGAATCTGTTCAGCGGGATCGACCTCGGACCACGAGGGACCGAGAAAACCACCGTCTCAAGGGGTCGGACACTCAGGGTCAGGGAAAAATCCAATATATATCTGGTGATATCTCGGGTGCTATTACAAATAGCGCATTAAATTAAAGTGCATTGTCTGAAGGAGGCCCTGGCTATGAATCTGTGCAGCAGGACAGACCTCGGACCAGCAGGGGCCGAGAAAATTACAGATATTCGGTGTCCGTCACCCAAGGTCATGTAAAAATCCAGCATATATCTGGTGATATCTCGGGTGCTATTAGAGATAGCGCAATAAACCAAAGTGAATTATCTGCAGGAGGCCCTGGCGCATGAATCTGTGCAGCAGGAACGACCTTGGACCACCAGGGGTCGAGAAAACCACCGTCTCATGGGGCCGGACACTCTGGGTCAGGGGAAAATCCAATATATATCTTGCGATATCTCGGGTGCTATTAGAGATAGCGCAATAAACCAAAGTGAATTATCTATAGAAGGCACTGGCGCATGAATCTGTGCAGGGGGAACGACCTGGGACCAACAGAGGCCGAGAAAACCACCGTCTCATGGGGCCGGACATACAGGGTCAGGGAAAAATACAATATATATCTGGTGATATCTCGGGTGCTATTACAGATCGCGCAATAAATCAAAGTGCATTGTCTGTAGGAGGACCTGGCGCATGAATCTGTGCAGCGGGATCGACATCGGACCACCAGGGGCCGAGAGAATCACCGTCTCATGGGGCCGGACTGTCAGGGTCAGGGAAAAATCCAATATATATCTGGTGATATCTCGGGTGCTATTAGAGATCGCGCAATAAATCAAAGTGCATTGTCTGTAGGAGGACCTGGCACATGAATCTGTGGAGCGGGAACGACCTCGGACCACCAGGGGCCATGAAAATTAATGATATTCGGAACCCGTCAGCCAAGGTCATGTAAAAATCCAGCATATATCTCGTGATATCTCGGGTGCTATTACAGATAGCGCAATAAACCAAAGTGAATTGTCTGCAGGAGGCCCTGGCGCGTGAATCTGTGCAGCGGGAACGACCTCGGACCCCTAGGGGCCGAGAAAACCACCGTCTCATGAGGCCGGACGCTCAGGGTCAGGGAAAAATCCAAGATATATCTGGTGATATCTCGGGTGCTATTACAGATAGCGCAATAAATCAAAGTGAATTATCTGCAGGAGGCCTTGGCGCGTGAATCTGTGCAGCGGGAACGACCTCGGACCCCTAGGGGCCGAGAAAACCACCGTCTCATGTGGCCGGACACTCAGGGTCAGGGAAAAATCAAATATATATCTGGTGATATCCCGGGTGCTATTACAGATAGCGCAATAAATCAAAGTGGATTCTCCGGAGGAGGCCCTTGCGCATGAATCTGTGCAGCAGGAACGAGATCGGACCACCAGTGGCCGAGAAAATTACAGATTTTCGGTTTCCGTCACCCAATGTCATGTAAAAATCCAGCACATATCTGGTGATATCTCGGGTGGTGTCAGATGTAGCGCAATAAACCAAAGTGAATTATCTGCAGGAGGCCCTGGCGCATACATGTGTGCAGCGGGAACGACCTCGGACCACCAGGGTCCGAGAAAACCACCGTCCGGTGGGGCCGCACACTCAGGGTCATGAAAAATCCAGGATGTATCTGATGATATCTCGGGTGCTATTAGAGATAGCGCGATATATCAAAGTGCATTGTCTGCAGGAGGCCCTGGCGCATGAATCTGTGCAGCGGGAACGACCTCGGACGACCAGGGGCCGAGAAAACCACCGACACATGGGGCCGGGCACTCAGGGACAAGGGAAAATCCAATATATATCTACTGATATCTCGGGTGCTATTACAGACAGCGCAATGAATCAGAGTGCATTGTCTGTAGGAGGCCCTGTCGCATGAATCTGTGCAGCGGGATCGACCTCGGACCACCAGGGGCCGAGAAACTCACCGTCTCATGGGGCCGGACTGTCAGGGTCAGGGAAAAATCCAATATATATCTGGTGATATCTCGGGTGCTCTTACAGAGAGCGCACTAAACCAAAGTGAATTATCTGTAGGAGGCCCTGGCGCATGAATCTGTGCAGCGGGAACGACCTCGGACCACCAGGGGCCGAGATAACCACCGACACCTGGGGCCGGGCACTCAGGGTCAGGGAAAAATCCAATATATATCTGGTGATTTCTCGGGTGCTATTAGAGATAGCGCACTAAACCAAAGTGAATTATCTGCAGGGGGCCCTGGCGCATGAATCTGAGCAGCGGGAACGACCTCGGACCACCAGGGGCCGAGAAAACCACCGACACATGGAGCCGGACACCCAAGGTCATGTAAAAATCCAATATATATCTGGTGATATCTCGGGTGCTCTTACAGAGAGCGCACTAAACCAAAGTGAATTATCTGTAGGAGGCCCTGGCGCATGAATCTGTGCAGCGGGAACGACCTCGGACCACCAGGGGCCGAGATAACCACCGACACATGGGGCCGGGCACTCAGGGTCAGGGAAAAATCCAATATATATCTGGTGATATCTCGGGTGCTATTACAGATAGCGCAATGAATCAAAGTGCATTGTCTGTAGGAGGCCCTGGCGCATGAATCTGTGCAGCTGGATCGACCTCGGACCACCAGGGGCCGAGAAAATCACCGTCTCATGGGGCCGGACTGTCAGGGCCAGGGAAAAATCCAATATATATCTGGTGATATCTCGGGTGCTATTAGAAATAGCGCAAGAAATCAAAGTGAATTATCTGCAGGAGGCCCTGGCGCATGAATCTGTGCAGCGGGAACGACCTCGGGCCACCAGTGGCCGAGAAAATCACCGTCTAATGGGGTTGGACACTCAGGGTCAGGGGAAAATCCAATATATATCTGGTGATATCTCGGGTGCTATTACAGATAGCGCAATAAATCATAGTGCATTGTCTGTAGGAGGCCCTGGCTCATGAATCTGTGCAGCGGGATCGCCCTCGGACCACCAGAGGCCGAGAAAATCACCGTCTAATGGGGTCGGACACTCAGGGTCAGGGGAAAATCCAATATATATCTGGTGATATCTCTGGGGCTATTAGAGATAGCGCAATAAACCAAAGTGAATTATCTGCAGGAGGCCCTGGCGCATGAATCTGTGCAGCGGGACGACCTCGGACCACCAGTGGCCGAGAAAACCACCGTCTCATGGGGTCGGACACTCAGGGTCACGGGAAAATCCAATATATATCTGGTGATATCTCGGGTGCTATTAGAGACAGCACAATAAATCAAAGTGCATTGTCTGTAGGAGGCCCTGGCGCATGAATCTGTGCAGCGGGATCGACCTCGGACCACCAGGGGCCGAGAAAATCACCGTCTCATGGGGCCGGACTGTCAGGGCCAGGGAAAAATCCAATATATATCTGGTGATATCTCGGGTGCTATTAGAAATAGCGCAATAAATCAAAGTGAATTATCTGCAGGGGGCCCTGGCGCATGAATCTGTGCAGCGGGAACGACCTCGGACCACCAGGGGCCGAGAAAACCGCCGACACATGGAGCCGGACACCCAAGGTCATGTAAAAATCCAATATATATCTGGTGATATCTCGGGTGCTCTTACAGAGAGCGCACTAAACCAAAGTGAATTATCTGTAGGAGGACCTGGCGCATGAATCTGTGCAGCGGGAACGACCTCGGACCACCAGGGGCCGAGATAACCACCGACACATGGGGCCGGGCACCCAGGGTCAGGGAAAAATCCAATATATATCTGGTGATTTCTCGGGTGCTATTAGAGATAGCGCACTAAACCAAAGTGAATTATCTGCAGGGGGCCCTGGCGCATGAATCTGAGCAGCGTGAACGACCTCGGACCACCAGGGGCCGAGAAAACCACCGACACATGGAGCCGGACACCCAAGGTCATGTAAAAATCCAATATATATCTGGTGATATCTCGGGTGCTCTTACAGAGAGCGCACTAAACCAAAGTGAATTATCTGTAGGAGGCCCTGGCGCATGAATCTGTGCAGCGGGAACGACCTCGGACCACCAGGGGCCGAGATAACCACCGACACATGGGGCCGGGCACTCAGTGTCAGGGAAAAATCCAATATAGATCTGGTGATATCTCGGGTGCTATTACAGATAGCGCAATGAATCAAAGTGCATTGTCTGTAGGTGGCGCTGGCGCATGAATCAGTGCAGCGGGAACGACCTCGGACCGCCAGGGGCCGAGAAAACCACAGTCTCATGGGGCCGGACACTCAGGGTCATGGGAAGATCCAATATATATCTGGTGATATCTCGGGTGCTATTACAGATAGCGGAATAAACCAAAGTGACTTATCTGCATGAGGCTCTGGCGCATGAATCTGTGCAGCGGGAACGACCTCGGACCACCAGGGGCCGAGAAAACCACCATCACATGGGGCCGGTCAATCAGTGTCAGGGAATAATCCAATATATATCTGGTGATATCTCGGGTGCTATTACAGATAGCGCAATAAATCAAAGTGCATTGTCTGTAGGAGGCCCTGGCGCATGAATCTGTGCAGCTGGATCGACCTCGGACCACCAGGGGCCGAGAAAATCACCGTCTCATGGGGCCGGACTGTCAGGGCCAGGGAAAAATCCAATATATATCTGGTGATATCTCGGGTGCTATTAGAAATAGCGCAAGAAATCAAAGTGAATTATCTGCAGGGGGCCCTGGCGCATGAATCTGTGCAGCGGGAACGACCTCGGGCCACCAGGGGCCGAGAAAACCACCGACAAATGGGGCCGGACTGTCAGGGTCAGGGAAAAATCCAATATATATCTGGTGATATCTCGGGTGCTATTACAGATAGCGCAATAAATCATAGTGCATTGCCTGTAGGAGGCCCTGGCACATGAATCTGTGCAGCGGGATCGCCCTCGGACCACCAGAGGCCGAGAAAATCACCGTCTAATGGGGTCGGACACTCAGGGTCAGGGGAAAATCCAATATATATCTGGTGATATCTCGGGTGCTATTAGAGATAGCGGAATCAACCAAAGTGAATTATCTGCAGGAGGCCCTGGCGCATGAATCTGTGCAGCGGGACGACCTCGGACCACCAGTGGCCGAGAAAACCACCGTCTCATGGGGTCGGACACTCAGGGTCACTGGAAAATCCAATATATATCTGGTGATATCTCGGGTGCTATTAGAGGCAGCACAATAAATCAAAGTGCATTGTCTGTAGGAGGCCCTGGCGCATGAATCTGTGCAGCGGGATCGACCTCGGACCACCAGGGGCCGAGAAAATCACCGTCTCATGGGGCCGGACTGTCAGGGCCAGGGAAAAATCCAATATATATCTGGTGATATCTCGGGTGCTATTAGAAATAGCGCAATAAATCAAAGTGAATTATCTGCAGGGGGCCCTGGCGCATGAATCTGTGCAGCGGGAACGACCTCGGACCACCAGGGGCCGAGAAAACCACCGACACATGGGGCCGGGCACTCAGGGTCAGGGAAAAATCCAATATATATCTGGTGATATCTCGGGTGCTATTACAGATAGCGCAATAAATCATAGTGCATTGTCTGTAGGAGGCCCTGGCGCATGAATCTGTGCACCGGGATCGCCCTCGGACCACCAGGGGCCGAGAAAACCACCGACACATGGGTCCGGACACTCAGGGTCGGGGAAAAATTCAATATATATCTGGTGATATCTCGGGTGCTCTTACAGACAGCGCACTAAACCAAAGTGAATTATCTGCGGGGAGCCCTGGCGCATGAATCTGTGCAGCGGGAGCGACCTCGGACCACCAGGGGCCGAGAAAACCACCGTCTCATGGGGCCGGACACTCAGGGTCGGGGAAAAATCCAATATATATCTGGTGATATCTCGCTTGCTATTACAGATAGCGCAATAAATCAAAGTGCATTGTCTGTAGGAGGCCCTGGCGCATGAATCTGTGCAGCGGGAACGACCTCGGACCCCCAGGGGTCGAGAAAACCACCGTCTCATGGGGCCGGACACACAGGGTCAGGGGAAAATCCAATATATACATGGTGATATCTCGGGTGCTATTACAGATAGCGCAATAAATCAAAGTGCATTGTCTGTGGGAGGCCCTGGCGCATGAATCTCTGCAGCGAGATCGACCTCGGACCACCAGGGGCCGAGAAAACCACCGACACATGGGGCCGGACACTCAGCGTCGGGGAAAAATCCAATATATATCTGGTGATATCTCGGGTGCTATTAGAGATAGCGCAATAAATCAAACTGCATTGTCTGTAGGAAGCCCTGGCGCATGAATCTGTGCAGCGGGATCGACCTCGGACCACCAGGGGCCGAGAAAATCACCGTCTCATGGGGCCGGACTGTCAGGGCCAGGGGAAAATCCAATATATATCTGGTGATATCTCGGGTGCTATTACAGATAGCGCAATAAATCATAGTGCATTGTCTGTAGGAGGCCCTGGCGCATGAATCTGTGCAGCGGCATGGCCCTCGGACCACGAGGGGCCGAGAAAACCACCGACACATGGGTCCGGACACTCAGGGTCGGGGAAAAATTCAATATATATCTGGTGATATCTCGGGTGCTCTTACAGATAGCGCACTAAACCAAAGTGAATTATCTGCGGGGGGCCCTGCCGCATGAATCTGTGCAGCGGGAGCGACCTCGGACCACCAGGGGCCGAGAAAACCACCGACACATGGGGCCGGACTGTCAGGGACAGGGAAAAACCCAATATATATCTGGTGATATCTCGGGTGCTATTAGAGATAGCGCACTAAACCAAAGTGAATTATCAGCAGGGGGCCCTGGCGCATGTATCTGTGCAGCGGGAACGACCTCGGACCACCAGGGGCCGAGAAAACCACCGACACATGGAGCCGGACACCCAAGGTCATGTAAAAATCCAGGATGTATCTGATGATATCTCGGGTGCTATTAGAGATAGCGCACTAAACCAAAGTGAATTATCTGCGGGGGGCCCTGGCGCATGAATCTGTGCAGCGGGAACGACCTCGGACCACCAGGGGCCGAGAAAACCACTGTCTCATGGGGCCGGACACACAGGGTCAGGGGAAAATCCAATATATACATGGTGATATCTCGGGTGCTATTAGAGATAGCGCAATAAATCAAACTGCATTGTCTGTAGGAAGCCCTGGCGCATGAATCTGTGCAGCGGGAGCGACCTCGGACCACCAGGGGCCGAGAAAATCACCGTCTCGTGGGGCCGGACTGTCAGGGCCAGGGGAAAATCCAATATATATCGGGTGATATCTCGGCTGCTCTTACACTTAGCGCACTAAATCAAAGTGCATTGTCTGTAGGAGGCCCTGGCGCCTGTATCTGTGCAGCGGGATCGACCTCGGACCACCAGGGGCCTAGAAAATCACCGACTCATGGGGCCGGACTGTCAGGGTCAGGGAAAAATCCAATATGTATCTGGTGATATCTCGGGTGCTATTAGAGATAGCGCACGAATCAAAGTGAATTATCTGCAGGGGGCCATGGCGCATGAATCTGTGCAGCGGGAACGACCTCGGACCACCAGGGGCCGAGAAAACTACCGTCTCATGGAGCCGGACACTCAGGGTCATGGAAAAATCCAATATATATCTGGTGATATCTCGGGTTATATTACAGATAGCGCAATAAATCAAAGTGCATTGTCTGTAGGAGGCCCTGGCGCATGAATCAGTGCAGCGGGAACGACCTCGGACGACCAGGGGCCGAGAAAACCACAGTCTCATGGGGCCGGACCCTCAGGGTCAGGCGAAAATCCAATATATATCTGGTGATATCTCGGGTGCTATTGCAGATAGCGCAATAAATCAAGGTGCATTGTCTGTAGGAGGCCCTGGCGCATGAATCTGTGCAGCGGGAACGACCTCCAGATACCAGGGTCCGAGAAAACCACCGTTTCATGGGGGCCGGCAACTCAGGGTCAGGGAAAAATCCAGCAGATATCTGGTGATATCTCGGGTGCTATTAGAGATAGCGCGATAAATCAAAGTGCATTGTCTGCAGGAAGCCCTGGCGCATGATTCTGTGCAGCGGGAACGACCTCGGACCACCAGGGGCCGAGACAACAACCGTCTCATGGGGCCGGACACTCAGGGTCATGGAAAAATCCAATATATATCTGGTGATATCCCGGGTTATATTACAGATAGCACAATAAATCAAAGTGCATTGTCTGTTGGAGGCCCTGCCGCATGAATGTCTGCAGCGGGAACGACCTCGGACCACCAGGGGCCGAGAAAACCACAGTCTCATGGGGTCGGACACTCAGGGTCAGGGGAAAATCCAATATATATCTGGTGATATCTCGGGTGCTATTAGAGATAGCGCAATAAACCAAAGTGAATTATCTGCAGGAGGCCCTGGCGCATGAATCTGTGCAGCGGGAACGACCTCGGACCACCAGGGGCCGAGACAACAACCGTCTCATGGGGCCGGACACTCAGGGTCAGGGAAAAATCCAATACATATCTGTTGACATCTCGGGTGCTAGTAGAGATAGCGCAATAAACCAAAGTGAATTATCTGCAGGAGGCCCTGGCGCATGCATGTGTGCAGCGGGAACGACCTCGAAATACCAGGGGCCGAGAAACCACCGTCTCATGGGGCCGGACACTCAGGGTCAGGGAAAAATCCAATATATATCTGGTGATATCTCGGGTGCTATTACAGATAGCGCAATAAATCAAATTGCATTGTCTGTAGGAGGCCCTGGCGCATGAATCTCTGCAGCGGGAACGACCTCGGATCACCAGGGGCCGAGAAAACCACAGTCACATGGGGCCGGACACTCAGGGTCAGGGGAAAATCCGATATATATCTGGTGATATCTCGGGTGCTATTAGAGATAGCGCAATAAACCAAAGTGAATTATCTGCAGGAGGCCCTGGCGCATGAATCTGTGCAGCGGGAACGACCTCGGACCACCAGGGGCCGAGACAACAACCGTCTCATAGGGCCGGACACTCAGGGTCAGGCAAAAATCCAATATATATCTGGTGATATCTCGGGTGCTATTACAGATAGCGCAATAAATCAAATTGCATTGTCTGTAGGAGGCCCTGGCGCATGAATCAGTGCAGCGGGAACGACCTCGGACGACCAGGGGCCGAGAAAACCACAGTCTCATGGGGGCCGGCAACTCAGTGTCAAGGAAAAATCCAGCAGATATCTGGTGATATCTCGGGTGCAATTAGAGATAGCGCGATAAATCAAAGTGCATTGTCTGCAGGAAGCCCTGGCGCATGATTCTGTGCAGCGGGAACGACCTCGGACCACAAGGGGCCGAGAAAATCACAGTCTCATGGGGCCTGACACTCAGGGTCAGGGGATAATCCAATATATATCTGGTGATATCTCGGGTGCTATTTGAGATAGCGCAATAAACCAAAGTGAATTATCTGCAGGAGGCCCTGGCGCATGAATCCGTGAAGCGGGAACGACCTCGGACCGCCAGGGGCCGAGACAACAACCATCTCATGGGGACGGACACTCAGGGTCAGGGAAAAATCCAATATATATCTGGTGATATCTCGGGTGCTATTACAGATAGCGCAATAAATCAAAGTGCATTGTCTGTAGGAGGCCCTGGCGCATGAATCTGTGCAGCGGGAACGACCTCGGACACCCAGGGGTCGAGAAAACCACCGTCTCATGGGGCCGGACACACAGGGTCAGGGGAAAATCCAATATATACATGGTGATATCTCGGGTGCTATTAGAGATAGCGCAATAAATCAAAGTGCATTGTCTATAGGAGGCCCTAGCGCATGAATCTGTGCAGCGGGAACGACCTCGGACCACCAGGGGCCGAGAAAACTACCGTCTCATGGGGCCGGACACACAGGGCCAGGGAAAAATCGAATATATAACTGGTGATATCTCGGGTGCTATTACAGATAGCGCAATAAATCATAGTGCATTGTCTGTAGGATGCCCTGGCGCATGAATCTGTGCAGCGGCATGGCCCTCGGACCACCAGGGGCCGAGAAAACCACCGACACATGGGTCCGGACACTCAGGGTCGGGGAAAAATTCAATATATATCTGGTGATATCTCGGGTGCTCTTACAGATAGCGCACTAAACCAAAGTGAATTATCTGCGGGGGGCCCTGGCGCATGAATCTGTGCAGCGGGAGCGACCTCGGACCACCAGGGGCCGAGAAAACCACCGACACATGGGGCCGAACTGTCAGGGTCGGGGAAAAATCCAATATATATCTGGTGATATCTCGGGTGCTATTACAGATAGCGCAATAAATCAAAGTGCATTGTATGTAGGAGGCCCTGGCGCATGAATCTGTGCAGCGGGAACGACCTCGGACACCCAGGGGTCGAGAAAACCACCGTCTCATGGGGCCGGACACACAGGGACAGGGGAAAATCCAATATATATCTGGTGATATCTCGGGTTATATTACAGATAGCGCAATAAATCAAAGTGCATTGTCTGTAGGAGGCCCTGGCGCATGAATCAGTGCAGCGGGAACGACCTCGGACGACCAGGGGCCGAGAAAACCACAGTCTCATGGGGCCGGACACTCAGGGTCAGGCGAAAATCCAATATATATCTGGTGATATCTCGGGTGCTATTGCAGATAGCGCAATAAATCAAGGTGCATTGTCTGTAGGAGGCCCTGGCGCATGAATCTGTGCAGCGGGAACGACCTCCAGATACCAGGGTCCGAGAAAACCACCGTTTCATGGGGGCCGGCAACTCAGGGTCAGGGAAAAATCCAGCAGATATCTGGTGATATCTCGGGTGCTATTAGAGACAGCGCGATAAATCAAAGTGCATTGTCTGCAGGAAGCCCTGGCGCATGATTCTGTGCAGCGGGAACGACCTCGGACCACCAGGGGCCGAGACAACAACCGTCTCATGGGGCCGGACACTCAGGGTCATGGAAAAATCCAATATATATCTGGTGATATCCCGGGTTATATTACAGATAGCACAATAAATCAAAGTGCATTGTCTGTTGGAGGCCCTGCCGCATGAATGTCTGCAGCGGGAACGACCTCGGACCACCAGGGGCCGAGAAAACCACAGTCTCATGGGGTCGGACACTCAGTGTCAAGGAAAAATCCAGCAGATATCTGGTGATATCTCGGGTGCAATTAGAGATAGCGCGATAAATCAAAGTGCATTGTCTGCAGGAAGCCCTGGCGCATGATTCTGTGCAGCGGGAACGACCTCGGACCACAAGGGGCCGAGAAAATCACAGTCTCATGGGGCCTGACACTCAGGGTCAGGGGATAATCCAATATATATCTGGTGATATCTCGGGTGCTATTTGAGATAGCGCAATAAACCAAAGTGAATTATCTGCAGGAGGCCCTGGCGCATGAATCCGTGAAGCGGGAACGACCTCGGACCACCAGGGGCCGAGAAAACCACCGTCTCATGGGGCCGGACACACAGGGTCAAGGAAAAATCCAATATATATCTGATGATATCTCGGGTGCTATTACGGATGGCGCAATAAATCAAAGTGCATTGTCTGTAGGAGGCCCTGGCGCATGAATCTGTGCAGCGGGAACGACCTCGGACCTCCAGGAGCCGAGACAACCACCGTCTCATGGGGACGGACACTCAGGGTCAGGGAAGAATCCAATATATATCTTGTGATATCTCGGGTGCTATTAGAGATAGCGCAATAAACCAAAGTGAATTATCTGCAGGAGGCCCTGGCGCATGAATCAGTGCATCGGGAACGACCTCGGACCACGAGGGACCGAGAAAACCATCGACGCATGGGGCCGGACTGACAGGGTCAGGTTAAAATCCAATATATATCTGGTGATATCTCGGGTGCTATTACAGATAGCGCAATAAATCAAAGTGCATTGCCTGTAGGAGTCCCTGGCGCATGAACCTGTGCAGCGGGATCGACCTCGGACCACCAGGGGCCGAGAAAATCACCGTCTCATGGGGCCGGACACTCAGGGTCGGGGAAAAATCCAATATATATCTGGTGATATCTCGAGTGCTATTACAGATAGCGCAACAAATCAAAGTGCATTGTCTGTAGGAGGCCCTGGCGCATGAATCTGTGCAGCGGGAACGACCTCGGACCACCAGAGGCCCAGAAAACCACCGTCTCATGGGGCCGGACACTCAGGGTCAGGGAAAAATCCAATATATATCTGGTGATATCTCGGGTTATATTACAGATTGCACAATAAATCAAAGTGCATTGTCTGTAGGGGGCCCTGGCGCATGAATCTGTGCAGCGGGAACAACCTCGGACCACCAGGGGCCGAGAAAACCACAGTCTCATGGGGCCGGATACTCAGGGTCAGGGGAAAATCCAATATATATCTGGTGATATCTCGGGTATTATTAGAGATAGCGCAATAAACCAAAGTGGATTATCTGCAGGAGGCCCTGGCGCATGAATCTGTGCATCGGGAACGACCTCGGACCAGCAGGGGCCGAGAAAACCACCGTCTCATGGGGCCGGACACTCAGGGTCAAGGAAAAATCCAATATATATCTGATGATATCTCGGGTGCTATTACGGATGGAGCAATAAATCAAAGTGCATTGTCTGTAGGAGGCCCTGGCGCATGAATCTGTGCAGCGGGAACGACCTCGGACCTCCAGGGGCCGAGACAACCACCGTCTCACGGGGCCGGACACTCAGGGTCAGGGGAAAATCCAATATATATCTGGTGATATCTCGGGTGCTATTAGAGATAGCGCAATAAACCAAAGTGAATTATCTGCAGGAGGCTCTGGCGCATGAATCTGTGCAGCGGGAACGACCTCGTACCACCAGGGGCCGAGAAAACCACCGTCTCATGGGGCCGGACACACAGGGTCAAGGAAAAATCCAATATATATCTGATGATATCTCGGGTGCTATTACGGATGGCGCAATAAATCAAAGTGCATTGTCTGTAGGAGGCCCTGGCGCATGAATCTGTGCCGCGGGAACGACCTCGGACCTCCAGGAGCCGAGACAACCACCGTCTCATGGGGACGGACACTCAGGGTCAGGGAAGAATCCAATATATATCTTGTGATATCTCGGGTGCTATTAGAGATAGCGCAATAAACCAAAGTGAATTATCTGCAGGAGGCCCTGGCGCATGAATCTGTGCAGAGGGAACGACCTCGGACCACCAGGGGCCGAGAAAACCACCGTCTCATGGGGCCGGACACTCAGGGTCAGTGAAAAATCCAATATATGTCTGGTTATGTCTCGAGTGCTCTTACAGATAGCGCACTAAACCAAAGTGAATTATCTGCGGGGGGCCCTGGCGCATGAATCTGTGCAGCGGGAACGTCCTCGGACCACGAGGGACCGAGAAAACCATCGACGCATGGGGCCGGACTGACAGGGTCAGGTTAAAATCCAATATATATCTGGTGATATCTCGGGTGCTATTACAGATAGCGCAATAAATCAAAGTGCATTGCCTGTAGGAGTCCCTGGCGCATGAATCTGTGCAGCGGGATCGACCTCGGACCACCAGGGGCCGAGAAAACCACCGTCTCATGGCGCCGGACACTCAGGGTCTGGGAAAAATCCAATATATATCTGGTGATAGCTCGGGTGCTATTACAGATAGCGCAATAAATCAAAGTGCATTGTCTGTAGGAGGCCCTGGTGCATGAATCTGTGCAGCGGGAACGACCTCGGACCACCAGGGCCCGAGAAAACCACAGTCTCATGGGGCCGGATACTCAGGGTCAGGGGAAAATCCAATATATATCTGGTGATATCTCGGGTATTATTAGAGATAGCGCAATAAACCCAAGTGGATTATCTGCAGGAGGCCCTGGCGCATGAATCTGTGCATCGGGAACGACCTCGGACCAGCAGGGGCCGAGAAAACCACCGTCTCATGGGGCCGGACACTCAGGGTCAAGGAAAAATCCAATATATATCTGATGATATCTAGGGTGCTATTACGGATGGAGCAATAAATCAAAGTGCATTGTCTGTAGGAGGCCCTGGCGCATGAATCTGTGCAGCGGGAACGACCTCGGACCTCCAGGGGCCGAGACAACCACTGTCTCATGGGGACGGACACTCAGGGTCAGGGAAAAATCCAATATATATCTGGTGATATCTCGGGTGCTATTAGAGATAGCGCGATAAATCAAAGTGCATTGTCTGCAGGAAGCACTGGCGCATGATTCTGTGCAGCGGGAACGACCTCGGACCACAAGGGGCCGAGAAAATCACAGTCTCATGGGGCCGGACACTCAGGGTCAGGGGAAAATCCAATATATATCTGGTGATATCTCGGGTGCTATTACAGATAGCGCAATAAATCAAAGTGCATTGTCTGCAGGAGGCCCTGGCGCATTACTCTGTGCAGCGGGAACGACCTCGGACCACCAGGGGCCGAGAAAACCACAGTCTCATGAGGCCGGACACTCAGGGTCAGGGGAAAATTCAATATATATCTGGTGATATCTCGGGTGCTATTACAGATAGCGCAATAAATCAAAGTGCATTGTCTGTAGGAGGCCCTGCCGCATGAATCTCTGCAGCGGGAACGACCTCGGATCACCAGGGGCCGAGAAAACCACAGTCACATGGGGCCGGACACTCAGGGTCAGGGGAAAATTCAATATATATCTGGTGATATCTCGGGTGCTATTAGAGATAGCGCAATAAACCGAAGTGAATTATCTGCAGGAGGCCCTGGCGCATGAATCGGTGAAGCGGGAACGTCCTCGGACCACGAGGGACCGAGAAAACCATCGACGCATGGGGCCGGACTGTCAGGGTCAGGTTAAAATCCAATATATATCTGGTGATATCTCGGGTGCTATTACAGATAGCGCAATAAATCAAAGTGCATTGCCTGTAGGAGTCCCTGGCGCATGAATCTGTGCAGCGGGATCGACCTGGGACCACCAGGGGCCGAGAAAATCACCGTCTCATGCGGCCGGACTGTCAGGGTCAGGGAAAAGTCCAATATATATCTTGTGATATCTCGGGTGCTATTAGAGATAGCGCAATAAACCAAAGTGAATTATCTGCAGGAGGCCCTGGCGCATGAATCTGTGCAGCGGGATCGACCTCGGAACACGAGGGACCGAGAAAACCATCGACGCATGGGGCCGGACTGTCACGGTCAGGTTAAAATCCAATATATATCTGGTGATATCTCGGGTGCTATTTGAGATACCGCGATAATTCAAAGTGCATTGTCTGCAGCAAGCCCTGGCTCATGATTCTGTGCAGCGGGAACGACGTCGGACCACCAGGGGCCGAGAAAATCACCGTCTCATGGGGCCGGACTGTCAGGGTCGGGGAAAAATCCATTATATATCTGGTGATATCTCGGGTGCTCTTACAGATAGCGCAATAAACCAAAGTGCCTTGTCTGCGGGAGGCCCTGGCGCATGAATCTGTGCAGCGGCAACGACCTCGGACCACCAGGGGCCGAGGAAATCACCGCCTCATGGGGCCGGACTGTCAGGGTCTGGGAAAAGTCCAATATATATCTGGTGATATCTCGGGTGCTATTAGAGATAGCGCAATAAATCAAAGTGAATTATCTGCAGGGGGCCCTGTCGCATGAATCTGTGCACCGGGAACCACCTTGGACCACCAGGGGCCGAGAAAACCACCGTCTCATGGGGCTGGACTGTCAGGGTCGGGGAAAAATCCATTATATATCAGGTGATATCTCGGGTGCTATTTGAGATAGCGCAATAAATCAAAGTGAATTATCTGCAGGAGGCCCTGTCGCATGAATCTGTGCAGCGGGAACCACCTCGGACCACCAGGGGCCGAGAAAACCACCGTCTCATGGGGCTGGACTGTCAGGGTCAGGCAAAAATCCATTATATATCAGGTGATATCTCGGGTGCTATTTGAGATACCGCGATAAATCAAAGTGCATTGTCTGCAGCAAGCCCTGGCTCATGATTCTGTGCAGCGGGAACGACGTCGGACCACCAGGGGCCGAGAAAATCACCGTCTCATGGGGCCGGACTGTCAGGGTCGGGGAAAAATCCATTATATATCTGGTGATATCTCGGGTGCTCTTACAGATAGCGCAATAAACCAAAGTGCCTTGTCTGCGGGAGGCCCTGGCGCATGAATCTGTGCAACGGCAACGACCTCGGACCACCAGGGGCCGAGGAAATCACCGCCTCATGGGGCCGGACTGTCAGGGTCAGGGAAAAGTCCAATATATATCTGGTGATATCTCGGGTGCTATTAGAGATAGCGCAATAAATCAAAGTGAATTATCTGCAGGGCGCCCTGTCGCATGAATCTGTGCAGCGGGAACCACCTCGGACCACCAGGGGCCGAGAAAATCACCGTCTCGTGGGGCCGGACTGTCAGGGTTGGGGAAAAATCCAATATATATCTGGTGATATCTCCGGTGCTATTAGAGATAGCGCAATAAATCAAAGTGCATTGTCTGTAGGAGGCACTGGCGAATGAATCTGTGCAGCAGGAACGACCTCGGTCCACCAGGGGCCGAGGAAATTACAGATATCCGGAATCCGTCACCCAAGGTCATGTAAAAATCCAGCATATATCTGGTGATATCTCGGGTGCTCTTACAGATAGCGCAATAAACCAAAGTGCCTTGTCTGCGGGAGGCCCTGGCGCATGAATCTGTGCAGCGGCAACGACATCGGACCACCAGGGGCCGAGGAAATCACCGCCTCATGGGGCCGGACTGTCAGGGTCAGGGAAAAGTCCAATATATATCTGGTGATATCTCGGGTGCTATTAGAGATAGCGCAATAAATAAAAGTGAATTAACTGCAGGGCGCCCTGTCGCATGAATCTGTGCAGCGGGAACCACCACGGACCACCAGGTGCCGAGAAAATCACCGTCTCGTGGGGCCGGACTGTCAGGGTCGGGGAAAAATCCAATATATATCTGGTGATATCTCGGGTGCTATTAGAGATAGCGCAATAAATCAAAGTGAATTATCTGCAGGGCGCCCTGTCGCATGAATCTGTGCAGCGGGAACCACCTCGGACCACCAGGGGCCGAGGAAGCCACCGTCTCATGGGGCTGGACTGTCAGGGTCAGGGAAAAATCCATTATATATCTTGTGATATCTCGGGTGCTATTACAGATAGCGCAATAAATCAAAGTGCATTGTCTGTAGGAGGCCCGGCCGCGTCAATCTGGGCAGCGGGAACGACCTCGGACCACCAGGGGCCGAGACAACCACAGTCTAATGGGGCCGGACACTCAGGGTCAGTGAAAAATCCAATATATATCTGGTGATATCTCGGGTGCTATTACAGATAGCGCAATAAATCAAAGTGCATTGTCTGTAGGAGGCCCTGCCGCATGAATCTCTGCAGCGGGAACGACCTCGGACCACCAGGGGCCGAGAAAACCACAGTCTCATGAGGCCGGACACTCAGGGTCAGGGGAAAATTCAATATATATCTGGTGATATCTCGGGTGCTATTACAGATAGCGCAATAAATCAAAGTGCATTATCTGCAGGAGGCCCTGGCGCATGAATCTGTGCAGCGGGACCGACCTCGGACCACCAGGGGCCGAGGAAATCACCGCCTCATGGGGCCGGACTGTGTGGGTCAGGGAAAAGTCCAATATATATCTGGTGATATCTCGGCTGCTATTAGAGATAGCGCAATAAACGAAAGTGAATTATCTGCAGGCGGCCCTGGCGCATGGATCTGTGCAGCGGGAACGACCTCGGACCACCAGGGGCCGAGGAAATAACCGCCTCATGGGCCGGACTGTCAGGGTCAGGGAAAAGTCCAATATATATCTGTTGATATCTCGGGTGCTATTAGAGATAGAACAATAAATCAAAGTGCATTGTCTGTAGGAGGCACTGGCGAATGAATCTGTGCAGCGGGAACGACCTCGGTCCACCAGGGGCCGAGGAAATTACAGATATCCGGAATCCGTCACCCATGGTCATGTAAAAATCCAGCATATATCAGGTGATATCTCGGGTGCTATTACAGATAGCGCAATAAACCAAAGTGCTTTGTCTGCGGGAGCCCCTGGCGCATGAATCTGTGCAGCGGCAACGACCTCGGACCACCAGGGGCCGAAAAAACCACAGTCTCATGGGGCCGGACGCTCAGGGTCAGTGAAAAATCCAATATATATCTGGTGATATCTCGGCTGATATTAGAGCTAGCGCAATAAATCAAAGTGAATTATCTGCAGGGGGCCCTGGCGCATGAATCTGTGCCGCAGGAACGACCTCGGCCCACCAGGGGCCGAGAGAACCACCGTCTCATGGGGTCGGACTGTCAGGGTCATGGAAAAATCCAATATATATCTGGTGATATCTCGGGTACTATTAGAGATAGCGCACTAAATCAAAGTGCATTGTCTGCAGGAGGCCCTAGCGCATGAATCTGTGCCGCAGGAACGACCTCGGCCCACCAGGGGCCGAGAAAACTACCGTCTCATGGGGTCGGACACTCAGGGTCAGGGAAAAATCCAATATATATCTGGAGATATCTCGGGTGCTATTAGAGATAGGGAAATAAATCAAAGTGCATTGTCTGCAGGAGGCCCTGGCGCATGAATCTGTGCAGCGGAAACGACCTCGGACCACCAGGGGCCGAGAAAACCACCGTCTCATGGGGTCGAACTGTCAGGGTCAGGGAAAAATCCAATATATATCTGGCGATATCTCGGGTGCTATTACAGATAGCGCAATAAATCAAAGTGGATTTTCTGCAGGAGGCCCTAGCGCATGAATCTGTGCAGCGGGAACGACCTCGGATCATCAGGGGCCGAGAAAACTACCGTCTCATGGGGTCGGACACTCAGGGTCAGGGAAAAATCCAATATATATCTGATGATATCTCGGGTGCTATTAGAGATAGCGAATTAAATCAAAGTGCATTGTCTGCAGGAGGCCCTAGCGCATGAATCTCTGCCGCAGGAACGACCTCGGCCCACCAGGGGCCGAGAAAAGTACCGTCTCATGGGGTCGGACACTCAGGGTCAGGGAAAAATCCAATATATATCTTTTGATATCTCGGGTGCTATTAGAGATAGCGAAATAAATCAAAGTGCATTGTCTGCATCAGGCCCTGCCGCATGAATCTGTGCAGCGGGAACGACCTGGGACCACCAGGGGCCGAGAAAACTACCGTCTCATGGGGCGGACCATCAGGGTCAGGGAAAAATCCAATATATATCTGGTGATATCTCGGGTGCTATTAGCGGTAGCGCAATAAAGCAAAGTGCATTGTCTGCAGGAGGCCCTAGCGCATGAATCTGTGCTGCGCGATCGACCTCGCAGCACCGGGGGCCGAGAAAATCACCATCTCATGGGGCCGGACTGTCAGGGTCTGGGAAAAATCCAATATAAAGCTGGTGATATCCCGGGTGCTATTACAGATAGCGCAATAAATCAAAGTGCATTATCTATAGGAGGCCCTGGCGCATGAATCTGTGCAGCGGGAACGACCTCGGACCACCAGGGGCCGAGAAAACCACCGACTCATGGGGTCGGACACTCAGGGTCAGGGAAAAATCCAATATAAATCTGGTGTTATCTCGGGTGCTATTACAGATAGCGCAATAAATCAAAGTGCATTGTCTGCAGGAGGCCCTGGTGCATGAACCTGTGCAGCGCGATCGACCTCGGACCACCGGGGGCCGAGAAAATCACCGTCTCATGGGTCGGACACTCAGGGTCAGGGAAAAATCCAATATATATCTGATGATATCTCGGGTGCTATTAGAGATAGCGCAATAAATCAAAGTGCATTGTCTGCAGGAGGCCCTAGCGCATGAATCTGTGCAGCGGGAACGACCTCGGACCACCAGGGGCCGAGAAAACCACCGTCTCATGGGGTCGGACACTCAGGGTCAGGGAAAAATCCAATATACATCTGGTGATATCGCGGGTGCTATTACAGATAGAGCCCTAAACCAAAGTGCATTGTCTATAGGAGGCCCTGGCGCATGAATCTGTGCAGCGGGATCGACCTCGGACAACCAGGGGCCGAGAAAATCACCGTCTCATGGGGCCGGACTGTCAGGGTCAGGGAAAAATCCAATATATATCTGGTGATATCTAGGGTGCTATTAGAGATAGCGCAATAAATCAAAGTGAATTATCTGCTGGGGGCCCTGGCCAACGAATCTGTGCAGCGGGGACGCTCACGGACCACCAGGGGCCGAGAAAACCACCGTCTCATGGGGCCGGGCACTCAGGGTCAGGGAAAAATCCAATATAAACCTGGTGATATCCCGGGTGCTATTAGAGTTAGCGCAATAAACCAAAGTGAATTATCTGCAGAAGGCCCTGGCGCATGAATCTGTGCAGCGGCAACGACCTCGGACAACCAGGGGCCGAGAAAACCACCGACACATGAGGCCGGACACCCAAGGTCATGCAAAAATCCAGTATATATCTGGTGATATGTCGGGTGCTATTAGAGATAGCGCGATAAATCAAAGTGAATTATCTGCAGGAGGCCCTTGCGCATGAATCTGTGCCGCGGTAACGACGTGGGACCACGAGGGACCGAGAAAACCATCGACACATGGGGCCGGACCGTCAGGGTCAAGGAAAAATCCAATATATATCTGGTGATATCTAGTGTGCTATTAGACATAGGGAAATAAATCAAAGTGCATTGTCTGCAGGAGGCCCTGGCGCATGAATCTGTGCAGCGGAATCGACCTCGGACAACCAGGGGCCGAGAAAATCACCGTCTCATGGGGCCGGACTGTCAGGGTCAGGGAAAAATCCAATATATATCTGGTGATATCTAGGGTGCTATTAGAGATAGCGCAATAAATCAAAGTGAATTATCTGCTGGGGGCCCTGGCCCACGAATCTGTGCAGCGGGGACGCTCACGGACCACCAGGGGCCGAGAAAACCACCGTCTCATGGGGCCGGGCACTCAGGGTCAGGGAAAAATCCAATATAAACCTGGTGATATCCCGGGTGCTATTAGAGTTAGCGCAATAAACCAAAGTGAATTATCTGCAGAAGGCCCTGGCGCATGAATCTGTGCAGCGGCAACGACCTCGGACAACCAGGGGCCGAGAAAACCACCGACACATGAGGCCGGACACCCAAGGTCATGCAAAAATCCAGTATATATCTGGTGATATGTCGGGTGCTATTAGAGATAGCGCGATAAATCAAAGTGAATTATCTGCAGGAGGCCCTTGCGCATGAATCTGTGCCGCGGTAACGACGTGGGACCACGAGGGACCGAGAAAACCATCGACACATGGGGCCGGACCGTCAGGGTCAAGGAAAAATCCAATATATATCTGGTGATATCTAGTGTGCTATTAGACATAGGGAAATAAATCAAAGTGCATTGTCTGCAGGAGGCCCTGGCGCATGAATCTGTGCAGCGGAATCGACCTCGGACCACCAGGGGCCGAGAAAATCACCGTCTCATGGGGCCGGACTGTCAGGGTCAGGGAAAAATCCAATATATATCTGGTGATATCTCGGGTGCTATTAGAGATAGCGCAATAAATAAAAGTGAATTAACTGCAGGGCGCCCTGTCGCATGAATCTGTGCAGCGGGAACCACCACGGACCACCAGGGGCCGAGAAAATCACCGTCTCGTGGGGCCGGACTGTCAGGTTCGGGGAAAAATCCAATATATATCTGGTGATATCTCGGGTGCTATTAGAGATAGCGCAATAAATCAAAGTGCATTGTCTGTAGGAGGCACTGGCGAATGAATCTGTGCAGCAGGAACGACCTCGGTCCACCAGGGGCCGAGGAAATTACAGATATCCGGAATCCGTCACCCAAGGTCATGTAAAAATCCAGCATATATCTGGTGATATCTCGGGTTCTCTTACAGATAGCGCAATAAACCAAAGTGCCTTGTCTGCGGGAGGCCCTGGCGCATGAATCTGTGCAGCGGCAACGACATCGGACCACCAGGGGCCGAGGAAATCACCGCCTCATGGGGCCGGACTGTCAGGGTCAGGGAAAAGTCCTATATATATCTGGTGATATCTCGGGTGCTATTAGAGATAGCGCAATAAATCAAAGTGAATTATCTGCAGGGCGCCCTGTCGCATGAATCTGTGCAGCGGGAACCACCTCGGACCACCAGGGGCCGAGAAAGCCACCGTCTCATGGGGCTGGACTGTCAGGGTCAGGGAAAAATCCATTATATATCTTGTGATATCTCGGGTGCTATTACAGATAGCGCTATAAATCAAAGTGCATTGTCTGTAGGAGGCCCGGCCGCGTCAATCTGGGCAGCGGGAACGACCTCGGACCACCAGGGGCCGAGACAACCACAGTCTAATGGGGCCGGACACTCAGGGTCAGTGAAAAATCCAATATATATCTGGTGATATCTCGGGTGCTATTACAGATAGCGCAATAAATCAAAGTGCATTGTCTGTAGGAGGCCCTGCCGCATGAATCTCTGCAGCGGGAACGACCTCGGACCACCAGGGGCCGAGAAAACCACAGTCTCATGAGGCCGGACACTCAGGGTCAGGGGACAATTCAATATATATCTGGTGATATCTCGGGTGCTATTACAGATAGCGCAATAAATCAAAGTGCATTATCTGCAGGAGGCCCTGGCGCATGAATCTGTGCAGCGGGACCGACCTCGGACCACCAGGGGCCGAGAAAACCACCGTCTCATGGGGCCGGACACTCAGGGTCAGGGGAAAACCCAAAATATATCTGGTGATATCTTGGGTGCTATTACAGATAGCGCAATAAATCAAAGTGAATATCTGCAGGCGGCCCTGGCGCATGAATCTGTGCAGCGGGATCGACCTCGGACCACCAGGGGCCGAGAGAACCACCGTCTCATGGGGTCGGACTGTCAGGGTCATGGAAAAATCCAATATATATCTGGTGATATCTTGGGTACTATTAGAGATAGCGCACTAAATCAAAGTGCATTGTCTGCAGGAGGCCCTAGCGCATGAATCTGTGCCGCAGGAACGACCTCGGCCCACCAGGGGCCGAGAAAACTACCGTCTCATGGGGTCGGACACTCAGGGTCAGGGAAAAATCCAATATATATCTGGAGATATCTCGGGTACTATTAGAGATAGCGCACTAAATCAAAGTGCATTGTCTGCAGGAGGCCCTGGTGCATGAATCTGGGCAGCGGGATCGACCTGGGACCACGAGGGACCGAGAAAACCATCGACACATGGGGCCGGACCGTCAGGGTCAGGGAAAAATCCAATATATATCTGGTGATATCTCGGGTGCTATTAGAGATAGGGAAATAAATCAAAGTGCATTGTCTGCAGGAGGCCCTGGCGCATGAATCTGTGCAGCGGAAACGAGCTCGGACCACCAGGGGCCGAGAAAACCACCGTCTCATGGGGTTGAACTGTCAGGGTCAGGGAAAAATCCAATATATATCTGGCGATATCTCGGGTGCTATTACAGATAGCGCAATAAATCAAAGTGGATTTTCTGCAGGAGGCCCTAGCGCATGAATCTGTGCAGCGGGAACGACCTCGGATCATCAGGGGCCGAGAAAACTACCGTCTCATGGGGTCGGACACTCAGGGTCAGGGAAAAATCCAATATATATCTGGTGATATCTCGGGTGCTATTAGAGATAGCGCAATAAATCAAAGTGCATTGTCTGCAGGAGGGCCTGGCGCATGAATCTGTGCAGCGGGAACGACCTCGGACCACAAAGGACCGAGAAAACCATCGACACATGGGGCCGGACTCTCAGGGTCAAGCAAAAATCCAATATATTTCTGGTGATAACTCGGGTGCTATTAGAGATAGCGAATTAAATCAAAGTACATTGTCTGTAGGAGGCCCCGGCGCATGAATCTGTGTAGCGGGATCGACCTCGGACCACTAGGGGCCGAGAAAATCATTGTCCCATGGGGCCGGACTGTCAGGGTCAGGGAAAAATCCAATATATATCTGGCGATATCTCGGGTGCTATTGCAGATAGCGCAATAAATAAAAGTGCATTGTCTGCAGGAGGCCCTAGCGCATGAATCTGTGCAGCGGGAACGACCTCGGATCACCAGGGGCCGAGAGAACCACCGTCTCATGGGGCCGGACTGTCAGGGTCTGGGAAAAATCCAATATAAAGCTGGTGATATACCGGGTGCTATTACAGATAGCGCAATAAATCAAAGTGCATTGTCTGCAGGAGGCCCTGGCTCATGAAACTGTGCAGCGGGAACGTCCTCGGACCACCAGGGGCCGAGAAAACCACCGTCTCATGGGGTCGGACACTCAGGGTCAGGGAAAAATCCAATATAAACCTGGTGATATCCCGGGTGCTATTAGAGTTAGCGCAATAAATCAAAGTGAATTATCTGCAGGGGGCCCTGGCGCATGAATCTGTGCAGCGGGATCGACCTCGGACCACGAGGGACCGAGAAAACCATCGACACATGGGGCCGGACCGTCAGGGTCAAGGAAAAATCCAATATATATCTGGTGATATCTAGTGTGCTATTAGACATAGGGAAATAAATCAAAGTGCATTGTCTGCAGGAGGCCCTGGCGCATGAATCTGTGCAGCGGAATCGACCTCGGACCACCAGGGGCCGAGAAAACCACCGTCTCATGGGGTCGAACTGTCAGGGTCAGGGAAAAATCCAATATATATCTGGTGATATCTTGGGTGCTATTATAGATAGCTCAATAAATCAAAGTGCATTGTCTGCAGGAGGCCCTAGCGCATGAATCTGTGCACCGGGAACGACCTCGGACCACCAGAGGCCGAGAAAACTACCGTCTCATGGGGCGGACACTCAGGGTCAGGGAAAAATCCAATATATATCTGGTGATATCTCGGGTGCTATTAGAGATAGCGCAATAAATTAAAGTGCATTGTCTGCAGGAGGCCCTGGCGCATGAATCTGTGCAGCGGGAATGACCTCGGACCACAAAGGACCGAGAAAACCATCGACACATGGGGCCGGACTCTCAGGGTCAAGCAAAAATCCAATATATATCTGGTGATATCTCGGGTGCTATTAGAGATAGCGAATTAAATCAAAGTACATTGTCTGCAGGAGGCCCTGGCGCATGAATCTGTGCAGCGGGAACTACCTCGGACCACCGGGGGCCGAGAAAATCACCGTCTCATGGGTCGGACACTCAGGGTCAGGGAAAAATCCAATATATATCTGATGATATCTCGGGTGCTATTAGAGATAGCGCAATAAATCAAAGTGCATTGTCTGCAGGAGGCCCTGGCGCATGAATCTGTGCAGCGGGATCGATCTCGGACCACCAGGGGCCGAGAAAATCACCGTCTCATGGGGCCGGACTGTCAGGGTCAGGGAAAAATCCAATATATATCTGGTGGTATCTCGGGTGCTATTAGAGACAGCGCAATAAACCAAAGTGAATTATCTATAGGAGGCCCTGGCGCAAGAATCTGAGCAGAGGGGACGACCTCAGACCACCAGGGGCCGAGAAAACCACCGTCTCATGGGGTCGGACACTCAGGGTCAGGGAAAAAGCCAATATATATCTGGTGATATCTCAGGTGCTATTAGAGAAAGCGCAATAAATCAAAGTGAATTATCTGCAGGGGGACCTTGCGCATGAATCTGTGCAGCGGGATCGACCTCGGACCACGAGGGACCGAGAAAACCATCGACAAATGGGGCCGCACCGTCAGGGTCAAGGAAAAATCCAATATATATCTTTTGATATCTCGGGTGCTATTAGAGATAGCGAAATAAATCAAAGTGCATTGTCTGCATGAGGCCCTGGCGCATGAATCTGTGCAGCGGGAACGACCTCGGACCACCAGGGGCCGAGAAAACTACCGTCTCATGGGGAGGACCCTCAGGGTCAAGGAAAAATCCAATATATATCTGGAGATATCTCGGGTGCTATTAGAGGTAGCGCAATAAACCAAAGTGCATTGTCTGCAGGAGGCCCTGCTGCATGAATCTGTGCAGCGGGAACGACCTCGGACGACCAGGGGCAGAGAAAACCACCGTCTCATGGGGTCGGACTGTCAGGGTCAGGGCAAAATCCAATATATATCTGGTGATATCTCGGGTGCTATTAGAGATAGCGCAATAAATCAAAGTGCATTGTCTGCAGGAGGCCCTGGCGCATGAATCTGTGCAGCGGGAACGACCTCGGATCATCAGGGGCCGAGAAAACTACCGTCTCATGGGGTCGGACACTCAGGGTCAGGGAAAAGTCCAATATATATCTAGTGATATCTCGGGTGCTATTAGAGATAGCACAATAAACCAAAGTGCATTGTCTGCAGGAGGCCCTGGCGCATGAAACTGTGCAGCGGGAACGTCCTCGGACCACCAGGGGCCGAGAAAACCACCGTCTCATGGGGTCGGACACTCAGGGTCAGGGAAAAATCCAATATATATCTGTTGATATCTCGGGTGCTATTACAGATAGCGCAATAAATCAAAGTGCATTGTCTGCAGTAGGCCCTGGTGCATGAATCTGTGCAGCGGGAACGACCTCGGCCCACCAGGGGCCGAGAAAACCACCGTCCCATGGGGCCGGACACTCAGGGTCATGGAAAAATCCAATATATATCTGGTGATATCTCGGGTGCTATTAGAGATAGCGCAATAAATCAAAGTGAATTATCTGCAGGGGGCCCTGGCCCATGAATCTGTGCAGCGGGAACGCTCACGGACCACCCGGGGCCGAGAAAACCACCGTCTCATGGGGCCGGATACTCAGGGTCAGGGAAAAATCCAATATAAAGCTGGTGATATCTCGGGTGCTATTACAGATAGCGCAATAAATCAAAGTGCATTGTCTGCAGGAGGCCCTGGTGCATGAATCTGTGCAGCGGGAACGCCCTCGGACGACCAGGGGCCGAGAAAACCACCGTTTCATGGGGTCGGACTGTCAGGGTCAGGGAAAAATCCAATATATATCTGGTGATATCTCGGGTGCTATTAGTGATAGCGCAATAAATCAAAGTGCATTGTCTGCAGGAGTCCATAGCGCATGAATCTGTGCAGCGGGATCGACCTCAGACCACCAGGGGCCGAGAAAACCACCGTCTCATGGGGCCGGACACTCAGGGTCAGGGAAAAATCCAATATATATCTGGTGATATCTCGATAGCTATTAGAGCTAGCGCAATAAATCAAAGTGAATTATCTGCAGGGAGCCCTGGCGCATGAATCTGTGCCGCAGGAACGACCTCGGCCCACCAGGGGCCGAGAAAACTACCGTCTCATGGGGTCGGACACTCAGGGTCAGGGAAAAATCCAATATATATCTGGAGATATCTCGGGTGCTATTAGAGATAGGGCAATAAACCAAAGTGCATTGTCTGCAGGAGGCCCTGGTGCATGAATCTGTGCAGCGGGATCGACCTGGGACCACGAGGGACCGAGAAAACCATCGACACATTGGGCCGGACCGTCAGGGTCAAGGAAAAATCCAATATATATCTGGTGATATCTCGGGTGCTATTAGAGATAGGGAAATAAATCAAAGTGTATTGTCTGCAGGAGGCCCTGCCGCATGAATCTGTGCGGCGGAATCGACCTCGGACCACCAGGGGCCGAGAAAACCACCGTCTCATGGGGTCGAACTGTCAGGGTCAGGGAAAAATCCAATATATATCTGGTGATATCTCGGGTGCTATTAGAGATAGGGAAATAAATCAAAGTGCATTGTCTGCAGGAGGGCCTGGCGCATGAATCTGTGCAGCGGGAACTACCTCGGACGACCAGGGGCCGAGAAAACCTCCGTCTCATGGTTTGGGACACTCAGGGTCAGGGAAAAATCCAATATATATCTGGTGATTTCTCGGGTGCTATTAGAGATAGCGCAATAAATCAAAGTGAATTATCTGCAGGGAGCCCTGGCGCATGAATCAGTGCAGCGGGAACGACCTCGGACGACCAGGGGCAGAGAAAACCACCGTCTCATGGGGTCGGACTGTCAGGGTCAGGGAAAAATCCAATATATATCTGGTGACATCTCGGGTGCTATTAGAGATAGCGCAATAAATCAAAGTGCATTGTCTGCAGTAGGCCCTGGCCCATGAATCTGTGCAGCGGGGACGCTCACGGACCACCAGGGGCCGAGAAAACCACCGTCTCATGGGGCCGGGCACTCAGGGTCAGGGAAAAATCCAATATAAACCTGGTGATATCCCGGGTGATATTAGTGATAGTGCAATAAATCAAAGTGCATTGTCTGCAGGAGACCCTGGCGCATGAATCTGTGCAGCGGGACCGACCTCGGACCACCAGGGGCCGAGAAAATCATTGTCTCATGGGGCCGGACTGTCAGGGTCAGGGAAATATCCAATATATATCTGGTGACATCTCGGGTGCTATTAGAGATACCGCAATAAGTCAAAGTGAATTATCTGCTGGGGGCCCTGGCGCATGAATCTGTGCAGCTGGAACGACCTCGGACCACCAGGGGCCGAGAAAACCACCGTCTCATGGGGTCGGACTGTCAGGGTCAGGGAAAAATCCAATATATATCTGGTGATATCTCGGGTGCTATTAGAGAAAGCGCAATCAATCAAAGTAAATTATCTGCAGGGTGCCCTGGCGCATGAAGCTGAGCAGCGGGAACGACCACGGACCACCAGGGGCCGAGAAAATCACCGTCTCATGGGGCCGGACTGTCAGGGTCAGGGAAAAATCCAATATATATCTGGTGATATCTCGGGTGCTATTAGAGATAGCGCTATAAACCAAAGTGAATTATCTATAGGAGGTCCTGGCGCATGAATCTGTGCAGCGGGAACGACCTCGGACCACCAGGGGCCGAGAAAACCACCGTCTCAAGGGGTCGGACACTCAGGGTCAATGAAAAATCCAATATATATCTGGTGATATCTCGGGTGCTATTATAGATAGCGCAATAAATCAAAGTGCATTGTCTGTAGGAGGCCCCGGCGCATGAATCTGTGCAGCGGGATCGACCTCGGACCACCAGGGGCCGAGAAAATCATTGTCTCATGGGGCCGGACTGTCAGGGTCAGGGAAATATCCAATATATATCTGGTGACATCTCGGGTGCTATTAGAGATACCGCAATAAGTCAAAGTGAATTATCTGCTGGGGGCCCTGGCGCATGAATCTGTGCAGCTGGAACGACCTCGGACCACCAGGGGCCGAGAAAACCACCGTCTCATGGGGTCGGACTGTCAGGGTCAGGGAAAAATCCAATATATATCTGGTGATATCTCGGGTGCTATTAGAGAAAGCGCAATCAATCAAAGTAAATTATCTGCAGGGTGCCCTGGCGCATGAAGCTGTGCAGCGGGAACGACCACGGACCACCAGGGGCCGAGAAAATCACCGTCTCATGGGGCCGGACTGTCAGGGTCAGGGAAAAATCCAATATATATCTGGTGATATCTCGGGTGCTATTAGAGATAGCGCAATAAACCGAAGTGAATTATCTATAGGAGGTCCTGGCGCATGAATCTGTTCAGCGGGAACGACCTCGGACCACCAGGGGCCGAGAAAACCACCGTCTCATGGGGTCGGACACTCAGGGTCAATGAAAAATCCAATATATATCTGGTGATATCTCGGGTGCTATTATAGATAGCGCAATAAATCAAAGTGCATTGTCTGTAGGAGGCCCCGGCGCATGAATCTGTGCAGCGGGATCGACCTCGGACCACCAGGGGCCGAGAAAATCATTGTCTCATGGGGCCGGACTGTCAGGGTCAGGGAAATATCCAATATATATCTGGTGACATCTCGGGTGCTATTAGAGATACCGCAATAAGTCAAAGTGAATTATCTGCTGGGGGCCCTGGCGCATGAATCTGTGCAGCTGGAACGACCTCGGACCACCAGGGGCCGAGAAAACCACCGTCTCATGGGGTCGGACTGTCAGGGTCAGGGAAAAATCCAATATATATCTGGTGATATCTCGGGTGCTATTAGAGAAAGCGCAATCAATCAAAGTAAATTATCTGCAGGGTGCCCTGGCGCATGAAGCTGTGCAGCGGGAACGACCACGGACCACCAGGGGCCGAGAAAATCACCGTCTCATGGGGCCGGACTGTCAGGGTCAGGGAAAAATCCAATATATATCTGGTGATATCTCGGGTGCTATTAGAGATAGCGCAATAAACCGAAGTGAATTATCTATAGGAGGTCCTGGCGCATGAATCTGTTCAGCGGGAACGACCTCGGACCACCAGGGGCCGAGAAAACCACCGTCTCATGGGGTCGGACACTCAGGGTCAGGGATAAATCCAATATATATCTGGTGATATCTCGGGTGCTATTAGAGATACCGCAATAAATCAAAGTGAATTATCTGTAGGGGGCCCTGGCGCATGAATCTGTGCAGCGGGATCGACCTCGGACCACCAGTGGGCGAGAAAATCACCGTCTCATGGGGCCGGACTGTCAGGGTCAAGGAAAAATCCAATATATATCTGGTGATATCTCGAGTGCTATTAGAGGTAGCGCAGTAAACCAAAGTGCATTGTCTGCAGGAGGCCCTGGGGCATGAATCTGTGCAGCGGGATCGACCTCGGACCACCAGGGGGCGAGAAAATCACCGTCTCATGGGGCCGGACTGTCAGGGTCAAGGGAAAATCCAATTTATATCTGGTGATATCTCGGGTGCTATTAGAGATAGCGCAATAAACCAAAGAGCATTGTCTGCAGGACGCCCTGGCGCATGAGTCTGTGCAGCGGGATCGACCTCGGACCACCAGGGGCCGAGAAAATCATTGTCTCATGGGGCCGGACTGTCAGGGTCAGGGAAATATCCAATATATATCTGGTGACATCTCGGGTGCTATTAGAGATACCGCAATAAGTCAAAGTGAATTATCTGCTGGGGGCCCTGGCGCATGAATCTGTGCAGCTGGAACGACCTCGGACCACCAGGGGCCGAGAAAACCACCGTCTCATGGGGTCGGACTGTCAGGGTCAGGGAAAAATCCAATATATATCTGGTGATATCTCGGGTGCTATTAGAGAAAGCGCAATCAATCAAAGTAAATTATCTGCAGGGTGCCCTGGCGCATGAAGCTGTGCAGCGGGAACGACCACGGACCACCAGGGGCCGAGAAAATCACCGTCTCATGGGGCCGGACTGTCAGGGTCAGGGAAAAATCCAATATATATCTGGTGATATCTCGGGTGCTATTAGAGATAGCGCAATAAACCGAAGTGAATTATCTATAGGAGGTCCTGGCGCATGAATCTGTTCAGCGGGAACGACCTCGGACCACCAGGGGCCGAGAAAACCACCGTCTCATGGGGTCGGACACTCAGGGTCAATGAAAAATCCAATATATATCTGGTGATATCTCGGGTGCTATTATAGATAGCGCAATAAATCAAAGTGCATTGTCTGTAGGAGGCCCCGGCGCATGAATCTGTGCAGCGGGATCGACCTCGGACCACCAGGGGCCGAGAAAATCATTGTCTCATGGGGCCGGACTGTCAGGGTCAGGGAAATATCCAATATATATCTGGTGACATCTCGGGTGCTATTAGAGATACCGCAATAAGTCAAAGTGAATTATCTGCTGGGGGCCCTGGCGCATGAATCTGTGCAGCTGGAACGACCTCGGACCACCAGGGGCCGAGAAAACCACCGTCTCATGGGGTCGGACTGTCAGGGTCAGGGAAAAATCCAATATATATCTGGTGATATCTCGGGTGCTATTAGAGAAAGCGCAATCAATCAAAGTAAATTATCTGCAGGGTGCCCTGGCGCATGAAGCTGTGCAGCGGGAACGACCACGGACCACCAGGGGCCGAGAAAATCACCGTCTCATGGGGCCGGACTGTCAGGGTCAGGGAAAAATCCAATATATATCTGGTGATATCTCGGGTGCTATTAGAGATAGCGCAATAAACCGAAGTGAATTATCTATAGGAGGTCCTGGCGCATGAATCTGTTCAGCGGGAACGACCTCGGACCACCAGGGGCCGAGAAAACCACCGTCTCATGGGGTCGGACACTCAGGGTCAGGGATAAATCCAATATATATCTGGTGATATCTCGGGTGCTATTAGAGATACCGCAATAAATCAAAGTGAATTATCTGTAGGGGGCCCTGGCGCATGAATCTGTGCAGCGGGATCGACCTCGGACCACCAGTGGGCGAGAAAATCACCGTCTCATGGGGCCGGACTGTCAGGGTCAAGGAAAAATCCAATATATATCTGGTGATATCTCGAGTGCTATTAGAGGTAGCGCAGTAAACCAAAGTGCATTGTCTGCAGGAGGCCCTGGGGCATGAATCTGTGCAGCGGGATCGACCTCGGACCACCAGGGGGCGAGAAAATCACCGTCTCATGGGGCCGGACTGTCAGGGTCAAGGGAAAATCCAATTTATATCTGGTGATATCTCGGGTGCTATTAGAGATAGCGCAATAAACCAAAGAGCATTGTCTGCAGGACGCCCTGGCGCATGAGTCTGTGCAGTCGGAACGACCTCGGACCACCAGGGGCCGAGAAAACCACCGTCTCATGGGGCCGGACACTCAGGGTCAGGGTTAAATCCAATATATATCTGGTGATATCTCGGGTGCTATTATAGATAGCGCAATAAACCAAAGTGAATTATCTATAGGAGGCCCTGGCGCATGAATCTGTGCATTGGGAACGACCTCGGACCACCAGGGGCCGAGAACACCACCGTCTCATGGGGTCGGACACTCAGGGTCAGGGAAAAATCCAATATAAATCTGATGTTATCTCGGGTGCTATTACAGATAGCGCAATAAATCAAAGTGCATTGTCTGCAGGAGGCCCTGGTGCATGAATCTGTGCAGCGCGATCGACCTCGGACCACCGGGGGCCGAGAAAATCACCGTCTCATGGGTCGGACACTCAGGGTCAGGGAAAAATCCAATATATATCTCATGATATCTCGGGTGCTATTACAGATAGCGCAATAAATCAAAGTGCATTGTCTGCAGGAGGCCCTGGCGCAAGAATCTGAGCAGAGGGGACTACCTCGGACCACCAGGGGCCGAGAAAACCACCGTCTCATGGGTTCGGACACTCAGGGTCAGGGAAAAAGCCAATATATATCTGGTGATATCTCAGGTGCTATTAGAGAAAGCGCAATAAATCAAAGTGAATTATCTGCAGGGGGACCTGGCGCATGAATCTGTGCAGCGGGATCGACCTCGGACCACGAGGGACCGAGAAAACCATCGACAAATGGTGTCGCACCGTCAGGGTCAAGGAAAAATCCAATATATATCTTTTGATATCTCGGGTGCTATTAGAGATAGCGAAATAAATCAAAGTGCATTGTCTGCATGAGGCTCTGGCGCATGAATCTGAGCAGCGGGAACGACCTCGGACCACCAGGGGCCGAGAAAACTACCGTCTCATGGGGAGGACCCTCAGGGTCAAGGAAAAATCCAATATAAATCTGGAGATATCTCGGGTGCTATTAGAGGTAGCGCAATAAACCAAAGTGCATTGTCTGCAGGAGGCCCTAGCGCATGAATCTGTGCTGCGCGATCGACCTCGCAGCACCGGGGGCCGAGAAAATCACCATCTCATGGGGCCGGACTGTCAGGGTCTGGGAAAAATCCAATATAAAGCTGGTGATATACCGGGTGCTATTACAGATAGCGCAATAAATCAAAGTGCATTGTCTGCAGGAGGCCCTGTTGCATGAATCTGTGCAGCGGGAACGACCTCGGACGACCAGGGGCAGAGAAAACCACCGTCTCATGGGGTCGGACTGTCAGGGTCAGGGAAAAATCCAATATATATCTGGTGATATCTCGGGTGCTATTAGAGATAGCGCAATAAATCAAAGTTCATTCTCTGCAGGAGGCCCTAGCGCATGAATCTGTGCAGCGGGAACGACCTGGGACCACCAGGGGCAGAGAAATATACCGTCTCATGTGGCGGACACTCAGGGTCAGGGAAAAATCCAATATATATCTGGAGATATCTCGGGTGCTATTAGAGATAGCGCAATAAACCAAAGTGCATTGTCTGCAGGAGGCCCTGGCGCATGAATCTGTGCAGCGGGAACGACCTCGGACCACCAGGGGCCGAGAAAACCACCGTCTCATGGGGTCGGACACTCAGGGTCAGGGAAAAATCCAATATAAATCTGGTGTTATCTCGGGTGCTATTACAGATAGCGCAATAAATCAAAGTGCATTGTCTGTAGGAGGCCCTGGTGCATGAATCTGTGCAGCGCGATCGACCTCGGACCACCGGGGGCCGAGAAAATCACCGTCTCATGGGTCGGACACTCAGGGTCAGGGAAAAATCCAATATATATCTGGTGATATCGCGGGTGCTATTACAGATAGAGCACTAAACCAAAGTGCATTGTCTGTAGGAGGCCCTGTTGCATGAATCTGTGCAGCGGGATCGACCTCGGACAACCAGGGCCCGAGAAAATCACCGTCTCATGGGGCCGGACTGTCAGGGTCAGGGAAAAATCCAATATATATCTGGTGATATCTAGTGTGCTATTAGAGATAGCGCAATAAATCAAAGTGAATTATCTGCAGGGGGCCCTGGCCCATGAATCTGTGCAGCGGGGACGCTCACGGACCACCAGGGGCCGAGAAAACCACCGTCTCATGGGGCCGGGCACTCAGGGTCAGGGAAAAATCCAATATAAACCTGGTGATATCCCGGGTGCTATTAGATATAGCGCAATAAATCAAAGTGAATTATCTGCAGGGGGCCCTGGCGCATGAATCTGTGCAGCGGGATCGACCTCGGACCACCGGGGGCCGAGAAAACCACCGTCTCATGGGGCCGCACACTCAGGGTCAGGGAAAAATCCAATATATATCTGGTGATATCTCGGGTGCTATTAGAGATAGCGCAATAAATCAAAGTGCATTGTCTGCAGGAGTCGCTAGCGCATGAATCTGTGCACCGGGAACGACCTCGGACCACCAGGGGCCGAGAAAACTACCGTCTCATGCGGCGGACACTCAGGGTCAGGGAAAAATTCAATATATATCTGGTGATATCTCGGGTGCTATTAGAGATAGCGCAATAAACCAAAGTGAATTATCTATAGGAGGCCCTGGCCCATGAATCTGTGCAGCGGGGACGCTCACGGACCACCAGGGGCCGAGAAAACCACCGTCTCCTGGATCCGGGCACTCAGGGTCAGGGAAAAATCCAATATATATCTGGTGATATCTCGGGTGCTATTAGGGATAGCGCAATAAATCAAAGTGCATTGTCTGCAGGAGGCCCTAGCGCATGAATCTGTGCAGCGGGAACGACCTGGGACCACCAGGGGCCGAGAAAACTACCGTCTCATGGGGCCGGACACTCAGGGCCAGGGAGAATCCAGTATATATCTGGTGATATCTCGGGTGCTATTAGTGATAGTGCAATAAATCAAAGTGCATTGTCTGCAGGAGACCCTGGCGCATGAATCTGTGCAGCGGGAACGACCTCGGACCACCAGGGGCCGAGAAAATCACCGTCTCATGGGGCCGGACTGTCAGGGTCAGGGAAAAATCCAATATAAATCTGGTCATATCTCGGGTGCTATTACAGATAGCGCAATAAATCAAAGTGCATTGTCTGCAGGAGGCCTTGGCGGATGAATCTGTGCAGCGGGATCGACCTCGGACCACCAGGGGCCGAGAAAATCATTGTCTCATGGGGCCGGACTGACAGGGTCAGGGAAAAATCCAATATATATCTGGTGATATCTCGGGTGCTATTAGAGATAGCGCAATAAATCAAAGTGCATTGTCTGCAGGAGTCCCTAGCGCATGAATCTGTGCACCGGGAACGACCTCGGACCACCAGGGGCCGAGAAAACTACCGTCTCATGCGGCGGACACTCAGGGTCAGGGAAAAATTCAATATATATCTGGTGATATCTCGGGTGCTATTAGAGATAGCGCAATAAACCAAAGTGAATTATCTATAGGAGGCCCTGGCGCATGAATCTGTGCAGCGGGAACGACCTCGGACCACCAGGGGCCGAGAAAACCACCGTCTCATGAGGCCGGACACTCAGGGTCATGGAAAAATCCAATATATATCTGGTGATATCGCGGGTGCTATTACAGATAGAGCACTAAACCAAAGTGCATTGTCTGTAGGAGGCCCTGGCGCATGAATCTGTGCAGCGGGATCGACCTCGGACAACCAGGGGCCGAGAAAATCACCGTCTCATGGGGCCGGACTGTCAGGGTCAGGGAAAAATCCAATATATATCTGGTGATATCTAGTGTGCTATTAGAGATAGCGCAATAAATCAAAGTGAATTATCTGCAGGGGGCCCTGGCCCATGAATCTGTGCAGCGGGGACGCTCACGGACCACAAGGGGCCGAGAAAACCACCGTCTCCTGGGGCCGGGCACTCAGGGTCAGGGGAAAATCCAATATATATCTGGTGATATCTCGGGTGCTATTAGGGATAGCGCAATAAATCAAAGTGCATTATCTGCAGGGGGCCCCGGCGCATGAATCTGTGCAGCGGGATCGACCTCGGACCACCAGGGGCCGAGAAAATCATTGTCTCATGGGGCCGGACTGACAGGGTCAGGGAAAAATCCAATATATATCTGGCGATATCTCGGGTGCTATTACAGATAGGGCAATAAATCAAAGTGCATTGTCTGCAGGAGGCCCTAGCGCATGAATCTGTGCAGCGCGATCGACCTCGGACCACCGGGGGCCGAGAAAATCACCGTCTCATGGGGCCGGACTGTCAGGGTCAGGGAAAAATCCAATATAAAGCTGGTGATATCTCGGGTGCTATTAGAGATAGTGCAATAAATCAAAGTGCATTATCTGCAGGGGGCCCTGGCGCATGAATCTGTGCAGCGGGATCGACCTCGGACCACGAGGGACCGAGGAAACCATCGACACATGGGGCCGGACCGTCAGGGTCAAGGAAAAATGCAATATATATCGGGTGATATCCCGGGTGCTATTAGAGATAGGGAAATAAATCAAAGTGCATTGTCTGCAGGAGGCCCTGGCGCATGAATCTGTGCAGCGGAATCGACGTCGGACCACCAGGGGCAGAGAAAACCACCGTCTCATGGGCTCGAACTGTCAGGGTGAGGGAAAAATCCAATATATATCTGGTGATATCTCGGGTGCTATTAGAGATAGCGCAATAAATCAAAGAGAATTATATGCAGGGAGCCCTGGCGCATGAATCTGTGCAGCGGGATCGACCACGGACCACCAGGGACCGAGAAAACCACCGTCTCATGGGGCCGGACACTCAGGGTCAGGGAAAAATCCAATATATATCTGGTGATATCTCGGGTGCTATTAGAGAAAGCGCAATCAATCAAAGTGAATTATCTGCAGGGTGCCCTGGCGCATGAATCTGTGCAGCGGGAACGACCTCGGACCACCACGGGCCGATAAAACCACCGTCTCATGGGGCCGGACACTCAGGGTCAGGGAAAAATCCAATATATATCTGGTGATATCTCGGGTGCTATTACAGATAGCGCAATAAACCAAAGTGCATTGTCTGCAGGAGGCTCTGGCGCATGAATCTGTGCTGCTGGAACGACCTCGGACCTCCAGGGGCCGAGAAAACCACCGTCTCATGGGGTCGGACACTCAGGGTCAGGGAAAAATCCAATATATATCTGGTGATATCCGCGGGTGCTATTAGAGATAGCGAAATAAATCAAAGTGCATTGTCTGCAGGGGGCCCTGGCGCATGAATCTGTGCAGCGGGATCGAGCTCGGACCACGAGGGACCGAGAAAACCATCGACACATGGGGCCGGACTGTCAGGGTCAAGCAAAAATCCAATATATATCTGGTGATATCTCGGGTGCTATTACAGATAGCGCAATCAATCAAAGTGCATTGTCTGCAGGCGGCCCTGGCGTATGAATCTGTGCAGCGGGAACGACCTCGGACCACCAGGGGCCGAGAAAACCACCGTCTCATGGGGTCGGACTGTCAGGGTCAGGGAAAAATCCAATATATATCTGGTGATATCTCGGGTGCTATTAGAGAAAGCGCAATCAATCAAAGTGAATTATCTGCAGGGCGCCCTGGCGCATGAATCTGTGCAGCGGGAACGACCACGGACCACCAGGGGCCGAGAAAACCACCGTCTCATGGGGCCGGACACTCAGGGTCAGGGTTAAATCCAATATATATCTGGTGATATCTCGGGTGCTATTATAGATAGCGCAATAAATCAAAGTGCATTGTCTGTAGAAGGCCCCGGCGCATGAATCTGTGCAGCTCGAACGACCTCGGACCACCAGGGGCCGAGAAAACCACCGTCTCATGGGGCCGGACACTCAGGGTCAGAGAAAAATCCAATATATCTGGTGATATCTCGGGTTCTATTAGAGATAGCGCAATAAACCAAAGTGAATTATCTGCAGGAGGCCTTTGCGAATGAATGTGTGCCGCAGGAACGACCTCGGACCACCAGTGGCCGAGAAAACCACCGTCTCATGGAGCCGGACACTCAGGGTCAGGAAAAAATCCAATATATATCTGGTGACATCTCGGGTGCTATTACAGATAGCGCAATAAATCAAAGTGCATTGTCCGTTGCAGGCCCTGGCGCATGAATCTGTGCATCGGGAACGACCTCGGACCACCAGGGCCCGAGAAAACCGCCGTCTCATGGGGCCGGAAACTAAGGGTCAGGGAAAAATCAAATATATATCTGCTGATATCTCGGGTGCTATTACAGATAGCGCAATAAATCAAAGTGCATTGTGTGTAGGAGGCCCTGGCGCATGAATCTGTGCAGCTCGAACGACCTCGGACCACCAGGTGCCGAGAAAACCACCGTCTCATGGGGCCGGACACTCAGGGTCAGGGAAAAATCCAATATATATCTGGTGATATCTCGGGTTCTATTAGAGATAGCGCAATAAACCAAAGTGAATTATCTGCAGGAGGCCCTTGCGAATGAATGTGTGCCGCAGGAACGACCTCGGACCACCAGTGGCCGAGAAAATTACAGATATTCGGAATCCGTCACCCAAGGTCATGTAAAAATCCAGCAAATATATGGTGATATCTCGGGTGCTATTAGTGATAGCGTAATAAACCAAAGTGCATTGTCTGTAGGAGGCCCTGGCGCATGAATCTGGGCAGCGGGAACGACCTCGGACCACCAGGGGCCGAGAAAACCACCGTCTCATGGGGCCGGACACTCAGGGTCAGGGAAAAATCCAATATATATCTGGTGACATCTTGGGTGCGATTACAGATAGCGCAATAAATCAAAGTGCATTGTCTGTAGGAGGCCCAGGCGAATGAATCTGGCCAGCGGGAACGACCTCCGACCACCAGGGGCCGAGTAAACCACCGTCACATGTTGCCGGACACTCAGGGTCAGGGAAAAATCCAATACATATCTGGTGATATCTCGGGTGGGATTACAGATAGCGCAATAAATCAAAGTGCATTGTCTGTAGGAGGCCCAGGTGAATTAATCTGGCCAGCGGGAACGACCTCGGACCACCAGGAGCCGAGAAAACCACAGTCTCATGGGGCCGGCCACTCAGGGTCAGGGAAAAATCCAATATATATCTGGTGATCTCTCGGGTGCTATTACAGATAGCGCAATAAATCAAAGTGCATTGTGTGTAGGAGGCCCTGGCGCATGAATCTGTGCAGCTCGAACGACCTCGGACCACCAGGGGCCGAGAAAACCACCGTCTCATGGGGCCGGACACTCAGGGTCAGGGAAAAATCCAATATATATCTGGTGATATCTCGGGTGCTATTACAGATAGCGCCATAAATCAAGGAGCATTGTCTGTAGGAGGCACTGGCGAATGAATCTGTGCCGCAGGAACAACCTCGGACCACCAGTGGCCGAAAAAATTACAGATATTCGGAATCCGTCACCCAAGGTCATGTAAAAATCCAGCATATATCTGGTGATATCTCGGGTGCTATTACAGATAGCGCAGTAAACCAAAGTACCTTGTCTGTAGGAGGCCCTGGCGCATGAATCTGGGCAGCGGGAACGACCTCGGACCACCAGGGGCCGAGAAAACCACCGTTTCATGGGTCCGGACACTCAGGGACAGGGGAAAATCCAATATATATCTGGTGATATCTCGGGTGCTATTAGAGATAGCGCAATAAACCAAAGTGCACTGTCTGCAGGAGGCCCAGGCGAATGATTCTGTGCAGCGGGAACGACCTCGGACCACCAGGGGCCGAGAAAACCACCGTCTCATGGGTCCGGACACTCAGGGTCATGGGAAAATCCAATATATATCTGGTGATATCTCGGATGCTATTACAGATAGCGCAATAAATCAAAGTGCATTGTCTGTAGGAGGCACTGGCGAATGAATCTGTGCCGCAGGAACGACCTCGGACCACCAGTGGCCGAGAAAATTACAGATATTCGGAATCCGTCACCCAAGGTCATGTAAAAATCCAGCATATATCTGGTGATATCTCGGGTGCTATTACAGATAGCGCAATAAATCAAAGTGCATTGTCTGTAGGAGGCCCTGGCGCATGGATCTGTGCAGCGGGATCGACCTCGGACCACCAGGGGCCGAGAAAACTACCGTCTCATGGGGTCGGACACTCAGGGTCAGGGACAAATCCAATATATATCTGCTGATATCTCGGGTGCTATTACAGATAGCGCCATAAATCAAAGAGCATTGTCTGTAGGAGGCCCAGGCGAATGAATCTGTGCAGCTCGAACGACCTCGGACCACCAGGGGCCGAGAAAACCACCGTCTCATGGGTCCGGACACTCAGGGTCAGGGTAAAATCCAATATATTTCTGGTGATATCTCGGGTGCTATTACAGATAGCGCAATAAATCAAAGTGCATTGTCTGTAGGAGGCCATGGCGCATGAATCTGTGCAGCTCGAACGACCTCGGACCACCAGGGGCCGAGAAAACCACCGTCTCATGGGGCCGGACACTCAGGGTCAGGGGAAAATCCAATATATATCTGGTGATATCTCGGGTGCTATTAGAGATAGCGCAATAAACCAAAGTAAATTATCTGCGGGAGGCCCTTGCGAATGAATCTGGGCAGCGGGAACGACCTCGGACCACCAGGGGCCGAGAAAACCACCGTCTCATGGGTCCGGACACTCAGGGTCAGGGGAAAATCCAATATATATCTGGTGATATCACGGGAGCTATTACAGATAGCGCAATAAACCAAAGTGAATTATCTGCAGGAGGCCATGGCGCATGAATCTGTGCAGCGGAAACGACCTCGGACCACCACGGGCCGAGAAAACCACCGTCTCATGGGGCCGGACACTCAGGGTCAGGGAATAATCCAATATATATCTGGTGATATCTCGGGTGCTATTAGAGATAGAGCAATAAATCAAAGTGCAATGTCTGTAGGAGGCACTGGCGAATGAATCTGTGCCGCAGGTACGACCTCGGGCCACCAGAGACCGAGAAAATTACAGATATTCGGAATCCGTCACCCAAGGTCATGTAAAAATCCAGCATATATCTGGTGATATCTCGGGTGCTATTACAGATAGCGCAATAAATCAAAGTGCATTGTCTGTATGAGGCACTGGTGCATGAATCTGGGCAGCGGGAACAACCTCGGACCACCAGGGGCCGAGAAAACCACCTTCTCATGGCGCCGGACACTCAGGGTCAGGGGAAAATCAAATATATATCTGGTGATATCTCGGGTGCTATTACAGATAGCGCAATAAATCAAAGTGCATAGTCTGCTGGAGGCCCTTGCGAATGAATCTGTGCAGCGGGAACGACCTCGGATCACCAGGGGCCGAGAAAACCACCGACACATGGTGCCGGACACTCAGGGTCAGGGAAAAATCCAATATATATCTGGTGATATCTCGGGTGCTATTAAAGATAGCGCAATAAATCAAAGTGCATTGTCTGTAGGAGGCCCTGGCGCATGAATCTGGCCAGCGGGAACGACCTCGGACCACCAGGGGCCGAGAAAACCACAGTCTCATGGGGCCGGACACTCAGGGTCAGGGGAAAATCCAATATATATCTGGTGATATCTCGGATGCTATTACAGATAGCGCAATAAACCAAAGTGCACTGTCTGTAGGAGGCCCTGGCGCATGAATCTGGGCAGTTGGAACGACCTCGGACCACCAGGGGCCGAGAAAACCACCGTCTCATGGGTCCGGACACTCAGGGTCAGGGGAAAATCCAATATATATCTGGTGATATCACGGGTGCTATTACAGATAGCGCAATAAATCAAAGTGCATTGTCTGTAGAAGGCCCAGGCGAATGAATCTGGCCAGCGGGAACGACCTCCGACCACCAGGGGCCGAGTAAACCACCGTCTCATTGGGCCGGACACTCAGGGTCAGGGAAAAATCCAATATATATCTGGTGATATCTCGGGTGCTATTACAGATAGCGCCATAAATCAAAGAGCATTGTCTGTAGGAGGCCCAGGCGAATGAATCTGTGCAGCTCGAACGACCTCGGACCACCAGGGGCCGAGAAAACCACCGTCTCATGGGGCCGGACACTCAGGGTCAGGGAAAAATCCAATATATATCTGGTGATATCTCGGGTGCTATTACAGATAGCGCAATAAATCAAAGTGACTTATCTGCGGGAGGCCATGGCGCATGAATCTGTGCAGCGGGAACGACCTCGGACCACCAGGGGCCGAGAAAACCACAGTCTCATGGGGCCGGACACTCAGGGTCAGGGGAAAATTCAATATATATCTGGTGATATCTCGGGTGCTATTAGAGATAGCGCAATAAATCAAAGTGCATTGTCTGTAGGAGGCACTGGCGAATGAATCTGTGCCGCAGGAACGACCTCGGACCACCAGTGGCCGAGAAAATTACAGATATTCGGAATCCGTCACCCAAGGTCATGTAAAAATCCAGCATATATCTGGTGATATCTCGGGTGCTATTACAGATAGCGCAATAAATCAAAGTGCATTGTCTGTAGGAGGCCCTGGCGCATGGATCTGTGCAGCGGGATCGACCTCGGACCACCAGGGGCCGAGAAAACTACCGTCTCATGGGGTCGGACACTCAGGGTCAGGGACAAATCCAATATATATCTGGTGATATCTCGGGTGCTATTAGTGATAGCGCAATAAATCAAAGTGCATTGTCTGCAGGAGTCCATAGCGCATGAATCTGTGCAGCGGGATCGACCTCAGACCACCAGGGGCCGAGAAAACCACCGTCTCATGGGGCCGGACACTCAGGGTCAGGGGAAAATCCAATATATATCTGGTGATATCTCGGATGCTATAACAGATAGCGCAATAAATCAAAGTGCATTGTCTGTAGGAGGCCCTGGCGCATGAATCTGGCCAGCGGGAACGACCTCGGACCACCAGGGGCCGAGAAAACCACAGTCTCATGGGGCCGGACACTCAGGGTCAGGGGAAAATCCAATATATATCTGGTGATATCTCGGGTGCTATTACAGATAGCGCAATAAATCAAAGTGCATTGTCTGTAGGAGGCCCTGGCGCATGTATCTGGCCAGCGGGAACGACCTCGGACCACCAGGGGCCGAGAAAACCACAGTCTCATGGGGCCGGACACTCAGGGTCAGGGAAAAATCCAATATATATGTGGTGATATCTCGGGTGCTATTACAGATAGCGCAATAAATCAAAGTGCATTGTGTGTAGGAGGCCCTGGCGCATGAATCTGTGCAGCTCGAACGACCTCGGACCACCAGGGGCCAAGAAAACCACCGTCTCATGGGGCCGGACACTCAGGGTTAGGGGAAAATCCAATATATATCTGGTGATATCTCGGGTGCTATTGGAGATAGCGCAATAAACCAAAGTGTATTATCTGCAGGAGGCCCTGGCGCATGCACCCGTGCAGCGGGAACGACCTCCGACCACCAGGGGCCGAGTAAACCAACGTCTCATGGGGCCGGACACTCAGGGTCAGGGAAAAATCCAATATATATCTGGTGATATCTCGGGTGCTATTACAGATAGCGCAATGAATCAAAGTGCATTGTCTGTAGGAGGCCCTGGCGCATGAATCTGAGCAGCGGGAACGACCTCGGACCACCAGGGGCCGAGAAAACCACAGTCTCATGGGGCCGGACACCCAGGGTCAGGGGAAAATCCAATATATATCTGGTGATATCTCGGGTGCTATTACAGATAGCGCAACAAATCAAAGTGCATTGTCTGTAGGAGGCCCTGGCGCATGAATCTGTGCAGCGGGATCGACCTCGGACCACCAGGGGCCGAGAAAACCACCGACTCATGGGGCCGGACAGTCAGGGTCAGGGGAAAATCCAATATAAATCTGGTGATATCTCGGGTGCTATTAAAGATAGCGCAATAAACCAAAGTGCATTGTCTGTAGGAGGCCCTGGCGCATGAATCTGTGCAGCGGGAACGAGCTCGCACCACCAGGGACCGAGAAAACCACCGTCTCATGGGGCCGGACACTCAGGGTCAGGAAAAAATCCAATATATATCTGGTGATATCTCGGGTGCTATTACAGATAGCGCAATAAATCAAAGTGCATTGTCTGTAGGAGGCCCTGGCGCATCAATCTGGGCAGCGGGAACGACCTCGGACCACCAGGGGCCGAGAAAACCACCGTCTCACGGGGCCGGACACTCAGGGACAGGGAAAAATCCAATATATATCTGGTGATAACCTGGGTGCTATTACAGGTAGCGCAATAAATCAAAGTCCATTGTCTGTAGGAGGCCCTGGCGCATGAATCTGCGCAGCGGGAATGACCTCGCACCACCAGGGGCCGAGGAAACCACCGTCTCATGGGGCCGGACACTCTGGGTCATGGAATAATCCAATATATATCTGGTGATATCTCGGGTGCTATTACAGATAGCGCAATAAATCAAAGTCCATTGTCTGTAGGAGGCCCTGGCGCATGAATCTGAGCAGCGGGAACGACCTCGGACCACCATGGGCCGAGAAAACCGCAGTCTCACGGGTCCGGACACTCAGGGTCAGGGGAAAATCCAATATATATCTGGTGATATCTCGGGAGCTATTAGAGATAGCGCAATAAACCAATGTGAATTATCTGCAGGAGGCCCTGGGGCATGCATCTGTGCAGCGGGAACGACCTCGGACCACCAGGGGCCGAGAACACCAACGCCTCATGGGGCCGGACACTCAGGCTCATGTAAAAATCCAATATATATCTGGTGATATCTCGGGTGCTATTACCAATAGCGCAATGAATCAAAGTGCATTGTCTGTAGGAGGCCCTGGCGCATGAATCTGTGCAGCGGGAACGACCTCGGACCACCATGGGCCGAGAAAACCGCAGTCTCATGGGGCCGGACACTCAGGGTCAGGGGAAAATCCAATATATATCTCGTGATATCTCGGGTGCTATTAGAGATAGCGCAATAAACCAAAGTGAATTATCTGCAGGAGGCCCTGGCGCATGAATCTGTACAGCGGCAACGACCTCGGACCACCAGGGACCGAGAAAACCACCGTCTCATGGGGCCGGACACTCAGGGACAGGGAAAAATCCAATATATATCTGGTGATATCTCGGGTGCTATTAGAGATAGCGCAATAAACCAATGTGAATTATCTGCAGGAGGCCCTGGTGCATGAATCTGTGCAGCGGAAACGTCCTCGCACCACCAGGGGCCGAGAAAACCACCGTCTCATGGGGCCGGACACTCAGGGTCAGGAAAAAATCCAATATATATCTGGTGATATCTCGGGTGCTATTACAGATAGCGCAATAAATCAAAGTGCATTGTCTGTAGGAGGCCCTGGCGCATCAATCTGGGCAGCGGGAACGACCTCGGACCACCAGGGGCCGAGAAAACCACCGTCTCACGGGGCCGGACACTCAGGGACAGGGAAAAATCCAATATATATCTGGTGATATCTTGGGTGCTATTACAGGTAGCGCAATAAATCAAAGTCCATTGTCTGTAGGAGGCCCTGGCGCATGAATCTGCGCAGCGGGAATGACCTCGCACCACCAGGGGCCGAGGAAACCACCGTCTCATGGGGCCGGACACTCTGGGTCATGGAATAATCCAATATATATCTGGTGATATCTCGGGTGCTATTACAGATAGCGCAATAAATCAAAGTGCATTGTCTGTAGGAGGCCCTGGCGCATGAATCTGTGCAGCGGGAACGACCTCGGACCACCAGAGGCCGACGAAACCACAGTCTCATGGGGCCGGACACTCAGGGTCAGGGAAAAATCCAATATATATCTGGTGATATCTTGGGTGCTATTACAGATAGAGCAATAAATCAAAGTGCATTGTCTGTAGGAGGCCCTGGCGCATGAATCTGGCCAGCGGGAAAGACCTCGGACCACCAGGGGCCGAGAAAACCACAGTCACATGGGGCCGGGCACTCAGGGTCAGGGGAAAATTCAATATATATCTGGTGATATCTCGGGTGCTATTAGAGATAGCGCAATAAACCAATGTGAATTATCTGCAGGAGGCCCTGGTGCATGAATCTGTGCAGCGGAAACGTCCTCGCACCACCAGGGGCCGAGAAAACCACCGTCTCATGGGGCCGGACACTCAGGGTCTGGAAAAAATCCAATATATATCTGGTGATATCTCGGGTGCTATTACAGATAGTGCAATAAATCAAATTATATTGTCTGTAGGAGGCCCTGGCGCATGAATCTGTGCAGCGGGAACGTCCTCCGACCACCAGGGGCCGAGACAACCACCGTCTCATGGGGCCGGACACTCAGGGTCAGGGGAAAATCCAATATAAATCTGGTGATATCTCGGGTGCTATTAAAGATAGCGCAATAAATCAAAGTGCACTGTCTGTAGGAGGCCCTGGCGCATGAATCTGGCCAGCGGGAACGACCTCGGACCACCAGGCGCCGAGAGAACCACCGTCTCACGGGGCCGGACACTCAGGGTCAGGGGAAAATCCTATATAGACCTGGCGCTATCTCGGGTGCTATTAGAGATAGCGCAATAAATCAAAGTGCATTGTCTGTAGGAGGCCCTGGCGCATGAATCTGGCCAGCGGGAACGACCTCGGACCACCAGGGGCCGAGAAAACCACAGTCACATGGGGCCGGACACTCAGGGTCAGGGGAAAATTCAATATATATCTGGTGATATCTCGGGTGCTATTAGAGATAGCGCAATAAACCAATGTGAATTATCTGTAGGAGGCCCTGTCGCATGAATCTGTGCAGCGGAAACGACCTCGCACCACCAGGGACCGAGAAAACCACCGTCTCATGGGGCCGGACACTCAGGGTCAGGAAAAAATCCAATATATATCTGCTGATATCTCGGGTGCTATTACAGATAGCGCAATAAATCAAAGTGCATTGTCTGTAGGAGGCCCTGGCGCATCAATCTGGGCAGCGGGAACGACCTCGGACCACCAGGGGCCGAGAAAACCACCGTCTCACGGGGCCGGACACTCAGGGACAGGGAAAAATCCAATATATATCTGGTGATATCTTGGGTGCTATTACAGGTAGCGCAATAAATCAAAGTCCATTGTCTGTAGGAGGCCCTGGCGCATGAATCTGCGCAGCGGGAATGACCTCGCACCACCAGGGGCCGAGGAAACCACCGTCTCATGGGGCCGGACACTCTGGGTCATGGAATAATCCAATATATATCTGGTGATATCTCGGGTGCTATTACAGATAGCGCAATAAATCAAAGTGCATTGTCTGTAGGAGGCAATGGCGCATGAATCTGTGCAGCGGGAACGACCTCGGACCACCAGAGGCCGAGGAAACCACAGTCTCATGGGGCCGGACACTCAGGGTCAGGGAAAAATCCAATATATATCTGGTGATATCTTGGGTGCTATTACAGATAGAGCAATAAATCAAAGTGCATTGTCTGTAGGAGGCCCTGGCGCATGAATCTGGCCAGCGGGAAAGACCTCGGACCACCAGGGGCCGAGAAAACCACAGTCACATGGGGCCGGGCACTCAGGGTCAGGGGAAAATTCAATATATATCTGGTGATATCTCGGGTGCTATTAGAGATAGCGCAATAAACCAATGTGAATTATCTGCAGGAGGCCCTGGTGCATGAATCTGTGCAGCGGAAACGTCCTCGCACCACCAGGGGCCGAGAAAACCACCGTCTCATGGGGCCGGACACTCAGGGTCTGGAAAAAATCCAATATATATCTGGTGATATCTCGGGTGCTATTACAGATAGTGCAATAAATCAAATTATATTGTCTGTAGGAGGCCCTGGCGCATGAATCTGTGCAGCGGGAACGTCCTCCGACCACCAGGGGCCGAGACAACCACCGTCTCATGGGGCCGGACACTCAGGGTCAGGGGAAAATCCAATATAAATCTGGTGATATCTCGGGTGCTATTAAAGATAGCGCAATAAATCAAAGTGCACTGTCTGTAGGAGGCCCTGGCGCATGAATCTGGCCAGCGGGAACGACCTCGGACCACCAGGGGCCGAGAGAACCACCGTCTCACGGGGCCGGACACTCAGGGTCAGGGGAAAATCCTATATAGACCTGGCGCTATCTCGGGTGCTATTAGAGATAGCGCAATAAATCAAAGTGCATTGTCTGTAGGAGGCCCTGGCGCATGAATCTGGCCAGCGGGAACGACCTCGGACCACCAGGGGCCGAGAAAACCACAGTCACATGGGGCCGGACACTCAGGGTCAGGGGAAAATTCAATATATATCTGGTGATATCTCGGGTGCTATTAGAGATAGCGCAATGAACCAATGTGAATTATCTGTAGGAGGCCCTGTCGCATGAATCTGTGGAGCGGAAACGACCTCGCACCACCAGGGACCGAGAAAACCACCGTCTCATGGGGCCGGACACTCAGGGTCAGGAAAAAATCCAATATATATCTGGTGATATCTCGGGTGCTATTACAGATAGCGCAATAAATCAAAGTGCATTGTCTGTAGGAGGCCCTGGCGCATCAATCTGGGCAGCGGGAACGACCTCGGACCACCAGGGGCCGAGAAAACCACCGTCTCACGGGGCCGGACACTCCTGGACAGGGAAAAATCCAATATATATCTGGTGATATCTTGGGTGCTATTACAGGTAGCGCAATAAATCAAAGTCCATTGTCTGTAGGAGGCCCTGGCGCATGAATCTGCGCAGCGGGAATGACCTCGCACCACCAGGGGCCGAGGAAACCACCGTCTCATGGGGCCGGACACTCTGGGTCATGGAATAATCCAATATATATCTGGTGATATCTCGGGTGCTATTACAGATAGCGCAATAAATCAAAGTCCATTGTCTGTAGGAGGCCCTGGCGCATGAATCTGAGCAGCGGGAACGACCTCGGACCACCATGGGCCGAGAAAACCGCAGTCTCACGGGTCCGGACACTCAGGGTCAGGGGAAAATTCAATATATATCTGGTGATATCTCGGGAGCTATTAGAGATAGCGCAATAAACCAATGTGAATTATCTGCAGGAGGCCCTGGGGCATGAATCTGTGCAGCGGGAACGACCTCGGACCACCAGGGGCCGAGAACACCAACGCCTCATGGGGCCGGACACTCAGGCTCATGTAAAAATCCAATATATATCTGGTGATATCTCGGGTGCTATTACCAATAGCGCAATGAATCAAAGTGCATTGTCTGTAGGAGGCCCTGGCGCATGAATCTGTGCAGCGGGAACGACCTCGGACCACCATGGGCCGAGAAAACCGCAGTCTCATGGGGCCGGACACTCAGGGTCAGGGGAAAATCCAATATATATCTCGTGATATCTCGGGTGCTATTAGAGATAGCGCAATAAACCAAAGTGAATTATCTGCAGGAGGCCCTGGCGCATGAATCTGTACAGCGGCAACGACCTCGGACCACCAGGGACCGAGAAAACCACCGTCTCATGGGGCCGGACACTCAGGGACAGGGAAAAATCCAATATATATCTGGTGATATCTCGGGTGCTATTAGAGATAGCGCAATAAACCAATGTGAATTATCTGCAGGAGGCCCTGGTGCATGAATCTGTGCAGCGGAAACGTCCTCGCACCACCAGGGGCCGAGAAAACCACCGTCTCATGGGGCCGGACACTCAGGGTCAGGAAAAAATCCAATATATATCTGGTGATATCTCGGGTGCTATTACAGATAGCGCAATAAATCAAAGTGCATTGTCTGTAGGAGGCCCTGGCGCATCAATCTGGGCAGCGGGAACGACCTCGGACCACCAGGGGCCGAGAAAACCACCGTCTCACGGGGCCGGACACTCAGGGACAGGGAAAAATCCAATATATATCTGGTGATATCTTGGGTGCTATTACAGGTAGCGCAATAAATCAAAGTCCATTGTCTGTAGGAGGCCCTGGCGCATGAATCTGCGCAGCGGGAATGACCTCGCACCACCAGGGGCCGAGGAAACCACCGTCTCATGGGGCCGGACACTCTGGGTCATGGAATAATCCAATATATATCTGGTGATATCTCGGGTGCTATTACAGATAGCGCAATAAATCAAAGTGCATTGTCTGTAGGAGGCCCTGGCGCATGAATCTGTGCAGCGGGAACGACCTCGGACCACCAGAGGCCGACGAAACCACAGTCTCATGGGGCCGGACACTCAGGGTCAGGGAAAAATCCAATATATATCTGGTGATATCTTGGGTGCTATTACAGATAGAGCAATAAATCAAAGTGCATTGTCTGTAGGAGGCCCTGGCGCATGAATCTGGCCAGCGGGAAAGACCTCGGACCACCAGGGGCCGAGAAAACCACAGTCACATGGGGCCGGGCACTCAGGGTCAGGGGAAAATTCAATATATATCTGGTGATATCTCGGGTGCTATTAGAGATAGCGCAATAAACCAATGTGAATTATCTGCAGGAGGCCCTGGTGCATGAATCTGTGCAGCGGAAACGTCCTCGCACCACCAGGGGCCGAGAAAACCACCGTCTCATGGGGCCGGACACTCAGGGTCTGGAAAAAATCCAATATATATCTGGTGATATCTCGGGTGCTATTACAGATAGTGCAATAAATCAAATTATATTGTCTGTAGGAGGCCCTGGCGCATGAATCTGTGCAGCGGGAACGTCCTCCGACCACCAGGGGCCGAGACAACCACCGTCTCATGGGGCCGGACACTCAGGGTCAGGGGAAAATCCAATATAAATCTGGTGATATCTCGGGTGCTATTAAAGATAGCGCAATAAATCAAAGTGCACTGTCTGTAGGAGGCCCTGGCGCATGAATCTGGCCAGCGGGAACGACCTCGGACCACCAGGGGCCGAGAGAACCACCGTCTCACGGGGCCGGACACTCAGGGTCAGGGGAAAATCCTATATATATTTGGCGCTATCTCGGGTGCTATTAGAGATAGCGCAATAAATCAAAGTGCATTGTCTGTAGGAGGCCCTGGCGCATGAATCTGGCCAGCGGGAAAGACCTCGGACCACCAGGGGCCGAGAAAACCACAGTCACATGGGGCCGGGCACTCAGGGTCAGGGGAAAATTCAATATATATCTGGTGATATCTCGGGTGCTATTAGAGATAGCGCAATAAACCAATGTGAATTATCTGCAGGAGGCCCTGGTGCATGAATCTGTGCAGCGGAAACGTCCTCGCACCACCAGGGACCGAGAAAACCACCGTCTCATGGGGCCGGACACTCAGGGTCAGGAAAAAATCCAATATATATCTGGTGATATCTCGGGTGCTATTACAGATAGCGCAATAAATCAAAGTGCATTGTCTGTAGGAGGCCCTGGCGCATCAATCTGGGCAGCGGGAACGACCTCGGACCACCAGGGGCCGAGAAAACCACCGTCTCACGGGGCCGGACACTCAGGGACAGGGAAAAATCCAATATATATCTGGTGATATCTTGGGTGCTATTACAGGTAGCGCAATAAATCAAAGTCCATTGTCTGTAGGAGGCCCTGGCGCATGAATCTGCGCAGCGGGAATGACCTCGCACCACCAGGGGCCGAGGAAACCACCGTCTCATGGGGCCGGACACTCTGGGTCATGGAATAATCCAATATATATCTGGTGATATCTCGGGTGCTATTACAGATAGCGCAATAAATCAAAGTGCATTGTCTGTAGGAGGCCCTGGCGCATGAATCTGTGCAGCGGGAACGACCTCGGACCACCAGAGGCCGAGGAAACCACAGTCTCATGGGGCCGGACACTCAGGGTCAGGGAAAAATCCAATATATATCTGGTGATATCTTGGGTGCTATTACAGATAGAGCAATAAATCAAAGTGCATTGTCTGTAGGAGGCCCTGGCGCATGAATCTGGCCAGCGGGAAAGACCTCGGACCACCAGGGGCCGAGAAAACCACAGTCACATGGGGCCGGGCACTCAGGGTCAGGGGAAAATTCAATATATATCTGGTGATATCTCGGGTGCTATTAGAGATAGCGCAATAAACCAATGTGAATTATCTGCAGGAGGCCCTGGTGCATGAATCTGTGCAGCGGAAACGTCCTCGCACCACCAGGGGCCGAGAAAACCACCGTCTCATGGGGCCGGACACTCAGGGTCTGGAAAAAATCCAATATATATCTGGTGATATCTCGGGTGCTATTACAGATAGTGCAATAAATCAAATTATATTGTCTGTAGGAGGCCCTGGCGCATGAATCTGTGCAGCGGGAACGTCCTCCGACCACCAGGGGCCGAGACAACCACCGTCTCATGGGGCCGGACACTCAGGGTCAGGGGAAAATCCAATATAAATCTGGTGATATCTCGGGTGCTATTAAAGATAGCGCAATAAATCAAAGTGCACTGTCTGTAGGAGGCCCTGGCGCATGAATCTGGCCAGCGGGAACGACCTCGGACCACCAGGGGCCGAGAGAACCACCGTCTCACGGGGCCGGACACTCAGGGTCAGGGGAAAATCCTATATAGACCTGGCGCTATCTCGGGTGCTATTAGAGATAGCGCAATAAATCAAAGTGCATTGTCTGTAGGAGGCCCTGGCGCATGAATCTGGCCAGCGGGAACGACCTCGGACCACCAGGGGCCGAGAAAACCACAGTCACATGGGGCCGGACACTCAGGGTCAGGGGAAAATTCAATATATATCTGGTGATATCTCGGGTGCTATTAGAGATAGCGCAATAAACCAATGTGAATTATCTGTAGGAGGCCCTGTCGCATGAATCTGTGCAGCGGAAACGACCTCGCACCACCAGGGACCGAGAAAACCACCGTCTCATGGGGCCGGACACTCAGGGTCAGGAAAAAATCCAATATATATCTGGTGATATCTCGGGTGCTATTACAGATAGCGCAATAAATCAAAGTGCATTGTCTGTAGGAGGCCCTGGCGCATCAATCTGGGCAGCGGGAACGACCTCGGACCACCAGGGGCCGAGAAAACCACCGTCTCACGGGGCCGGACACTCAGGGACAGGGAAAAATCCAATGTATATCTGGTGATATCTTGGGTGCTATTACAGGTAGCGCAATAAATCAAAGTCCATTGTCTGTAGGAGGCCCTGGCGCATGAATCTGCGCAGCGGGAATGACCTCGCACCACCAGGGGCCGAGGAAACCACCGTCTCATGGGGCCGGACACTCTGGGTCATGGAATAATCCAATATATATCTGGTGATATCTCGGGTGCTATTACAGATAGCGCAATAAATCAAAGTCCATTGTCTGTAGGAGGCCCTGGCGCATGAATCTGAGCAGCGGGAACGACCTCGGACCACCATGGGCCGAGAAAACCGCAGTCTCACGGGTCCGGACACTCAGGGTCAGGGGAAAATCCAATATATATCTGGTGATATCTCGGGAGCTATTAGAGATAGCGCAATAAACCAATGTGAATTATCTGCAGGAGGCCCTGGGGCATGAATCTGTGCAGCGGGAACGACCTCGGACCACCAGGGGCCGAGAACACCAACGCCTCATGGGGCCGGACACTCAGGCTCATGTAAAAATCCAATATATATCTGGTGATATCTCGGGTGCTATTACCAATAGCGCAATGAATCAAAGTGCATTGTCTGTAGGAGGCCCTGGCGCATGAATCTGTGCAGCGGGAACGACCTCGGACCACCATGGGCCGAGAAAACCGCAGTCTCATGGGGCCGGACACTCAGGGTCAGGGGAAAATCCAATATATATCTCGTGATATCTCGGGTGCTATTAGAGATAGCGCAATAAACCAAAGTGAATTATCTGCAGGAGGCCCTGGCGCATGAATCTGTACAGCGGCAACGACCTCGGACCACCAGGGACCGAGAAAACCACCGTCTCATGGGGCCGGACACTCAGGGACAGGGAAAAATCCAATATATATCTGGTGATATCTTGGGTGCTATTAGAGATAGCGAAATAAACCAAAGTGAATTATCTGTAGGTGGCCCTGGCACATGCGTCTGTGCAGCGGGAACGTCCTCCGACCACCAGGGGCCGAGACAACCACCGTCTCATGGGGCCGGACACTAAGGGTCAGGGAAAAATCCAATATATATCTGGTTATATCTCGGGTGCTATTACAGATAGCGCAACAAATCAAAGTGCATTGTCTGTAGGAGGCCCTGGCGCATGAATCTGTGCCGCGGGATCGACCTCGGACCACCAGGGGCCGAGAAAACCACCGTCTCATGGGGCCGGACAGTCAGGGTCAGGGGAAAATCCTATATATATTTGGCGCTATCTCGGGTGCTATTAGAGATAGCGCAATAAATCAAAGTGCATTGTCTGTAGGAGGCCCTGGCGCATGAATCTGGCCAGCGGGAAAGACCTCGGACCACCAGGGGCCGAGAAAACCACAGTCACATGGGGCCGGGCACTCAGGGTCAGGGGAAAATTCAATATATATCTGGTGATATCTCGGGTGCTATTAGAGATAGCGCAATAAACCAATGTGAATTATCTGCAGGAGGCCCTGGTGCATGAATCTGTGCAGCGGAAACGTCCTCGCACCACCAGGGGCCGAGAAAACCACCGTCTCATGGGGCCGGACACTCAGGGTCAGGGGAAAATCCAATATATATCTGGTGATATCTCGGGGGCTATTACAGATAGCGCAATAAATCAAAGTCCATTGTCTGTAGGAGGCCCTGGCGCATGAATCTGTGCAGCGGGAACGTCCTCCGACCACCAGGGGCCGAGACAACCACCGTCTCATGGGGCCGGACACTCAGGGTCAGGGGAAAATCCAATATAAATCTGGTGATATCTCGGGTGCTATTAAAGATAGCGCAATAAATCAAAGTGCACTGTCTGTAGGAGGCCCTGGCGCATGAATCTGGCCAGCGGGAACGACCTCGGACCACCAGGGGCCGAGAGAACCACCGTCTCACGGGGCCGGACACTCAGGGTCAGGGGAAAATCCTATATAGACCTGGCGCTATCTCGGGTGCTATTAGAGATAGCGCAATAAATCAAAGTGCATTGTCTGTAGGAGGCCCTGGCGCATGAATCTGGCCAGCGGGAACGACCTCGGACCACCAGGGGCCGAGAAAACCACAGTCACATGGGGCCGGACACTCAGGGTCAGGGGAAAATTCAATATATATCTGGTGATATCTCGGGTGCTATTAGAGATAGCGCAATAAACCAATGTGAATTATCTGCAGGAGGCCCTGTCGCATGAATCTGTGCAGCGGAAACGTCCTCGCACCACCAGGGACCGAGAAAACCACCGTCTCATGGGGCCGGACACTCAGGGTCAGGAAAAAATCCAATATATATCTGGTGATATCTCGGGTGCTATTACAGATAGCGCAATAAATCAAAGTGCATTGTCTGTAGGAGGCCCTGGCGCATGAATCTGGGCAGCGGGAACGACCTCGGACCACCAGGGGCCGAGAAAACCACCGTCTCACGGGGCCGGACACTCAGGGACAGGGAAAAATCCAATATATATCTGGTGATATCTCGGGTGCTATTAGAGATAGCGCAATAAACCAAAGTGAATTATCTGCAGGGGGCCCTGGCGCATGAATCTGTACAGCGGCAACGACCTCGGACCACCAGGGGCCGAGAAAACCACCGTCTCATGGGGCCGGACACTCAGGGACAGGGAAAAATCCAATATATATCTGGTGATATCTTGGGTGCTATTAGAGATAGCGAAATAAACCAAAGTGAATTATCTGTAGGTGGCCCTGGCGCATGAATCTGTGCAGCGGGAACGTCCTCGGACCACCAGGGGCCGAGAAAACCACCGTCTCATGGGGCCGGACAGTCAGGGTCAGGGGAAAATCCTATATATATTTGGCGCTATCTCGGGTGCTATTAGAGATAGCGCAATAAATCAAAGTGCATTGTCTGTAGGAGGCCCTGGCGCATGAATCTGGCCAGCGGGAAAGACCTCGGACCACCAGGGGCCGAGAAAACCACAGTCACATGGGGCCGGACACTCAGGGTCAGGGGAAAATTCAATATATATCTGGTGATATCTCGGGTGCTATTAGAGATAGCGCAATAAACCAATGTGAATTATCTGCAGGAGGCCCTGGTGCATGAATCTGTGCAGCGGAAACGTCCTCGCACCACCAGGGGCCGAGAAAACCACCGTCTCATGGGGCCGGACACTCAGGGTCTGGAAAAAATCCAATATATATCTGGTGATATCTCGGGTGCTATTACAGATAGTGCAATAAATCAAATTATATTGTCTGTAGGAGGCCCTGACGCATGAATCTGGGTAGCGGGAACGACCTCGGACCACCAGGGGCCGAGAAAACCACAGTCACATGGGACGGACACTCAGGGTCAGGGGAAAATCCAATATATATCTGGTGATATCTCGGGGGCTATTACAGATAGCGCAATAAATCAAAGTCCATTGTCTGTAGGAGGCCCTGGCGCATGAATCTGAGCAGCGGGAACGACCTCGGACCACCAGGGGCCGAGAAAACCACAGTCTCATGGGGCCGGACACCCAGGGTCAGGGGAAAATCCAATATATATCTGGTGATATCTTGGGTGCTATTAGAGATAGCGAAATAAACCAAAGTGAATTATCTGTAGGAGGCCCTGGCTCATGCATCTGTGCAGCGGGAACGTCCTCCGACCACCAGGGGCCGAGACAACCACCGTCTCATGGGGCCGGACACTCAGGGTCAGGGAAAAATCCAATATATATCTGGTGATATCTCGGGTGCTATTACAGATAGCGCAACAAATCAAAGTGCATTGTCTGTAGGAGGCCCTGGCGCATGAATCTGTGCAGCGGGATCGACCTCGGACCACCAGGGGCCGAGAAAACCACCGTCTCAAGGGGCCGGACAGTCAGGGTCAGGGGAAAATCCAATATAAATCTGGTGATATCTCGGGTGCTATTAAAGATAGCGCAATAAATCAAAGTGCATTGTCTGTAGGAGGCCCTGGCGCATGAATCTGGGCAGCGGGAACGACCTCGGACCACCAGGGGCCGAGAGAACCACCGTCTCACGGGGCCGGACACTCAGGGTCAGGGGAAAATCCTATATAGACCTGGCGCTATCTCGAGTGCTATTAGAGATAGCGCAATAAATCAAAGTGCATTGTCTGTAGGAGGCCCTGGCGCATGAATCTGGCCAGCGGGAACGACCTCGGACCACCAGGGGCCGAGAAACCCACAGTCACATGGGGCCGGACACTCAGGGTCAGGGGAAAATTCAATATATATCTGGTGATATCTCGGGTGCTATTAGAGATAGCGCAATAAACCAATGTGAATTATCTGCAGGAGGCCCTGGCGCATGAATCTGGCCAGCGGAAACGTCCTCGCACCACCAGGGACCGAGAAAACCACCGTCTCATGGGGCCGGACACTCAGGGTCAGGAAAAAATCCAATATATATCTGGTGATATCTCGGGTGCTATTACAGATAGCGCAATAAATCAAAGTGCATTGTCTGTAGGAGGCCCTGGCGCATGAATCTGGGCAGCGGGAACGACCTCGGACCACCAGGGGCCGAGAAAACCACCGTCTCACGGGGCCGGACACTCAGGGACAGGGAAAAATCCAATATATATCTGGTGATATCTTGGGTGCTATTACAGGTAGCGCAATAAATCAAAGTCCATTGTCTGTAGGAGGCCCTGGCGCATGAATCTGCGAAGCGGGAATGACCTCGCACCACCAGGGGCCGAGGAAACCACCGTCTCATGGGGCCGGACACTCAGGGTCATGGAATAATCCAATATATATCTGGTGATATCTCGGGTGCTATTACAGATAGCGCAATAAATCAAAGTCCATTGTCTGTTGGAGGCCCTGGCGCATGAATCTGAGCAGCGGGAACGACCTCGGACCACCATGGGCCGAGAAAACCAACGCCTCATGGGGCCGGACACTCAGGGTCATGTAAAAATCCAATATATATCTGGTGATATCTCGGGTGCTATTACCAATAGCGCAATGAATCAAATTGCATTGTCTGTAGGAGGCCCTGGCGCATGAATCTGTGCAGCGGGAACGACCTCGGACCACCATGGGCCGAGAAAACCGCAGTCTCATGGGGCCGGACACTCAGGGTCAGAGGAAAATCCAATATATATCTGGTGATATCTCGGGTGCTATTAGAGATAGCGCAATAAACCAAAGTGAATTATCAGCAGGAGGCCCTGGCGCATGATTCTGTACAGCGGCAACGACCTCGGACCACCAGGGGCCGAGAAAACCACCGTCTCATGGGGCCGGACACTAAGGGTCAGGGAAAAATCCAATATATATCTGGTTATATCTCGGGTGCTATTACAGATAGCGCAACAAATCAAAGTGCATTGTCTGTAGGAGGCCCTGGCGCATGAATCTGTGCAGCGGGATCGACCTCGGACCACCAGGGGCCGAGAAAACCACCGTCTCATGGGGCCGTACAGTCAGGGTCAGGGGAAAATCCTATATATATCTGGCGCTATCTCGGGTGCTATTAGAGATAGCGCCATAAATCAAAGTGCATTGTCTGTAGGAGGCCCTGGCGCATGAATCTGGCCAGCGGGAAAGACCTCGGACCACCAGGGGCCGAGAAAACCACAGTCACATGGGGCCGGACACTCAGGGTCAGGGGAAAATTCAATATATATCTGGTGATATCTCGGGTGCTATTAGAGATAGCGCAATAAACCAATGTGAATTATCTGCAGGAGGCCCTGGTGCATGAATCTGTGCAGCGGAAACGTCCTCGCACCACCAGGGGCCGAGAAAACCACCGTCTCATGGGGCCGGACACTCAGGGTCAGTAAAAAATCCAATATATATCTGGTGATATCTCGGGTGCTATTACAGATAGCGCAATAAATCAAATTGTATTGTCTGTAGGAGGCCCTGACGCATGAATCTGGGTAGCGGGAACGACCTCGGACCACCAGGGGCCGAGAAAACCACAGTCACATGGGGCCGGACACTCAGGGTCAGGGGAAAATCCAATATATATCGGGTGATATCTCGGGGGCTATTACAGATAGCGCAATAAATCAAAGTCCATTGTCTGTAGGAGGCCCTGGCGCATGAATCTGAGCAGCGGGAACGACCTCGGACCACCAGGGGCCGAGAAAACCACAGTCTCATGGGGCCGGACACCCAGGGTCAGGGGAAAATCCAATATATATCTGGTGATATCTCGGGTGCTATTAGAGATAGCGCAATAAACCGATGTGAATTATCTGCAGGAGGCCCTGGGGCATGAATCTGTGCAGCGGGAACGACCTCGGACTACCAGGGGCTGAGAAAACCACCGTCTCATGTGGCCGGACACTCAGGGACAGGGAAAAATCCAATATATATCTGGTGATATCTTGGGTGCTATTAGAGATAGCGAAATAAACCAAAGTGAATTATCTGTAGGAGGCCCTGGCGCATGCATCTGTGCAGCGGGAACGTCCTCCGACCACCAGGGGCCGAGACAACCACCGTCTCATGGGGCCGGACACTCAGGGTCAGGGAAAAATCCAATATATATCTGGTGATATCTCGGGTGCTATTACAGATAGCGCAACAATTCAAAGTGCATTGTCTGTAGGAGGCCCTGGCGCATGAATCTGAGCAGCGGGAACGACCTCGGACCACCAGGGGCCGAGAAAACCACAGTCTCATGGGGCCGGACACCCAGGGTCAGGGGAAAATCCAATATATATCTGGTGATATCTCGGGTGCTATTACAGATAGCACAATAAATCAAAGTGCATTGTCTGTAGGAGGCCCTGGCGCATGTATCTGGCCAGCGGGAAGGACCTCGGACCACCAGGGGCCGAGAAAACCACAGTCACATGGGGCCGGACACTCAGGGTCAGGGGAAAATTCAATATATATCTGGTGATATCTCGGGTGCTATTAGAGATAGCGCAATAAACCAATGTGAATTATCTGTAGGAGGCCCTGTCGCATGAATCTGTGCAGCGGAAACGACCTCGCACCACCAGGGACCGAGAAAACCACCGTCTCATGGGGCCGGACACTCAGGGTCAGGAAAAAATCCAAAATATATCTGGTGATATCTCGGGTGCTATTACAGATAGCGCAATAAATCAAAGTGCATTGTCTGTAGGAGGCCCTGGCGCATCAATCTGGGCAGCGGGAACGACCTCGGACCACCAGGGGCCGAGAAAACCACCGTCTCACGGGGCCGGACACTCAGGGACAGGGAAAAATCCAATATATATCTGGTGATATCTTGGGTGCTATTACAGGTAGCGCAATAAATCAAAGTCCATTGTCTGTAGGAGGCCCTGGCGCATGAATCTGCGCAGCGGGAATGACCTCGCACCACCAGGGGCCGAGGAAACCACCGTCTCATGGGGCCGGACACTCTGGGTCATGGAATAATCCAATATATATCTGGTGATATCTCGGGTGCTATTACAGATAGCGCAATAAATCAAAGTCCATTGTCTGTAGGAGGCCCTGGCGCATGAATCTGAGCAGCGGGAACGACCTCGGACCACCATGGGCCGAGAAAACCGCAGTCTCACGGGTCCGGACACTCAGGGTCAGGGGAAAATCCAATATATATCTGGTGATATCTCGGGAGCTATTAGAGATAGCGCAATAAACCAATGTGAATTATCTGCAGGAGGCCCTGGGGCATGAATCTGTGCAGCGGGAACGACCTCGGACCACCAGGGGCCGAGAACACCAACGCCTCATGGGGCCGGACACTCAGGCTCATGTAAAAATCCAATATATATCTGGTGATATCTCGGGTGCTATTACCAATAGCGCAATGAATCAAAGTGCATTGTCTGTAGGAGGCCATGGCGCATGAATCTGTGCAGCGGGAACGACCTCGGACCACCATGGGCCGAGAAAACCGCAGTCTCATGGGGCCGGACACTCAGGGTCAGGGGAAAATCCAATATATATCTCGTGATATCTCGGGTGCTATTAGAGATAGCGCAATAAACCAAAGTGATTTATCTGCAGGAGGCCCTGGCGCATGAATCTGTACAGCGGCAACGACCTCGGACCACCAGGGACCGAGAAAACCACCGTCTCATGGGGCCGGACACTCAGGGACAGGGAAAAATCCAATATATATCTGGTGATATCTTGGGTGCTATTAGAGATAGCGAAATAAACCAAAGTGAATTATCTGCAGGAGGCCCTGGTGCATGAATCTGTGCAGCGGAAACGTCCTCGCACCACCAGGGGCCGAGAAAACCACCGTCTCATGGGGCCGGACACTCAGGGTCTGGAAAAAATCCAATATATATCTGGTGATATCTCGGGTGCTATTACAGATAGTGCAATAAATCAAATTATATTGTCTGTAGGAGGCCCTGACGCATGAATCTGGGTAGCGGGAACGACCTCGGACCACCAGGGGCCGAGAAAACCACAGTCACATGGACGGACACTCAGGGTCAGGGGAAAATCCAATATATATCTGGTGATATCTCGGGGGCTATTACAGATAGCGCAATAAATCAAAGTCCATTGTCTGTAGGAGGCCCTGGCGCATGAATCTGAGCAGCGGGAACGACCTCGGACCACCAGGGGCCGAGAAAACCACAGTCTCATGGGGCCGGACACCCAGGGTCAGGGGAAAATCCAATATATATCTGGTGATATCTTGGGTGCTATTAGAGATAGCGAAATAAACCAAAGTGAATTATCTGTAGGAGGCCCTGGCGCATGCATCTGTGCAGCGGGAACGTCCTCCGACCACCAGGGGCCGAGACAACCACCGTCTCATGGGGCCGGACACTCAGGGTCAGGGAAAAATCCAATATATATCTGGTGATATCTCGGGTGCTATTACAGATAGCGCAACAAATCAAAGTGCATTGTCTGTAGGAGGCCCTGGCGCATGAATCTGTGCAGCGGGATCGACCTCGGACCACCAGGGGCCGAGAAAACCACCGTCTCAAGGGGCCGGACAGTCAGGGTCAGGGGAAAATCCAATATAAATCTGGTGATATCTCGGGTGCTATTAAAGATAGCGCAATAAATCAAAGTGCATTGTCTGTAGGAGGCCCTGGCGCATGAATCTGGGCAGCGGGAACGACCTCGGACCACCAGGGGCCGAGAGAACCACCGTCTCACGGGGCCGGACACTCAGGGTCAGGGGAAAATCCTATATAGACCTGGCGCTATCTCGAGTGCTATTAGAGATAGCGCAATAAATCAAAGTGCATTGTCTGTAGGAGGCCCTGGCGCATGAATCTGGCCAGCGGGAACGACCTCGGACCACCAGGGGCCGAGAAAACCACAGTCACATGGGGCCGGACACTCAGGGTCAGGGGAAAATTCAATATATATCTGGTGATATCTCGGGTGCTATTAGAGATAGCGCAATAAACCAATGTGAATTATCTGCAGGAGGCCCTGGCGCATGAATCTGGCCAGCGGAAACGTCCTCGCACCACCAGGGACCGAGAAAACCACCGTCTCATGGGGCCGGACACTCAGGGTCAGGAAAAAATCCAATATATATCTGGTGATATCTCGGGTGCTATTACAGATAGCGCAATAAATCAAAGTCCATTGTCTGTAGGAGGCCCTGGCGCATGAATCTGCGAAGCGGGAATGACCTCGCACCACCAGGGGCCGAGGAAACCACCGTCTCATGGGGCCGGACACTCAGGGTCATGGAATAATCCAATATATATCTGGTGATATCTCGGGTGCTATTACAGATAGCGCAATAAATCAAAGTCCATTGTCTGTTGGAGGCCCTGGCGCATGAATCTGAGCAGCGGGAACGACCTCGGACCACCATGGGCCGAGAAAACCAACGCCTCATGGGGCCGGACACTCAGGGTCATGTAAAAATCCAATATATATCTGGTGATATCTCGGGTGCTATTACCAATAGCGCAATGAATCAAATTGCATTGTCTGTAGGAGGCCCTGGCGCATGAATCTGTGCAGCGGGAACGACCTCGGACCACCATGGGCCGAGAAAACCGCAGTCTCATGGGGCCGGACACTCAGGGTCAGGGGAAAATCCAATATATATCTGGTGATATCTCGGGTGCTATTAGAGATAGCGCAATAAACCAAAGTGAATTATCAGCAGAAGGCCCTGGCGCATGATTCTGTACAGCGGCAACGACCTCGGACCACCAGGGGCCGAGAAAACCACCGTCTCATGGGGCCGGACACTAAGGGTCAGGGAAAAATCCAATATATATCTGGTTATATCTCGGGTGCTATTACAGATAGCGCAACAAATCAAAGTGCATTGTCTGTAGGAGGCCCTGGCGCATGAATCTGTGCAGCGGGATCGACCTCGGACCACCAGGGGCCGAGAAAACCACCGTCTCATGGGGCCGTACAGTCAGGGTCAGGGGAAAATCCTATATATATCTGGCGCTATCTCGGGTGCTATTAGAGATAGCGCAATAAATCAAATTGTATTGTCTGTAGGAGGCCCTGACGCATGAATCTGGGTAGCGGGAACGACCTCGGACCACCAGGGGCCGAGAAAACCACAGTCACATGGGGCCGGACACTCAGGGTCGGGGGAAAATCCAATATATATCGGGTGATATCTCGGGGGCTATTACAGATAGCGCAATAAATCAAAGTCCATTGTCTGTAGGAGGCCCTGGCGCATGAATCTGAGCAGCGGGAACGACCTCGGACCACCAGGGGCCGAGAAAACCACAGTCTCATGGGGCCGGACACCCAGGGTCAGGGGAAAATCCAATATATATCTGGTGATATCTCGGGTGCTATTAGAGATAGCGCAATAAACCAAAGTGAATTATCTGTAGGAGGCCCTGGCGCATGCATCTGTGCAGCGGGAACGTCCTCCGACCACCAGGGGCCGAGACAACCACCGTCTCATGGGGCCGGACACTCAGGGTCAGGGAAAAATCCAATATATATCTGGTGATATCTCGGGTGCTATTACAGATAGCGCAACAATTCAAAGTGCATTGTCTGTAGGAGGCCCTGGCGCATGAATCTGAGCAGCGGGAACGACCTCGGACCACCAGGGGCCGAGAAAACCACAGTCTCATGGGGCCGGACACCCAGGGTCAGGGGAAAATCCAATATATATCTGGTGATATCTCGGGTGCTATTACAGATAGCGCAATAAATCAAAGTGCATTGTGTGTAGGAGGCCCTGGCGCATGAATCTGTGCAGCTCGAACGACCTCGGACCACCAGGGGCCAAGAAAACCACCGTCTCATGGGGCCGGACACTCAGGGTTACGGGAAAATCCAATATATTTCTGGTGATATCTCGGGTGCTATTAGAGATAGCGCAATAAACCAAAGTGTAATATCTGCAGGAGGCCCTGGCGCATGCACCTGTGCAGCGGGAACGACCTCCGACCACCAGGGGCCGAGTAAACCAACGTCTCATGGGGCCGGACACTCGGGGTCAGGGAAAAATCCAATATATATCTGGTGATATCTCGGGTGCTATTAGAGATAGCGCAATAAACCGATGTGAATTATCTGCAGGAGGCCCTGGGGCATGAATCTGTGCAGCGGGAACGACCTCGGACCACCAGGGGCTGAGAAAACCACCGTCTCATGTGGCCGGACACTCAGGGACAGGGAAAAATCCAATATATATCTGGTGATATCTTGGGTGCTATTAGAGATAGCGAAATAATCCAAAGTGAATTATCTGTAGGAGGCCCTGGCGCATGCATCTGTGCAGCGGGAACGTCCTCCGACCACCAGGGGCCGAGACAACCACCGTCTCATGGGGCCGGACACTCAGGGTCAGGGAAAAATCCAATATCTATCTGGTGATATCTCGGGTGCTATTACAGATAGCGCAACAATTCAAAGTGCATTGTCTGTAGGAGGCCCTGGCGCATGAATCTGAGCAGCGGGAACGACCTCGGACCACCAGGGGCCGAGAAATCCACAGTCTCATGGGGCCGGACACCCAGGGTCAGGGGATAATCCAATATATATCTGGTGATATCTCGGGTGCTATTAGAGATAGCGCAATAAACCGATGTGAATTATCTGCAGGAGGCCCTGGCGCATGAATCTGTGCAGCGGGAACGACCTCGGACCACCAGGGGCTGAGAAAACCACCGTCTCATGTGGCCGGACACTCAGGGACAGGGAAAAATCCAATATATATCTGGTGATATCTTGGGTGCTATTAGAGATAGCGAAATAAACCAAAGTGAATTATCTGTAGTAGGCCCTGGCGCATGCATCTGTGCAGCGGGAACGTCCTCCGACCACCAGGGGCCGAGACAACCACCGTCTCATGGGGCCGGACACTCAGGGTCAGGGAAAAATCCAATATAAATCTGGTGATATCTCGGGTGCTATTAAAGATAGCGCAATAAATCAAAGTGCTTGTCTGTAGGAGGCCCTGGCGCAAGAATCTGGGCAGCGGGAACGACCTCGGACCACCAGGGGCCGAGAAAACCACCGTCTCATGGGGCCGGACACTCAGGGTCAGGGGAAAATCCAATATATATCTGGTGATATCTCGGGTGCTATTAGCGATAGCGCAATAAACCAATGTGAATTATCTGCAGGAGGCCCTGGCGAATAAATCTGTGCTGCGGGAACGACCTCGTACCACCACGGGCCGAGAAAACCACCGTCTCATGGGGCCGGACACTAAGGGTCAAGGAAAAATCCAATATATATCTGGTGATATCTCGGGTGCTATTACAGATAGCGCAATAAATCAAAGTGCATGGTCTGTAGGAGACCCTGGCGCATGAATCTGGCCGGCGGGAACGACCTCGGACCACCAGGGGCCGAGAAAACCACAGTCTCATGGGGCCGGACACTCAGGGTCAGGGAAAAATCCAATATATATCTGGTGATATCTCGGGTGCTATTAGAGATAGCGCAATAAACCAAAGTGAATTATCTGCAGGAGGCCCTGGCGCATGAATCTGTGCAGCGGGAACGACCTCGGACCACCAGGGGCCGAGAAAACCACCGTCTCATGGGGCCGGACACTCAGGGTCAGGGAAAAATCCAATATATATCTGGTGATATCTCGGGTGCTATTACAGATAGCGCAATAAACCAAAGTGAATTGTCTGCAGGAAACCCTGGCGCATGAATCTGTTCAGCGGGATCGTTCTCGGACCACGAAGGAACGAGAAAACCATCGACACATGGGGCCGGACTGTCAGGGTCAGGGAAAAGTCCAATATATATCTGGTGATATCTCGGGTGCTATTAGAGATAGCGCAATAAACCAAAGTGAATTATCTGCAGGAGGCTCTGGCGCATGGATCTGTGCAGCGGGAACGACCTCGGCCCACCAGGGGCCGAGAAAACCACCGACACATGGGGCCGGACACTCAGGGTCAGGGAAAAATCCAATATATATCTGGTGATATCTCGGGTGCTCTTAGAGATACCGCAATAAACCAAAGTGAATTATCTGTAGGAGGCCCTGGTGCATGAATCTGTGCAGCGGGAACAACCTCGGATCACCAGAGTCCGAGAAAACCACCGTCTCATGGCGCCGGACACTCACGGTCGGTTGAAAAATTCAATATATATCTGGTGATATCTCGGGTGCTCTTACAGATAGCGCACTAAACCAGAGTGAATTATCTGCAGTGGGCCCTGGCGCATGAATCTGTGCAGCGGGAGCGACCTCGGCCCACCAGGGGCCGAGAAAACCACCGACACATGGGGCCGGACACTCAGGGTCAGGGAAAAATCCAATATATATCTGCTGATATCTCGGGTGCTATTAGAGATACCGCAATAAACCAAAGTGAATTGTCTGCAAGAGGCCCTGGCGCATGCATCTGTGCAGCGGGAACGACCTCGGACCACCAGGGACCCAGAAAATCACCGACACATGGGGCCGGACTGTCAAGGTCAGGGTAAAATCCAATATATATCTGGTGATATCTCGGGTGCTATTAGAGATAGCGCAATAAATCAAAGTGCATTGTTCGTATTAGACCCTTGCGCATGAAGCAGTGCAGCGGGAACGACCTCGGTCCACCAGGGACCGAGAAAACCACCGACTCATGGGGCCGGATACTAAGGGTCAGGGTAAAATCCAATATATATCTGGTGATATCTCGGCTGCTATTAGAGATAGCGCAATAAATCAAAGTGCATTGCCTGTAGGAGGCACTGGCGAATGAATCTGTGCAGCAGGAACGACCTCGGACCACCAAGGGCCGAGAAAATTACAGATATTCGGAATCCGTCACCCAAGGTCATGTGATAATCCAGCATATATCTGGTGATATCTCGGGTGCTATTAGAGATAGCGCAATAAATCAAAGTGCATTGTCTGTAGGAGGCACTGGCGAATGAATCTGTGCCGCAGGAACGACCTAGGACCACCAGTGGCCGAGAAAATTACAGATATTCGGAATCCGTCACCCAAGGTCATGTAAAAATCCAGCATATATCTGGTGATATCTCGGGTGCTATTACAGATAGCGCAATAAATCAAAGTGCATAGTCTGCAGTAGGCCCTTACGAATGAATCTGTGCAGCGGGAACGACCTCGGATCACCAGGGGCCGAGAAAACCACCGACATATGGTGCCGGACACTAAGGGTCAGGGAAAAATCCAATATATATCTGGTGATATCTCGGGTGTTATTAAAGATAGCGCAATAAATCAAAGTGCATTGTCTGTAGTAGGCCCTGGCGCATGAATCTGGCCAGCGGGAACGACCTCGGACCACCAGGGGCCGAGAAAACCACAGTCTCATGGGGCCGGACACTCAGGGTCAGGGGAAAATCCAATATATATCTGGTGATATCTCGGGTGCTATAACAGATAGTGCAGTAAATCAAAGTGCATTGTCTGTAGGATGCCCTGGCGCATGAATCTGGCCAGCGGGAACGACCTCGGACCACCAGGTGCCGAGAAAACCACAGTCTCATGGGGCCGGACACTCAGGGTCAGGGGAAAATCCAATATATATCTGGTGATATCTCGGGTGCTATTACAGATAGCACAATAAATCAAAGTGCATTGTCTGTAGGAGGCCCTGGCGCATGTATCTGGGCAGCGGGAAGGACCTCGGACCACCAGGGGCCGAGAAAACCACAGTCTCATGGGGCCGGACACTCAGGGTCAGGGAAAAATACAATATATATCTGGTGATATCTCGGGTGCTATTACAGATAGCGCAATAAATCAAAGTGCATTGTGTGTAGGAGGCCCTGGCGCATGAATCTGTGCAGCTCGAACGACCTCGGACCACCAGGGGCCAAGAAAACCACCGTCTCATGGGTCCGGACACTCAGGGACAGGGGAAAATCCAATATATATCTGGTGATATCTCGGGTGCTATTAGAGATAGCGCAATAAACTAAAGTGAATTATCTGCAGGAGGCCCTGGCGCATGCATCTGTGCAGCGGGAACGACCTCCGACCACCAGGGGCCGAGAAAACCACCGTCTCATGGGGCCGGACACTCAGGGTCAGGGAAAAATCCAATATATATCTGCTGATATCTCGGGTGCTATTACAGATAGCGCAATAAACCAAAGTGAATTATCTGCAGGAGGCCCTGGCGCATGAATCTGTGCAGCGGGAACGACCTTGGACCACCACGGTCCGAGAAAACCACCGTCTCATGGGGCCGGACACTAAGGGTCACGGAAAAATCCAATATATATCTGGTGATATCTCGGGTGCTATTAAAGATAGCGCAATAAATAAAAGTGCATTGTCTGTAGGAGGCCCTGGCGCATGAATCTGGCCAGCGGGAACGACATCGGACCACCAGGGGCCGAGAAAACCACAGTCTCATGGGGCCGGACACTCAGGGTCAGGGGAAAATCCAATATATATCTGGTGATATCTCGGGTGCTATTAGAGATAGCGCAATAAACCAAAGTGAATTATCTGCTGGGGGCCATGGCGCATGAATCTGTGCACCGGGAACGACCTCGGACCACCACGAGGGACCGAGAAAACCATCGACACATGGGGCCGGACACTCAGAGTCAGGGGAAAATCCAATATAAATCTGGTGATATCTCGGGTGCTATTACAGATAGCGCATTAAATCAAAGTGCATAGTCTGCAGGAGGCCCTTGCGAATGAATCTGTGCAGCGGGAACGACCTCGGATCACCAGGGGCCGAGAAAACCACAGTCTCATGGGGCCGGACACTCAGGGTCAGGGGAAAATCCAATATATATCTGGTGATATCTCGGGTGCTATAACAGATAGTGCAGTAAATCAAAGTGCATTGTCTGTAGGATGCCCTGGCGCATGAATCTGGCCAGCGGGAACGACCTCGGACCACCAGGTGCCGAGAAAACCACAGTCTCATGGGGCCGGACACTCAGGGTCAGGGGAAAATCCAATATATATCTGGTGATATCTCGGGTGCTATTACAGATAGCACAATAAATCAAAGTGCATTGTCTGTAGGAGGCCCTGGCGCATGTATCTGGCCAGCGGGAAGGACCTCGGACCACCAGGGGCCGAGAAAACCACAGTCTCATGGGGCCGGACACTCAGGGTCAGGGAAAAATACAATATATATCTGGTGATATCTCGGGTGCTATTACAGATAGCGCAATAAATCAAAGTGCATTGTGTGTAGGAGGCCCTGGCGCATGAATCTGTGCAGCTCGAACGACCTCGGACCACCAGGGGCCAAGAAAACCACCGTCTCATGGGTCCGGACACTCAGGGACAGGGGAAAATCCAATATATATCTGGTGATACCTCGGGTGCTATTAGAGATAGCGCAATAAACTAAAGTGAATTATCTGCAGGAGGCCCTGGCGCATGCATCTGTGCAGCGGGAACGACCTCCGACCACCAGGGGCCGAGAAAACCACCGTCTCATGGGGCCGAACACTCAGGGTCAGGGAAAAATCCAATATATATCTGCTGATATCTCGGGTGCTATTACAGATAGCGCAATAAACCAAAGTGAATTATCTGCAGGAGGCCCTGGCGCATGAATCTGTGCAGCGGGAACGACCTCGGACCACCACGGTCCGAGAAAACCACCGTCTCATGGGGCCGGACACTAAGGGTCACGGAAAAATCCAATATATATCTGGTGATATCTCGGGTGCTATTAAAGATAGCGCAATAAATAAAAGTGCATTGTCTGTAGGAGGCCCTGGCGCATGAATCTGGCCAGCGGGAACGACATCGGACCACCAGGGGCCGAGAAAACCACAGTCTCATGGGGCCGGACACTCAGGGTCAGGGGAAAATCCAATATATATCTGGTGATATCTCGGGTGCTATTAGAGATAGCGCAATAAACCAAAGTGAATTATCTGCTGGAGGCCATGGCGCATGAATCTGTGCACCGGGAACGACCTCGGACCACCACGAGGGACCGAGAAAACCATCGACACATGGGGCCGGACACTCAGAGTCAGGGGAAAATCCAATATAAATCTGGTGATATCTCGGGTGCTCTTACAGATAGCGCAATAAATCAAAGTGCATAGTCTGCAGGAGGCCCTTGCGAATGAATCTGTGCAGCGGGAACGACCTCGGATCACCAGGGGCCGAGAAAACCACAGACACATGGTGCCGGACACTAAGGGTCAGGGAAAAATCCAATATATATCTGGTGATATCTCGGGTGTTATTAAAGATAGCGCAATAAATCAAAGTGCATTGTCTGTAGGAGGCCCTGGCGCATGAATCTGGCCAGCGGGAACGACCTCGGACCACCAGGGGCCGAGAAAACCACAGTCTCATGGGGCCGGACACTCAGGGTCAGGGGAAAATCCAATATATATCTGGTGATATCTCGGGTGCTATTAAAGATAGCGCAATAAATCAAAGTGCATTGTCTGTAGGAGGCCCTGGCGCATGAATCTGGCCAGCGGGAACGACCTCAGACCACCAGGGGCCGAGAAAACCACAGTCTCATGGGGCCGGACACTCAGGGTCAGGGAAAAATCCAATATATATCTGGTGATATCTCGGGTGCTATTACAGATAGCGCAATAAATCAAAGTGCATTGTGTGTAGGAGGCCCTGGCGCATGAATCTGTGCAGCTCGAACGACCTCGGACCACCAGGGGCCAAGAAAACCACCGTCTCATGGGGCCGGACACTCAGGGTTAGGGGAAAATCCAATATATATCTGGTGATATCTCGGGTGCTATTAGAGATAGCGCAATAAACCAAAGTGTAATATCTGCAGGAGGCCCTGGCGCATGCACCCGTGCAGCGGGAACGACCTCCGACCACCAGGGGCCGAGTAAACCAACGTCTCATGGGGCCGGACACTCAGGGTCAGGGAAAAATCCAATATATATCTGGTGATATCTCGGGTGCTATTACAGATAGCGCAATAAATCAAAGTGCATTGTCTGTAGGAGGCACTGGTGAATGAATCTGTGCCGCAGGAACAACCTCGGACCACCAGTGGCCGAGAAAATTACAGATATTCGGAATCCGTCACCCAAGGTCATGTAAAGATCCAGCATATATCTGGTGATATCTCGGGTGCTATTACAGATAGCGCAATAAACCAAAGTGCTTTGTCTGTAGGAGGCCCTGGCGCATGAATCTGGGCAGCGGGAACGACCTCGGACCACCAGGGGCCGAGAAAACCACCGTTTCATGGGTCCGGACACTCAGGGACAGGGGAAAATCCAATATATATCTGGTGATATCTCGGGTGCTATTAGAGATAGCGCAATAAACCAAAGTGAATTATCTGCAGGAGGCCCTGGCGCATGCATCTGTGCAGCGGGAACGACCTCCGACCACCAGGGGCCGAGAAAACCACCGTCTCATGGGGCCGGACACTCAGGGTCAGGGAAAAATCCAATATATATCTGGTGATATCTCGGGTGCTATTACAGATAGCGCAATAAACCAAAGTGAATTATCTGCAGGAGGCCCTGGCGCATGAATCTGGCCAGCGGGAACGACCTCGGACCACCAGGGGCCGAGAAAACCACAGTCTCATGGGGCCGGACACTCAGGGTCAGGGGAAAATCCAATATATATCTGGTGATATCTCGGGTGCTATTAGAGATAGCGCAATAAACCAAACTGTATTATCTGCAGGAGGCCCTTGCGCATGAATTTGGGCAGCGTGAACGACCTCGGACCACCAGGGGCCGAGAAAACCACCGTCTCATGGGTCCGGACGCTCAGGGTCAGGGAAAAATCCAATATATATCTGGTGATATCTCGGGTGCTATTACAGATAGCGCAATAAATCAAAGTGCATTGTGTGTAGGAGGCCCTGGCGCATGAATCTGTGCAGCTCGAACGACCTCGGACCACCAGGGGCCAAGAAAACCACCGTCTCATGGGGCTGGACACTCAGGGTTAGGGGAAAATCCAATATATATCTGGTGATATCTCGGGTGCTATTAGAGATAGCGCAATAAACCAAAGTGTAATATCTGCAGGAGGCCCTGGCGCATGCACCCGTGCAGCGGGAACGACCTACGACCACCAGGGGCCGAGTAAACCAACGTCTCATGGGGCCGGACACTCAGGGTCAGGGAAAAATCCAATATATATCTGGTGATATCTCGGGTGCTATTACAGATAGCGCAATAAATCAAAGTGCATGGTCTGTAGGAGACCCTGGCGCATGAATCTGGCTGGCGGGAACAACCTCGGACCACCAGTGGCCGAGAAAATTACAGATATTCGGAATCCGTCACCCAAGGTCATGTAAAGATCCAGCATATATCTGGTGATATCTCGGGTGCTATTAGAGATAGCGCAATAAACCAAAGTGCTTTGTCTGTAGGAGGCCCTGGCGCATGAATCTGGGCAGCGGAAACGACCTCGGACCACCAGGGGCCGAGAAAACCACCGTTTCATGGGTCCGGACACTCAGGGACAGGGGAAAATCCAATATATATCTGGTGATATCTCGGGTGCTATTAGAGATAGCGCAATAAACCAAAGTGAATTATCTACAGGAGGCCCTGGCGCATGCATCTGTGCAGCGGGAACGACCTCCGACCACCAGGGGCCGAGAAAACCACCGTCTCATGGGGCCGGACACTCAGGGTCAGGGGAAAATCAAATATATATCTGGTGATATCTCGGGTGCTATTACAGATAGCGCAATAAATCAAAGTGCATTGTCTGTAGGAGGACCTGGCGCATGAATCTGGCCAGCGGGAACGACCTCGGACCACCAGGGGCCGAGAAAACCACAGTCTCATGGGGCCGGACACTCAGGATCAGGGGAAAATCCAATATATATCTGGTGATATCTCGGGTGCTATTAGAGATAGCGCAATAAACCAACGTGCATTTTCTGTAGGAGGCCCTGGCGCATGAATTTGTGCAGCGGGAACGACCTCGGCCCACCAGGGGCCGAGTAAACCACCGTCTCATGGGGCTGGACACTCAGGGTCAGGGGAAAATCCAATATATATCTGGTGATATCTCGGGTGCTATTAGTGATAGCGCAATAAACCAAAGTGAATTGTCTGCAAGAGGCCCTTGTGCATGCATCTGTGCAGCGGGAACGACCTCCGACCACCAGGGGCCGAGACAACCACCGTCTCCTGGGGCCGGACACTCAGGGTCTGGGGAAAATCCAATATATATCTGGTGATATCTCGGGTGCTATTAGAGATAGCGCCATAAACCAAAGTGAATTATCTGCAGGAGGCCCTGGCGCATGAATCTGTGCAACGGGAACGACCTCGGACCACCAGGGGCCGAGAAAACCACAGCCTCATGGGGCCGGACACTCAGGGTCAGGGGAAAATCCAATATATATCTGGTGATATCTCGGGTGCTATTACAGATAGCGCAATAAATCAAAGTGCATTGTCTGTAGGAGGCCCTGGCGCATGTATCTGTGCAGCGGGAACGACCTCGGACCACCAGGTGCCGAGAAGACCACAGTCTCATGGGGCCGGACACTCAGGGTCAGGGGAAAATCCAATATATATCTGGTGATATCTCGGGTGCTATTAGAGATAGCGCAATAAATCAACGCGAATTATCTGCAGGAGGCCCTGGCGCATGAATCTGTGCAGCGGGAACGACCTCGGTCCACCAGGGGCCGAGAAAACCACCGTCTCATGGGGCTGGACACTCAGGGTGAGGGAAATATCCAATATATATCTGGTGATATCTCGGGTGCTATTACAGATAGCGCAATGAATCAAAGTGCATTGTCTGTAGGAGGCCCTGGCGCATGAATCTGTGCAGCGGGAACGACCTCGGACCACCAGGGGCCGAGAAAACTACAGTCTCATGCGGCCGGACACTCAGGGTCTAGGGAAAATCCAATATATATCTGGTGATATCTCGGGTCCTATTACAGATAGCGAAATAAATCAAAGTGCATTGTCTGTAGGAGGCCCTGGCGCATGAATCTGTGCAGCGGGATCGTCCTCGGACCACCAGGGGCCGAGAAAACCACCGTCTCATGGGGCCTGACACTCAGGGTAAGGGGAAAATCCAATATATATCTGGTGATATCTCGGGTGCTATTATAGATAGCGCAATAAACCAAAGTGAGTTATCTGTAGGAGGCCCTGGCGCATGAATCTGTGCAGCGGGAACGACCTCGGACCACCAGGGGCCGAGAAAACCACCGTCCCGAGGGGCGGGACACTTGGGGTCAGTGAAAAATCCAATATATATCTGGTGATATCTCGGGTGCTATTACAGATAGCGCAATAAATCAAAGTGAATTATCTGCAGGAGGCCCTGGCGCATGAATCTCTGCAACGGGAACGACCTCGGACCACCAGGGGCCGAAAAAACCACAGTCTCATGGGGCCGGACACTCAGGGTCAGGGAAAAATCCAATATATATCTGGTGTTATCTTGGGTGCTGTTAGAGATAGCGCAATAAAAAAAAGTGAATTATCTGCAGGAGGCCCTGGCGCATGAATCTGTGCAGCGGGAACGACCTCGGACCCGTAGGGGCCGAGAAAATCACCGTCTCACGGGGCCGGACACTCAGGGTCAGGGGAAAATCCAATATATATCTGGTGATATCTCGGGTGCTATTATAGATAGCGCAATAAACCAAAGTGAGTTATCTGTAGGAGGCCCTGGTGCATGAATCTGTGCAGCGGGAACGACCTCGGACCACCAGGGGCCGAGAAAACCACCGTCCCGAGGGGCGGGACACTTAGGGTCAGTGAAAAATCCAATATATATCTGGTGATATCTCGGGTGCTATTACAGATAGCGCAATAAATCAAAGTGAATTATCTGCAGGAGGCCCTGGCGCATGAATCTCTGCAACGGGAACGACCTCGGACCACCAGGGGCCGAAAAAACCACAGTCTCATGGGGCCGGACACTCAGGGTCAGGGAAAAATCCAATATATATCTGGTGTTATCTTGGGTGCTGTTAGAGATAGCGCAATAAACCAAAGTGAATTATCTGCAGGAGGCCCTGGCGCATGAATCTGTGCAGCGGGAACGACCTCGGACCCGTAGGGGCCGAGAAAATCACCGTCTCATGGAGCCGGACAGTCAGGGTCAGGGAAAAATCCTATATATACCTAGTGATATCTTGGGTGCTATTAGAGATAGCGCAATAAATCAAAGTGCATTGTCTGTAGGAGGCCCTGGCGCATGAATCTGTGCAGCTGGAACGACCTCGGACCCGTAGGGGCCGAGAAAATCACCGTCTCATGGGGCCGGACAGTCAGGGTCAGGGAAAAATCCTATATATACCTGGTGATATCTTGGGTGCTATTAGAGATAGCGCGACAAATCAAAGTGAATTATCTGCAGGAGGCCCTGGCGCATGAATGTGTGCAGCGGGAACGACCTCGGACCACCAGGGGCCGAGAAAACCGCAGTCTCATGGGGCCGGACACTCAGGGTCTGGGCAAAATCCAATATATATCTGGTGATATCTCGGGTGCTATTAGAGATAGCGCAATAAACGAAAGTGAATTATCTGCAGGAGGCCCTGGCGCATGAATCTGTGCAGCGGGAACGACCTCGGACCACCAGGGGCCGAGAAAACCACCGTCTCATGGGGCCGGACACTCAGGGTCAGTGAAAAATCCAATATATATCTGGTGATATCTCGGGTGCTATTAGAGATAGAGCAATAAACCAAAGTGAATTATCTGCAGGAGGCCCTGGCGCATGAATCTGTGCAACGGGAACGTCCTCGGACCACCAGGGGCCGAGAAAACCACAGTCTCATGGGGCCGGACACTCAGGGTCAGGGAAAAATCCAATATATATCTGGTGATATCTTGGGTGCTGTTAGAGATAGCGCAATAAACCAAAGTGAATTATCTGCAGGAGGCCCTGGCGCATGAATCTGTGCAGCGGGAACGACCTCGGACCCGTACGGGCCGAGAAAATCACCGTCTCATGGGGCCGGACAGTCAGGGTCAGGGAAAAATCCTATATATATCTGGTGATATCTTGGGTGCTATTAGAGATAGCGCAATAAATCAAAGTGCATTGTCTGTAGGAGGCCCTGGCGCATGAATCTGTGCAGCGGGAACGACCTCGGACCACCAGGGGCCGAGAAAACAACATTCTCATGGGGCCGGACACTCAGGGTCAATGAAAAATCCAATATATATCTGGTGATATCTCGGCTGCTATTACAGATAGCGCAATAAATCAAAGTGCATTGTCTGTAGAAGGCACTGGCGCATGAATCTGTGCAGCGGGAACGACCTCGGACCACCAGGGGCGAGACAACCACCGTCTCATGGGGCCGGACACTCAGGGTCAGGGAAAAACCCAATATATATCTGGTGATATCTCGGGTGCTATTACAGATAGCGCAATAAATCAAATTGCATTACTTGTAGGAGGCCCTGGCGCATGAATCTGTGCAGCGGGAACGACCTCGGACGACCAGGGGCCGAGAAAACCACAGTCTCATGGGGCCGGACACTCAGGGTCAGGGGACAATCCAATATATATATGGTGATATATCGGGTGCTATTAGAGACAGCGCAATAAACCAAAGTGAATTATCTGCAGGAGGCCCTGCCGCATGAATCGGTGCAACGGGAACGACCTCGGACCACCAGGGGCCGAGAAAACCACAGTCTCATGGGGCCGGACACTCAGGGTCAGTGAAAAATCCAATATATATCTGGTGATATCTCGGGTGCTATTAGTGATAGCGCAATAAACCAAAGTGAATTGTCTGCAAGAGGCCCTGGTGCATGAATCTGTGCAGCGGGAACGACCTCGGACCACCAGGGGCCGAGAAAATCACCATCTCATGGGGCCGGACACTCAGGTTCAGGGGAAAATCCAATATATATCTGGTGATATCTCGGGTGCTATTAGAGATAACGCAATAAACCAAATTGCATTGTCTGCAGGAAGCCCTGGCGCATGTTTCTGTGCAGCGGGAACGACCTCGGACCACCAGGGGCCGAGAAAATCACCGTCTCATGGGGCCGGACTGTAAGGGTCAGGGAATAACCCAATATATATCTGGTGATATCTAGGGTGCTATTAGAGATACCGCAATAAATCAAAGTGCATTGTCTGTAGGAGGCCCTGGCGAATGAATCTGTGCAGCAGGAACGACCTCGGACCACCAGGGGCCGAGAAAACCACAGTCTCATGGGGCCGGACACTCAAGGTCAGGGGAAAATCCAATATACATCTGGTGATATCTCGGCTGCTCTTAGAGATAGCGCAATAAACCAAAGTGAATTATCTGCAGGAGGCCCTGGCGCATGAATCTGTGCAACGGGAACGACCTCGGACCACCAGGGGCCGAGAAAACCACAGTCTCATAGGTCCGGACACTCAGGGTCAGGGGAAAATCCAATATATATCTGGTGATATCTCGGGTGCTATTACAGATAGCGCAATAAATCAAAGTGCATTGTCTGTAGGAGGCCCTGGCGCATGTATCTGTGCAGCGGGAACGACCTCGGACCACCAGGGGCCGAGAAAATTAGTGATATTCGGAATCCGTCACCCAAGGTCATGTAAAAATGCAGCATATATCTGGTGATATCTCGGGTGCTATTACAGATAGCGCAATAAATCAAAGTGCATTGTCTGTAGGAGGCCCTGGCGCACGAATCTGTGCAGCGGGAACGACCTCGGACCGCCAGGGGCCGAGAAAACCACCGTCTCATGGGGCCGGACACTCAGGGTAAGGGAAAAATCCAATATATATCTGGTGATATCTCGGGTGCTATTAAAGATAGCGCAATAAATAAAAGTGCATTGTCTGTAGGAGGCCCTGGCGCATGAATCAGGCCAGCGGGAACGACATCGGACCACCAGGGGCCGAGAAAACCACAGTCTCATGGGGCCGGACACTCAGGGTCAGGGGAAAATCCAATATATATCTGGTGATATCTCGGGTGCTATTAGAGATAGCGCAATAATCCAAAGTGAATTATCTGCAGGAGGCCCTGGCGCATGAATCTGTGCAACGGGAACGACCTCGGACCACCAGGAGCCGAGAAAACCACAGTCTCATGGGGCCGGACACTCAGGGTCAGGGGAAAATCCAATATATATCTGGTGATATCTCGGGTCCTATTACCGATAGCGAAATAAACCAAAGCGAATTATCTGCAGGAGGCCCTGGCGCATGAATCTGTGCCACGGGAACGACCTCGGACCACCAGGGGCCGAGAAAACCACCGTCTCATGGGGCCGGACACTCAGGGTAAGGGAAAAATCCAATATATATCTGGTGATATCTCGGGTGCTATTTGAGATAGCGCAATAAACCAAAGTGAATTATCTGCAGGAGGCCCTGGCGCATGAATCTGTGCAGCGGGAACGACCTCGGACCCGTAGGGGCCGAGAAAATCACCGTCTCATGGGGCCGGACAGTCAGGGTCAGGGAAAAATCCTACATATATCTGGTGATATCTTGGGTGCTATTAGAGATAGCGCAATAAATCAAAGTGCATTGTCTGTAGAAGGCACTGGCGCATGAATCTGTGCAGCGGCAACGACCTCGGACCACCAGGGGCGAGACCACCACCGTCTCATGGGGCCGGACACTCAGGGTCAGGGAAAAATCCAATATATATCTGGTGATATCTCGGGTGCTATTATAGATAGCGCAATAAACCAAAGTGAGTTATCTGTAGGAGGCCCTGGCGTATGAATCTGTGCAGCGGGAACGACCTCGGACCACCAGGGGCCGAGAAAACCACCGTCCCGAGGGGCCGGACACTTAGGGTCAGTGAAAAATCCAATATATATCTGGTGATATCTCGGGTGCTATTACAGATAGCGCAATAAATCAAAGTGAATTATCTGCAGGAGGCCCTGGCGCATGAATCTATGCAACGGGAACGACCTCGGACCACCAGGGGCCGAGAAAACCACAGTCTCATGGGGCCGGACACTCAGGGTCAGGGAAAAATCCAATATATATCTGGTGATATCTTGGGTGCTGTTAGAGATAGCGCAATAAACCAAAGTGAATTATCTGCAGGAGGCCCTGGCGCATCAATCTGTGCAGCGGGAACGACCTCGGACCCGTAGGGGCCGAGAAAATCACCATCTCATGGGGCCGGACAGTCAGGGTCAGGGAAAAATCCTACATATATCTGGTGATATCTTGGGTGCTATTAGAGATAGCGCAATAAATCAAAGTGCATTGTCTGTAGGAGGCCCTGGCGCATGAATCTGTGCAGCGGGAACGACCTCGGACCACCAGGGGCCGAGAAAACAAGCGTCTCATGGGGCCGGACACTCAGGGTCAGTGAAAAATCCAATATATATCTGGTGATATCTCGGCTGCTATTACAGATAGCGCAATAAATCAAAGTGCATTGTCTGTAGAAGGCACTGGCGCATGAATCTGTGCAGCGGGAACGACCTCGGACCACCAGGGGCGAGACCACCACCGTCTCATGGGGCCGGACACTCACGGTCAGGGAAAAATCGAATATATATCTGGTGATATCTCGGGTGCTATTACAGATAGCGCATTAAATCAAATTGCATTACTTGTAGGAGGCCCTGGCGCATGAATCTGTGCAGCGGGAACGACCTCGGACGTCCAGGGGCCGAGAAAATTAGTGATATTCGGAATCCGTCACCCAAGGTCATGTAAAAATGCAGCATATATCTGGTGATATCTCGGGTGCTATTACAGATAGCGCAATAAATCAAAGTGCATTGTCTGTAGGAGGCCCTGTCGCACGAATCTGTGCAGCGGGAACGACCTCGGACCACCAGGGGCCGAGAAAACCACCGTCTCATGGGGCCGGACACTCAGGGTCAGTGAAAAATCCAATATATATCTGGTGATATCTCGGGTGCTATTACAGATAGCGCAATAAATCAAAGTGAATTATCTGCAGGAGGCCCCGGCGAATGAATCTGTGCAGCAGGAACGACCTCGGACCACCAGGGGCCGAGAAAACCACAGTCTCATGGGGCCGGACACTCACGGTCGGGGAAAAATCGAATATACATCTGGTGATGTCTCGGGTGCTATTAGAGATAGCGCAATAAACCAAAGTGAATTATCTGCAGGAGGCCCTGGCGCATGAATCTGTGCAACGGGAACGACCTCGGACCACCAGGGGCCGAGAAAACCACAGTCTCATGGGGCCGGACACTCAGGGTCAGGGGAAAATCCAATATATATCTGGTGATATCTCGGGTGCTATTACAGATAGCGCAATAAATCAAAGTGCATTGTCTGTAGGAGGCCCTGGCGCATGTATCTGTGCAGCGGGAACGACCTCGGACCACCAGGGGCCGAGAAAATTAGTGATATTCGGAATCCGTCACCCAAGGTCATGTAAAAATGCAGCATATATCTGGTGATATCTCGGGTGCTATTAGAGGTAGCGCAAAAAACCAAAGTGAATTATCTGCCGGAAGCCGTGGCGCATGATTCTATGCAGCGGGAACGACCACGGACGACCAGGGTCCGAGAAAACCACCGTCTCATGGGGCCGGACACTCAGGGTCAGGGAAAAATCCATCATTTATCTGGTGATATATCAGGTGTCATTAGAGATAGCACGATAAATCAAAGTGCATTGTCTGCAGGAGGCCCTGACGCATGAATCTGTGCAGCGGGAACGACCTCGGACCACCAGGGGCCGAGAAAACCACAGTCACATGGGGCCGAGAACTCAGGGTCAGGCAAAAATCCAATATATATCTGGTGATATCTCGGGTGCTATTACAGATAGCTCAATAAACCAAAGTGAATTATCTGCAAGAGGCCCTGGCGCATGAATCTGTGCAGCGGGAACGACCTCGGACCACCAGGGGCCGAGAAAAACACCATCTCATGGGGCCGGACACTCAGGTTCAGTGGAAAATCCAGTATATATCTGGTGATATCTCGGGTGCTATTAGAGATAGCGCAATAAACCAAAGTGCATTGTCTGCAGGAAGCCCTGGCGCATGATTCTGTGCAGCGGGAACGACCTCGGACCACCAGGGGCCGAGAAAATCACCGTCTCATGGGGCCGGACTGTAAGGGTCAGGGAATAACCCAATATATATCTGGTGATATGTAGGGTGCTATTAGATATACCGCAATAAATCAAAGTGCATTGACTGTAGGAGGCCCGGGCGAATGAATCTGTGCAGCAGGAACGACCTCGGACCACCAGGGGCCGAGAAAACCACAGTCTCATGGGGCCGGACACTCAAGGTCAGGGGAAAATCCAATATACATCTGGTGATATCTCGAGTGCTCTTAGAGATGGCGCAATAAACCAAAGTGAATTATCTGCAGGAGGCCCTGGCGCATGATTCTGCGCAGCGGGAACGACCTCGGATCTCCAGCGGCCGAGAAAACCACCGTCTCATGGGGCCGGACAATCAGGGTCGGGAAAAAATCGAATATACATCTGGTGATGTCTCGGGTGCTATTAGAGATAGCGCAAAAAACCAAAGTGAATTATCTGCAGGAAGCCGTGGCGCATGATTCTGCGCAGCGGGAACGACCACGGACGACCAGGGTCCGAGAAAACCACCGTCTCATGGGGCTGGACACTCAGGGTCAGGGAAAAATCCATCATATATCTGGTGATATATCAGGTGCCATTAGAGATAGCGCGATAAATCAAAGTGCATTGTCTACAGGAGGCCCTGACGCATGAATCTGTGCAGCGGGAACGGCCTCGGACCACCAGGGGCCGAGAAAACCACAGTCACATGGGGCCGAGAACTCAGGGTCAGGCAAAAATCCAATATATATCTGGTGGTATCTCGGGTGCTATTACAGATAGCGCAATAAACCAAAGTGAATTATCTGCAAGAGGCCCTGGCGCATGAATCTGTGCAGCGGGAACGACCTCGGATCACCAGGGGCCGAGAAAAACACCATCTCATGGGGCCGGACACTCAGGGTCAGTGAAAAATCCAATATATATCTGGTGATATCTCGGGTGCTATTACAGATAGCGCAATAAATCAAAGTGCATTGTCTGTAGGAGGCCCTGGCGCATGAATCCGTGCAGCGGGAACGACCTCGGACAACCAGGGGCCGAGAAAATCACAGTCTCATGGGGCCGGACACTCAGGGTCAGGGGAAAATCCAATATATATCTGGTGATATCTCGTGTGCTATAAGAGATAGCGCAATAAACCAAAGTGAATTATCTGCAGGAGGCCCTGGCGCATGAATCTGTGCAACGGGAACGACCTCGGACCACCAGGGGCCGAGAAAAACACCATCTCATGGGGCCGGACACTCAGGGTCAGTGAAAAATCCAATATATATCTGGTGATATCTCGGGTGCTATTACAGATAGCGCAATAAACCAAGTGCATTGTCTGTAGGAGGCCCTGGCGCATGAATCCGTGCAGCGGGAACGACCTCGGACAACCAGGGGCCGAGAAAATCACAGTCTCATGGGGCCGGACACTCAGGGTCAGGGGAAAATCCAATATATATCTGGTGATATCTCGGGTGCTATAAGAGATAGCTCAATAAACCAAAGTGAATTATCTACAGGAGGCCCTGGCGCATGAATCTGTGCAACGGGAACGACCTCGGACCACCAGGGGCCGAGAAAACCACAGTCTCATGGGGCCGGACACTCAGGGTCAGGGGAAAATCCAATATATATCTGGTGATATCTCGGGTGCTATTACAGATAGCGCAATAAATCAAAGTGCATTGTCTCTAGGAGGCCCTGGCGCATGAATCTGTGCACCGGGAACGACCTCGAACCACCAGGGGCCGAGAAAACCAGTCTCATGGGGCCGGACACTCAGGGACAGGGGAAAATCCAATACATATCTGGTGATATCTCGGGCGCTATTAGAGAGAGGGCAATAAACCAAAGTGAATTATCTGCAGGAGGCCCTGGCGCATGAATCTGTGCAACGGGAACGACCTCGGACCACCAGGGGCCGAGAAAACCACAGTCTCATGGGGCCGGACACTCAGGGTCAGGGGAAAATCCAATATATATCTGGTGATATCTCGGGTGCTATTACAGATAGCGCAATAAATCAAAGTGCATTGTCTGTAGGAGGCCCTGGCGCATGTATCTGTGCAGCGGGAACGACCTCGGACCACCAGGGGCCGAGAAAACCACAGTCTCATGGGGCCGGACACTCAGGGTTAGGGGAAAATGCAATATATATCTGGTGATATCTCGGGTGCTATTAGTGATAGCGCAATAAACCAAAGTGAATTGTCTGCAAGAGGCCCTGGTGCATGAATCTGTGCAGCGGGAACGACCTCGGACCACCAGGGGCCGAGAAAATCACCATCTCATGGGGCCGGACACTCAGGTTCAGGGGAAAATCCAATATATATCTGGTGATATCTCGGGTGCTATTAGAGATAGCGCAATAAACCAAAGTGCATTGTCTGCAGGAAGCCCTGGCGCATGATTCCGTGCAGCGGGAACGACCTCGGACCACCAGGGGCCGAGAAAATTAGTGATATTCGGAATCCGTCACCCAAGGTCATGTAAAAATGCAGCATATATCTGGTGATATCTCGGGTGCTATTACAGATAGCGCAATAAATCAAAGTGCATTGTCTGTAGGAGGCCCTGGCGCACGAATCTGTGCAGCGGGAACGACCTCGGACCACCAGGGGCCGAGAAAACCACCGTCTCATGGGGCCGGACACTCAGGGTCAGTGAAAAATCCAATATATATCTGGTGATATCTCGGGTGCTATTACAGATAGCGCAATAAACCAAAGTGCATTGTCTGCAGGAAGCCCTGGCGCATGATTCTGTGCAGCGGGAACGACCTCGGACCACCAGGGGCCGAGAAAATTAGTGATATTCGGAATCCGTCACCCAAGGTCATGTAAAAATGCAGCATATATCTGGTGATATCTCGGGTGCTATTACAGATAGCGCAATAAATCAAAGTGCATTGTCTGTAGGAGGCCCTGGCGCACGAATCTGTGCAGCGGGAACGACCTCGGACCACCAGGGGCCGAGAAAACCACAGTCTCATGGGGCCGGACACTCAAGGTCAGGGGAAAATCCAATATATATCTGGTGATATCTCGGGTGCTATTAGAGATAGCGCCATAAACCAAAGGGAATTATCTGCAGGAGGCCCTGGCGCATGAATCTGTTCAACGGGAACGACCTCGGACCACCAGGGGCCGAGAAAACCACAGTCTCATGGGGCCGGACACTCAAGGTCAGGGGAAAATCCAATATACATCTGGTGATATCTCGAGTGCTCTTAGAGATAGCGCAATAAACCAAAGTGAATTACCTGCAGGAGGCCCTGGCGCATGAATCTGTGCAACGGGAACGACCTCGGACCACCACGGGCCGAGAAAACCACAGTCTCATGGGGCCGGACACTCAGGGTCAGGGGAAAATCCAATATATATCTAGTGATATCTCGGGTGCTATTACAGATAGCGCAATAAATCAAAGTGCATTGTCTGCAGGAAGCCCTGGCGCATGATTCTGCGCAGCGGGAACGACCTCGGATCTCCAGCGGCCGAGAAAACCACCGTCTCATGGGGCCGGACAATCAGGGTCGGGAAAAAATCGAATATACATCTGGTGATGTCTCGGGTGCTATTAGAGATAGCGCAAAAAACCAAAGTGAATTATCTGCAGGAAGCCGTGGCGCACGATTCTGCGCAGCGGGAACGACCACGGACGACCAGGGTCCGAGAAAACCACCGTCTCATGGGGCTGGACACTCAGGGTCAGGGAAAAATCCATCATATATCTGGTGATATATCAGGTGCCATTAGAGATAGCGCGATAAATCAAAGTGCATTGTCTGCAGGAGGCCCTGACGCATGAATCTGTGCAGCGGGAACGGCCTCGGACCACCAGGGGCCGAGAAAACCACAGTCACATGGGGCCGAGAACTCAGGGTCAGGCAAAAATCCAATATATATCTGGTGATATCTCGGGTGCTATTACAGATAGCGCAATAAACCAAAGTGAATTATCTGCAAGAGGCCCTGGTGCATGAATCTGTGCAGCGGGAACGACCTCGGATCACCAGGGGCCGAGAAAAACACCATCTCATGGGGCCGGACACTCAGGGTCAGTGAAAAATCCAATATATATCTGGTGATATCTCGGGTGCTATAAGAGATAGCGCAATAAACCAAAGTGAATTATCTGCAGGAGGCCCTGGCGCATGAATCTGTGCAACGGGAACGACCTCGGACCACCAGGGGCCGAGAAAACCACAGTCTCATGGGGCCGGACACTCAGGGTCAGGGGAAAATCCAATATATATCTGGTGATATCTCGGGTGCTATTAGAGAGAGGGCAATAAACCAAAGTGAATTATCTGCAGGAGGCCCTGGCGCATGAATCTGTGCAGCGGGAACGACCTCGGTCCACCAGGGGCCGAGAAAACTACAGTCTCATGCGGCCGGACACTCAGGGTCTGGGGAAAATCCAATATATATCTGGTGATATCTCGGGTGCTATTAGAGATAGCGCCATAAACCAAAGTGAATTATCTGCAGGAGGCCCTGGCGCATGAATCTGTGCAACGGGAACGACCTCGGACCACCAGGGGCCGAGAAAACCACAGTCTCATGGGGCCGGACACTCAGGGTCAGGGGAAAATCCAATATATATCTGGTAATATCTCGGGTGCTATTACAGATAGCGCAATAAATCAAAGTGCATTGTCTGTAGGAGGCCCTGGCGCATGAATCCGTGCAGCGGGAACGACCTCGGACAACCAGGGGCCGAGAAAATCACAGTCTCATGGGGCCGGACACTCAGGGTCAGGGGAAAATCCAATATATATCTGGTGATATCTCGGGTGCTATAAGAGATAGCGCAATAAACCAAAGTGAATTATCTGCAGGTGGCCCTGGCGCATGAATATGTGCAACGGGAACGACCTCGGACCACCAGGGGCCGAGAAAACCACAGTCTCATGGGGCCGGACACTCAGGGTCAGGGGAAAATCCAATATATATCTGGTGATATCTCGGGTGCTATTACAGATAGCGCAATAAATCAAAGTGCATTGTCTCTTGGAGGCCCTGGCGCATGAATCTGTGCAGCGGGAACGACCTCGGAACACCAGGGGCCGAGAAAACCAGTCTCATGGGGCCGGACACTCAGGGTCAGGGGAAAATCCAATACATATCTGGTGATATCTCGGGCGCTATTAGAGAGAGGGCAATAAACCACAGTGAATTATCTGCAGGAGGCCCTGGCGCATGAATCTGTGCAGCGGGAACGACCTCGGTCCACCAGGGGCCGAGAAAACCACCGTCTCATGGGGCTGGACACTCAGGGTGAGGGAAATATCCAATATATATCTGCTGATATCTCGGGTGCTATTACAGATAGCGCAATAAATCAAAGTGCATTGTCAGTAGGAGGCCGTGGCGCATGAATCTGTGCAGCGGGAACGACGTCGGACCACCAGGGTCCGAAAAAACCACAGTCTCATGGGGCCGGACACTCAGGGTCAGGGGAAAATCCAATATATATCTGGTGATATCTCGGGTGCTATTAGAGATAGCGCAATAAATCAAAGTGCATTGTCTGTAGGAGGCCCTGGCGCATGAATCTGTGCAGCGGGAACGACCTCGGACCACCAGGGGCCGAGAAAACTACAGTCTCATGCGGCCGGACACTCAGGGTCAGGGGAAAATCCAATATATATCTGGTGATATCTCGGGTGCTATTAGAGATAGCGCCATAAACCAAAGTGAATTATCTGCAGGAGGCCCTGGCGCATGAATCTGTGCAGCGGGAACGACCTCGGACCACCAGGGGCCGAGAAAATTAGTGATATTCGGAATCCGTCACCCAAGGTCATGTAAAAATGCAGCATATATCTGGTGATATCTCGGGTGCTATTACAGATAGCGGAATAAATCAAAGTGCATTGTCTGTAGGAGGCCCTGGCGCACGAATCTGTGCAGCGGAAACGACCTCGGACCACCAGGGGCCGAGAAAACCACCGTCTCATGGGGCCGGACACTCAGGGTCAGTGAAAAATCCAATATATATCTGGTGATATCTCGGGTGCTATTACAGATAGCGCAATAAATCAAAGTGAATTATCTGCAGGAGGCCCTGGCGCATGAATCTATGCAACGGGAACGACCTCGGACCACCAGGGGCCGAGAAAACCACAGTCTCATGGGGCCGGACACTCAGGGTCGGGGAAAAATCGAATATACATCTGGTTATGTCTCGGGTGCTATTAGAGGTAGCGCAAAAAACCAAAGTGAATTATCTGCAGGAAGCCGTGGCGCATGATTCTGCGCAGCGGGAACGACCAGGGACGACCAGGGTCCGAGAAAACCACCGTCTCATGGGGCCGGACACTCAGGGTCAGGGAAAAATCCATCATATATCTGGTGATATATCAGGTGCCATTAGAGATAGCGCGATAAATCAAAGTGCATTGTCTGCAGGAGGCCCTGACGCATGAATCTGTGCAGCGGGAACGACCTCGGACCACCAGGGGCCGAGAAAACCACAGTCACATGGGGCCGAGAACTCAGGGTCAGGCAAAAATCCGATATATATCTGGTGATATCTCGGGTGCTATTACAGATAGCGCAATAAACCAAAGTGAATTATCTGCAAGAGGCCCTGGCGCATGAATCTGTGCAGCGGGAACGACCTCGGACCACCAGGGGCCGAGAAAAACACCATCACATGGGGCCGGACACTCAGGGTCAGGGGAAAATCCAATATATATCTGGTGATATCTCGGGTGCTATTACAGATAGCGCAATAAATCAAAGTGCATTGTCTGTAGGAGGCCCTGGCGCATGAATCTGTGCAGCGGGAACGACCTCGGACCACTAGGGGCCGAGAAAACCAGTCTCATGGGGCCGGACACTCAGGGTCTGGGGAAAATCCAATACATATCTGGTGATATCTCGGGCGCTATTAGAGAGAGGGCAATAAACCAAAGTGAATTATCTGCAGGAGGCCCTGGCGCATGAATCTGTGCAGCGGGAACGACCTCGGTCCACCAGGGGCCGAGAAAACCACCGTCTCATGGGGCTGGACACTCAGGGTGAGGGAAATATCCAATATATATCTGGTGATATCTCGGGTGCTATTACAGATAGCGCAATAAATCAAAGTGCATTGTCAGTAGGAGGCCGTGGCGCATGAATCTGGGCAGCGGGAACGACCTCGGACCACCAGGGGCCGAGAAGACCACCGTCTCATGGGGCCGGCCACTCAGGGTCAGGGGAAAATCCAATATATATCTGGTGATATCTCGGGTGCTATTAGAGATAGCGCAATAAGCCAAAGAGAATTATCTGCAGGAGGCCCTGGCGCATGCATCTGTGCAGCGGGAACGACCTAGGACCACCAGGAGCCGAGAAAACCACCGTCTCATGGGGCCGGACACTCAGGGTAAGAGAAAAATCCAATATATATCTGGTGATATCTGGGGTGCTATTAGAGATAGCGCAATAAACGAAATTGAATTATCTGCATTAGGCCCTGGCGCATGAATCTGTGCAGCGGGAACGACCTCGGCCCACCAGGGGCCGAGTAAACCACCGTCTCATGGGGCTGGACACTCAGGGTCAGGGGAAAATCCAATATATATCTGGTGATATCTCGGGTGCTATTAGTGATAGCGCAATAAACCAAAGTGAATTGTCTGCAAGAGGCCCTGGTGCATGCATCTGTGCAGCGGGAACGACCTCCGACCACCAGGGGCCGAGACAACCACCGTTTCATGGGGCCGGACACTCAGGGTCAGGGGAAAATCCAATATATATCTGGTGATATCTCGGGTGCTATTACAGATAGCGCAATAAATCAAAGTGCATTGTCTGTGGGAGGCCCTGGCGCATGATTCTGTGCGGCGGGAACGACGTCGGACCACCAGGGGCCGAGAAAACCACCGTCTCCTGGGGCCGGACACTCAGGGTCTGGGGAAAATCCAATATATATCTGGTGATATCTCGGGTGCTATTAGAGATAGCGCCATAAACCAAAGTGAATTATCTGCAGGAGGCCCTGGCGCATGAATCTGTGCAACGGGAACGACCTCGGACCACCAGGGGCCGAGAAAACCACTGTCTCATGGGGCCGGCCACTCAGGGTCAGGGGAAAATCCAATATATATCTGGTGATATCTCGGGTGCTATTACAGATAGCGCAATAAATCAAAGTGCATTGTCTGTAGGAGGCCCTGGCGCATGTATCTGTGCAGCGGGAACGACCTCGGACCACCAGGTGCCGAGAAAACCACAGTCTCATGGGGCCGGACACTCAGGGTCAGGGGAAAATCCAATATATATCTGGTGATATCTCGGGTGCTATTAGTGATAGCGCAATAAACCAAAGTGAATTGTCTGCAAGAGGCCCTGGTGCATGCATCTGTGCAGCGGGAACGACCTCCGACCACCAGGAGCCGAGACAACCACCGTCTCATAGGGCCGGACACTCAGGGTCAGGGAAAAATCCAATATATATCTGGTGATATCTCGGGTGCTATTAGTGATAGCGCAATAAACCAAAGTGAATTGTCTGCAAGAGGCCCTGGTGCATGCATCTGTGCAGCGGGAACGACCTCCGACCACCAGGGGCCGAGACAACCACCGTCTCATGGGGCCGGACACTCAGGGTCAGGGGAAAATCCAATATATATCTGGTGATATCTCGGGTGCTATTACAGATAGCGCAATAAATCAAAGTGCATTGTCTGTAGGAGGCCCTGGCGCATGATTCTGTGCGGCGGGAACGACGTCGGACCACCAGGGGCCGAGTAAACCACCGTCTCATGGGGCCGGACACTCAGGGTCTGGGGAAAATCCAATATATATCTGGTGATATCTCGGGTGCTATTACTGATAGCGCAACAAATCAAAGTGCATTGTCTGTAGGAGGCCCTGGCGCATGAATCTGTGCAGCGGGAACGACCTCGGACCACCAGGGGCCGAGAAAACCACCGTCCCGAGGGGCCGGACACTCAGGGTCAGGGGAAAATCCAATATATATCTGGTGATATCTCGGGTGCTATTAGAGATAGCGCAATAAATCAACGCGAATTATCTGCAGGAGGCCCTGGCGCATGAATCTGTGCAGCGGGAACGACCTCGGTCCACCAGGGGCCGAGAAAACCACCGTCTCATGGGGCTGGACACTCAGGGTGAGGGAAATATCCAATATATATCTGGTGATATCTAGGGTGCTATTACAGATAGCGCAATGAATCAAAGTGCATTGTCTGTAGGAGGCCCTGGCGCAAGAATCTGTGCAGCGGGAACGACCTCGGACCACCAGGGGCCGAGAAAACTACAGTCTCATGCGGCCGGACACTCAGGGTCTGGGGAAAATCCAATATATATCTGGTGATATCTCGGGTCCTATTACAGATAGCGAAATAAATCAAAGTGCATTGTCTGTAGGAGGCCCTGGCGCATGAATCTGTGCAGCGGGATCGACCTCGGACCACCAGGGGCCTAGAAAACCACCGTCTCATGGGGCCGGACACTCAGGGTAAGGGGAAAATCCAATATATATCTGGTGATATCTCGGGTGCTATTATAGATAGCGCAATAAACCAAAGTGAGTTATCTGTAGGAGGCCCTGGCGCATGAATCTGTGCAGCGGGAACGACCTCGGACCACCAGGGGCCGAGAAAACCACCGTCCCGAGGGGCGGGACACTTAGGGTCAGTGAAAAATCCAATATATATCTGGTGATATCTCGGGTGCTATTACAGATAGCGCAATAAATCAAAGTGAATTATCTGCAGGAGGCCCTGGCGCATGAATCTCTGCAACGGGAACGACCTCGGACCACCAGGGGCCGAAAAAACCACAGTCTCATGGGGCCGGACACTCAGGGTCAGGGAAAAATCCAATATATATCTGGTGTTATCTTGGGTGCTGTTAGAGATAGCGCAATAAACCAAAGTGAATTATCTGCAGGAGGCCCTGGCGCATGAATCTGTGCAGCGGGAACGACCTCGGACCCGTAGGGGCCGAGAAAATCACCGTCTCATGGGGCCGGACAGTCAGGGTCAGGGAAAAATCCTACATATACCTGGTGATATCTTGGGTGCTATTAGAGATAGCGCAATAAATCAAAGTGCATTGTCTGTAGGAGGCCCTGGCGCATGAATCTGTGCAGCGGGAACGACCTCGGACCCGTAGGGGCCGAGAAAATCACCGTCTCATGGGGCCGGACAGTCAGGGTCAGGGAAAAATCCTATATATACCTGGTGATATCTTGGGTGCTATTAGAGATAGCGCAATAAATCAAAGTGCATTGTCTGTAGGAGGCCCTGGCGCATGAATCTGTGCAGCGGGAACGACCTCGGACCACCAGGGGCCGAGAAAACAACATTCTCATGGGGCCGGACACTCAGGGTCAGTGAAAAATCCAATATATATCTGGTGATATCTCGGCTGCTATTACAGATAGCGCAATAAATCAAAGTGCATTGTCTGTAGAAGGCACTGGCGCATGAATCTGTGCAGCGGGAACGACCTCGGACCACCAGGGGCGAGACAACCACCGTCTCATGGGGCCGGACACTCAGGGTCAGGGAAAAACCCAATATATATCTGGTGATATCTCGGGTGCTATTACAGATAGCGCAATAAATCAAATTGCATTACTTGTAGGAGGCCCTGGCGCATGAATCTGTGCAGCGGGAACGACCTCGGACGACCAGGGGCCGAGAAAACCACAGTCTCATGGGGCCGGACACTCAGGGTCAGGGGACAATCCAATATATATATGGTGATATATCGGGTGCTATTAGAGACAGCGCAATAAACCAAAGTGAATTATCTGCAGGAGGCCCTGCCGCATGAATCGGTGCAACGGGAACGACCTCGGACCACCAGGGGCCGAGAAAACCACAGTCTCATGGGGCCGGACACTCAGGGTCAGTGAAAAATCCAATATATATCTGGTGATATCTCGGGTGCTATTAGTGATAGCGCAATAAACCAAAGTGAATTGTCTGCAAGAGGCCCTGGTGCATGAATCTGTGCAGCGGGAACGACCTCGGACCACCAGGGGCCGAGAAAATCACCATCTCATGGGGCCGGACACTCAGGTTCAGGGGAAAATCCAATATATATCTGGTGATATCTCGGGTGCTATTAGAGATAACGCAATAAACCAAATTGCATTGTCTGCAGGAAGCCCTGGCGCATGATTCTGTGCAGCGGGAACGACCTCGGACCACCAGGGGCCGAGAAAATCACCGTCTCATGGGGCCGGACTGTAAGGGTCAGGGAATAACCCAATATATATCAGGTGATATCTAGGGTGCTATTAGAGATACCGCAATAAATCAAAGTGCATTGTCTGTAGGAGGCCCTGGCGAATGAATCTGTGCAGCAGGAACGACCTCGGACCACCAGGGGCCGAGAAAATTAGTGATATTCGGAATCCGTCACCCAAGGTCATGTAAAAATGCAGCATATATCTGGTGATATCTCGGGTGCTATTACAGATAGCGCAATAAATCAAAGTGCATTGTCTGTAGGAGGCCCTGGCGCACGAATCTGTGCAGCGGGAACGACCTCGGACCACCAGGGGCCGAGAAAACCACCGTCTCATGGGGCCGGACACTCAGGGTCAGTGAAAAATCCAATATATATCTGGTGATATCTCGGGTGCTATTACAGATAGCGCAATAAATCAAAGTGCGTTGTCTGTAGGAGGCCCTGGCGCATGAATCTTTGCAGCGGGAACGACCTCGGACCACCAGGGGCCGAGAAAACCACAGTCTCATAGGTCCGGACACTCAGGGTCAGGGGAAAATCCAATATATATCTGGTGATATCTCGGGTGCTATTACAGATAGCGCAATAAATCAAAGTGCATTGTCTGTAGGAGGCCCTGGCGCATGAATGTGTGCAGCGGGAACGACCTCGGACCACCAGGGGCCGAGAAAACCACAGTCTCATGGGGCCGGAGACTCAGGGTCAGGGGAAAATCCAATATATATCTGGTGATATCTCGGGTGCTATTACAGATAGCGCAATAAATCAAAGTGCATTGTCTGCAGGAAGCCCTGGCGCATGATTCTGCGCAGCGGGAACGACCTCGGATCTCCAGCGGCCGAGAAAACCACCGTCTCATGGGGCCGGACACTCAGGGTCGGGGAAAAATCGAATATACATCTGGTGATGTCTCGGGTGCTATTAGAGATAGCGCAAAAAACCAAAGTGAATTATCTGCAGGAAGCCGTGGCGCATGATTCTGCGCAGCGGGAACGACCACGGACGACCAGGGTCCGAGAAAACCACAGTCTCATGGGGCCGGACACTCAGGGTCAGGGGAAAATCCAATATATATCTGGTGATATCTCGGGTGCTGTTACAGATAGCGCAATAAATCAAAGTGCATTGTCTGTAGGAGGCCCTGGCGCACGAATCTGTGCAGCGGGAACGAACTCGGACCACCAGGGGCCGAGAAAACCACCGTCTCATGGGGCCGGACACTCAGGGTCAGTGAAAAATCCAATATATATCTGGTGATATCTCGGGTGCTATTACAGATAGCGCAATAAATCAAAATGCATTGTCTGTAGGAGGCCCTGTCGCATGAATCTGGCCAGCGGGAACTACCTCGGACCACCAGCGGCAAAGAAAACCACCGTCTCATGGGACCGGACACTCAGGGTCGGGGAAAAATCCAATATATATCTGGTGATATCTCGGGTGCTATTAGAGATAGCGCAATAAATCAAAGTGCGTTGTCTGTAGAAGGCCCTGGCGCATGAATCTGTGCAGCGGGAACGACCTCGGACCACTAGGGGCCGAGAAAACCACAGTCTCATGGGGCCGGACACTCAGGGTCAGGGGAAAATCCAATATATATCTGGTGATATCTCGGGTGCTATTAGAGATAGCGCAATAAACCAAGTGAGTTATCTGCAGGAGGCCCTGGCGCCTGAATCTGGGAAGCGGGAGCGTCCTCGGACCACCAGGGGCCGAGAAAACCACCGTCTCATGGGGCCGGACACCCAGAGTCAGGGGAAAATCCAATATATATCTGGTGATATCTCGGGTGCTATTACAGATAGCGCAATAAATCAAAGTGCACTGTCTGTAGGAGGCCCTGGCGCATGAATCTGGGCAGCGGGAACGACCTCGGACCACCAGGGGCCGAGAAAATCACCGTATAACGGGGCCGGACACTCAGGCTCAGGGGAAAATCCAATATATATCTGGCGATATCTCGGGTGCTATTACAGATAGCGCAATAAATCAAAGTGCATGGTCTGTAGGAGACCCTGGCGCATGAATCTGGCCAGCGGGAACGACCTCGGACCACCAGGGGCCGAGAAAACCACAGTCTCATGGGTCCGGACACTCAGGGTCAGGGAAAAATCCAATATATATCTGGTGATATCTCGGGTGCTATTGGAGATAGCGCAATAAACCAAAGTGAATTATCTGCAGGAGGCCCTGGCGCATGCATCTGTGCAGCGGGAACGACCTCGGACCACCAGGGGCCGAGAAAACCACCGTCTCATGGGGCCGCACACTCAGGGTCAGTGAAAAATCCAATATATATCTGGTGATATCTCGGGTGCTATTACAGATAGCGCAATAAATCAAAATGCGTTGTCTGTAGGAGGCCCTGGCGCATGAATCTGTGCATCGGGAATGACCTCGGACCACCAGGGTCCGAGAAAACCACCGTTTCATGGGGCCGCACACTCAGGGTCAGTGAAAAATCCAATATATATCTGGTGATATCTCGGGTGCTATTAGAGATAGCGCAATAAACCAAAGTGAATTATCTGCAGGAGGCCCTGGCGCATGAATCTGTGCAACGGGAACGACCTCGGACCACCAGGGGCCGAGAAATCCACAGTCTCATGGGGCCGGACACTCAGGGTCAGGGGAAAATCCAATATATATCTGGTGATATCTCGGGTGCTGTTACAAATAGCGCAATAAATCAAAGTGCATTGTCTGTAGGAGGCCCTGGCGCACGAATCTGTGCAGCGGGAACGAACTCGGACCACCAGGGGCCGAGAAAACCACCGTCTCATGGGGCCGGACACTCAGGGTCAGTGAAAAATCCAATATATATCTGGTGATATCTCGGGTGCTATTACAGATAGCTCAATAAATCAAAGTGCATTGTCTGTAGGAGGCCCTGGCGCATGAATCTGTGCAGCGGGAACGACCTCGGACCACCAGGGGCCGAGAAAACCACAGTCTCATGGGGCCGGACACTCAAGGTCAGGGGAAAATCCAATATATATCTGGTGATATCTCGGGTGCTATTAGAGATAGCGCCATAAACCAAAGTGAATTATCTGCAGGAGGCCCTGGCGCATGAATGTGTGCAGCGGGAACGACCTCGGACCACCAGGGGCCGAGAAAACCACAGTCTCATGGGGCCGGACACTCAAGGTCAGGGGAAAATCCAATATACATCTGGTGATATCTTGGGTGCTATTAGAGATAGCGCAATAAACCAAAGTGAATTATCTGTAGGAGGCCCTGGCGCATGCACCTGTGCAGCGGGAACGACCTCCGACCACCAGGGGCCGAGACAGCCACCGTCTCATAGGGCCGGACAATCAGGGTCACGGAAAAATCCAATATATATCTGGTGATATCTCGTGTGCTATTGGAGATAGCGCAATAAACCAAAGTGAATTATCTGCAGGAGGCCCTGGCGCATGAATCTGTGCAGCGGGAACGACCTCGGACCACCACGGGCCGAGAAAACCACCGTCTCATGGGGCAGGACACTCAGGGTCAGGGAAAAATCCAATATATATCTGGTGATATGTCGGGTGCTATTACAGATAGCGCAACAAATCAAAGTGCATTGTCTGTAGGAGGCCCTGGCGCATGAATCTGTGCAGCGGGAATGACCTCGGACCACCAGGGGCCGAGAAAACCACCGTCTCATGGGGCCGGACACTCAGGGTCACGGAAAAATCCAATATATATCTGGTGATATCTCGTGTGCTATTGGAGATAGCGCAATAAACCAAAGTGAATTATCTGCAGGAGGCCCTGGCGCATGAATCTGTGTAGCGGGAACGACCTCGGACCACCACGGGCCGAGAAAACCACCGTCTCATGCGGCAGGACACTCAGGGTCAGGGAAAAATCCAATATATATCTGGTGATATGTCGGGTGCTATTACAGATAGCGCAACAAATCAAAGTGCATTGTCTGTAGGAGGCCCTGGCGCATGAATCTGTGCAGCGGGAATGACCTCGGACCACCAGGGGCCGAGAAAACCACCGTCTCATGGGGCCGGACACTCAGGGTCAGGGGAAAATCCAATATATATCTGGTGATATTTCGGGTGCTATTAGAGATAGCGCAATAAACGAAAGTGAATTATCTGCAGGAGGCCCTGGCGCATGAATCTGTGCAGCGGGAACGACCTCGGACCACCAGGGGCCGAGAAAACCACAGTCTCATGGGGCCGGACACTCAGGGTCAGGGGAAAATCCAATATATATCTGGTGATATTTCGGGTGCTATTAGAGATAGCGCAATAAACGAAAGTGAAATATCTGCAGGAGGCCCTGGCGCCTGAATCTGTGCAGCGGGAACGACCTCGGACCACCAGGGTCCGAAAAAACCACAGTCTCATGGGGCCGGACACTCAGGGTCAGGGGAAAATCCAATATATATCTGGTGATATCTCGGGTTGCATTAGATACAGCGCAATAAACCAAAGTGAATTATCTGCAGGAGGCCCTTGCGCCTGAATCTGTGCAGCGGGAACGACCTCGGACCACCAGGAGCCGAGAAAACCGTCGTCTCATGGGGCCGGACACTCAGGGTCAGGGAAAAATCCAATATATATGTGGTGATATCTCGGGTGCTATTAGAGATAGCGCAATAAACCAAAGTGAGTTATCTGCAGGAGGCCCCGGCGCCTGAATCTGTGCAGCGGGAACGACCTCGGACCACCAGGGTCCGAAAAAACCACAGTCTCATGGGGCCGGACACTCAGGGTCAGGGGAAAACCCAATATATATCTGGTGATATCTCGGGTGCTATTACAGATAGCGCAATAAATCAATGTGCGTTGTCTGTAGGAGGCCCTGGCGCATGAATCTGTGCAGCCGGATCGACCTCGGACCACCAGGGGCCGAGAAAACTACCGTCTCATGGGGCCGGACACTCAGGGCCAGGGACAAATCCAATATATATCTGGCGATATCTCGGGTGCTATTGGAGATAGCGAATAAACCAAAGTGCATTGTCTGCAGCAGGCCCTGGCGCATGAATCTGTGCAGCGGGATCGACTTCGGACCACCAGGGGCGGAGAAAATCACCGTCTCATGGGGCCGGACTGTCAGGGTCAGGGAAAAATCCAATATATATCTGGTGATATCTCGGGTGCTATTAGAGATGGCGAAATAAATCAAAGTGCATTGTCTTCAGGAGGCCCTGGTGCATGAATCTGTGCAGCGGGAACGACCTCGGACCACCAGGGGCCGAGAAAACCACCGTCTCATGGGGCCGGACTGTCAGGGTCAGGGAAAAATCCAATATATATCTGGTGATATCTCGGGTGCTATTAGAGATAGCGCAATAAATAAAAGTGCATTGTCTGCAGGAGGCTCTTGCGCATGAATCTGTGCAGCGGGAACGACCTCGGAACACCAGGGGCCGAGAAAACTAACATCTCATGGGTTCGGACACTTAGGGTCAGGGAAAAATACAATATATATCTGGTGATATCTCGGGTGCTAATGGAGATAACGCAATAAACCTAAGTGCATTGTCTGCAGCAGGCCCTGGCGCATGAATCTGTGCAGTGGGAACGACCTCGGACCACCAGGGGCCGAGAAAACCACAGTCTCATGGGGCCGGACACTCAGGGTCAGGGGAAAATCCAATATATATCTGGTGATATCTCGGGAGCTATTAGAGATAGCACAATAAATCAAAGTGAATTATCTGCAGGACGCCCTGGCGCATGAATCTGTGCAGCAGGAACGACCTCGGACCACCAGGGGCCGAGACAACAACCGTCTCATGGGGCCGGACACTCAGGGTCAGGGAAAAATCCAAAATATTTCTGGTGATATCTCGGGTTATATTACAGATAGGACAGTAAATCAAAGTGCACTGTCTGTAGGAGGCCCTGGCGCATGAATCTGTTCAGCGGGAACGACCTCGGACCACCAGGGGCCGAGAAAACCACAGTCTCATGGGGCCGGACACTCAGGGTCAGGGTAAAATTCAATATATATCTGGTGATATCTCGGGTGCTATTAGAGATAGCGCAATAAACCAAAGTGAATTATCTGCAGGAGGCCCTGGCGCATGAATCTGTGCAGCGGGAACGACCTCGGACCACCAGGGGCCGAGACAACAACCGTCTCATGGGGCCGGGCACTCAGGGTCAGGGAAAAATCCAATATATATCTGGTGATATCTCGGGTTCTATTACAGATAGAACAATAAATCAAAGTGCATTGTCTGTAGGAGGCCCTGGCGCGTGAATCTGTGCAGCGGGAACGACCTCGGACCACCAGGGGCCGAGAAAACCACCGTCTCATGGGGCCAGACACTCAGGGTCAGGGAAGAATCCATTATATATCTGGTGATATCTCGGGTGCTATTACTGATAGCCCAAGAATTCAAAGTGCATTGTCTGTATTAGGCCCCGGCGCATGAATCTGTGCAGCGGGAACGACCTCGGACCACCAGGGGCCGAGAAAACCACCGTCTCATGGGGCCGGACACTCAGGGTCAGGGGAAAATCCAATATATATCTGGTGATATCTCGGGTGCTATTAGAGATAGCGCAATAAATCAAAGTGAATTATCTGCAGGAGGCCCTGGCGCATGAATCTGTGCAGTGGTATCTACCTCGGATCACCAGGGTCCGAGAAAATCACCGACACATGGGGCCGGGCACTCAGGGTCAGGGAAAAATCCAATATATATCTGGTGATAGCTCGGGTGCTATTACAGATAGCGCAATAAATCAAAGTGCATTGTCTGTAGGAGGCCCTGGCGCATGAATCTATGCAACGGGAACGACCTCGGACCACCAGGGGTCGAGAAAACCACAGTCTCATGGGGCCGGACACTCAGGGTCAGGGTAAAATTCAATATATATCTGGTGATATCTCGGGTGCTATTAGAGATAGCGCAATAAACCAAAGTGAATTATCTGCAGGAGGCCCTGGCGCATGAATCTGTGCAGCGGGAACGACCTCGGACCACCAGGGGCCGAGACAACAACCGTCTCATGGGGCCGGGCACTCAGGGTCAGGGAAAAATCCAATATATATCTGGTGATATCTCGGGTTCTATTACAGATAGAACAATAAATCAAAGTGCATTGTCTGTAGGAGGCCCTGGCGCGTGAATCTGTGCAGCGGGAACGACCTCGGACCACCAGGGGCCGAGAAAACCACCGTCTCATGGGGCCGGACACTCAGGGTCAGGGAAGAATCCATTATATATCTGGTGATATCTCGGGTGCTATTACTGATAGCCCAAGAATTCAAAGTGCATTGTCTGTATTAGGCCCCGGCGCATGAATCTGTGCAGCGGGAACGACCTCGGACCACCAGGGGCCGAGAAAACCACCGTCTCATGGGGCCGGACACTCAGGGTCAGGGGAAAATCCAATATATATCTGGTGATATCTCGGGTGCTATTAGAGATAGCGCAATAAATCAAAGTGAATTATCTGCAGGACGCCCTGGCGCATGAATCTGTGCAGCAGGAACGACCTCGGACCACCAGGGGCCGAGACAACAACCGTCTCATGGGGCCGGACACTCAGGGTCAGGGAAAAATCCAAAATATTTCTGGTGATATCTCGGGTTATATTACAGATAGAACAATAAATCAAAGTGCACTGTCTGTAGGAGGCCCTGGCGCATGAATCTGTGCAGCGGGAACGACCAGGGACCACCAGGGGCCGAGAAAACCACCGACACATGGGGCCGGACACTCAGGGTCAGGGAAATATCCAATATATATCGGGTGATATCTCGGGTGCTAGTAGAGATAGCGCATTAAACCAAAGTGAATTATCTGCAGGAGGCCCTGGCGCATGAATCTGTGCAGCGGGAACGACCTCGGACCACCAGGGGCCGAGACAACAACCGTCTCATGGGGCCGGACACTCAGACTCAGGGAAAAATCCAATATATATCTGGTGATATCTCGGGTTCTATTACAGATAGAACAATAAATCAAAGTGCATTGTCTGTAGGAGGCCCTGGCGCGTGAATCTGTGCAGCGGGAACGACCTCGAACCACCAGGGGCCGAGAAAACCACCGTCTCATGGGGCCGGACACTCAGGGTCAGGGAAGAATCCATTATATATCTGGTGATATCTCGGGTGCTATTACTGATAGCCCAAGAATTCAAAGTGCATTGTCTGTATTAGGCCCCGGCGCATGAATCTGTGCAGCGGGAACGACCTCGGACCACCAGGGGCCGAGAAAACCACCGTCTCATGGGGCCGGACACTCGGGGTCAGTGAAAAATCCAATATATATCTAGTGATATCTCGGGTTCTATTACAGATAGAGCAATAAATCAAAGTGCATTGTCTGTAGGAGGCCCTGGCGCGTGAATCTGTGCAGCGGGAACGACCTCGGACCACCAGGGGCCGAGAAAACCACCGTCTCATGGGGCCGGACACTCAGGGTCAGGGTAAAATCCAATATATATCTGGTGATATCTCGGGTGCTATTACAGATAGCGCAATAAACCAAAGTGAATTATCTGCAGGAGGCCCTGGCGCATGAATCTGTGCAGCGGGAACGACCTCGGACCACCAGGGGCCGAGACAACAACCGTCTCATGGGGCCGGGCACTCAGGGTCAGGGAAAAATCCAATATATATCTGGTGATATCTCGGGTTCTATTACAGATAGAACAATAAATCAAAGTGCATTGTCTGTAGGAGGCCCTGGCGCGTGAATCTGTGCAGCGGGAACGACCTCGGACCACCAGGGGCCGAGACAACAACCGTCTCATGGGGCCGGACACTCAGACTCAGGGAAAAATCCAATATATATCATGTGATATCTCGGGTTCTATTACAGATAGAACAATAAATCAAAGTGCATTGTCTGTAGGAGGCCCTGGCGCGTGAATCTGTGCAGCGGGAACGACCTCGAACCACCAGGGGCCGAGAAAACCACCGTCTCATGGGGCCGGACACTCAGGGTCAGGGAAGAATCCATTATATATCTGGTGATATCTCGGGTGCTATTACTGATAGCCCAAGAATTCAAAGTGCATTGTCTGTATTAGGCCCCGGCGCATGAATCTGTGCAGCGGGAACGACCTCGGACCACCAGGGGCCGAGAAAACCACCGTCTCATGGGGCCGGACACTCGGGGTCAGTGAAAAATCCAATATGTATCTAGTGATATCTCGGGTTCTATTACAGATAGAGCAATAAATCAAAGTGCATTGTCTGTAGGAGGCCCTGGCGCGTGAATCTGTGCAGCGGGAACGACCTCGGACCACCAGGGGCCGAGAAAACCACCGTCTCATGGGGCCGGACACTCAGGGTCAGGGTAAAATCCAATATATATCTGGTGATATCTCGGGTGCTATTACAGATAGCGCAATAAACCAAAGTGAATTATCTGCAGGAGGCCCTGGCGCATGAATCTGTGCAGCGGGAACGACCTCGGACCACCAGGGGCCGAGACAACAACCGTCTCATGGGGCCGGGCACTCAGGGTCAGGGAAAAATCCAATATATATCTGGTGATATCTCGGGTTCTATTACAGATAGAACAATAAATCAAAGTGCATTGTCTGTAGGAGGCCCTCGCGCGTGAATCTGTGCAGCGGGAACGACCTCGGACCACCAGGGGCCGAGAAAACCACCGTCTCATGGGGCCGGACACTCAGGGTCAGGGAAGAATCCATTATATATCTGGTGATATCTCGGGTGCTATTACTGATAGCCCAAGAATTCAAAGTGCATTGTCTGTATTAGGCCCCGGCGCATGAATCTGTGCAGCGGGAACGACCTCGGACCACCAGGGGCCGAGAAAACCACCGTCTCATGGGGCCGGACACTCAGGGTCAGTGAAAAATCCAATATATATCTAGTGATATCTCGGGTTCTATTACAGATAGAGCAATAAATCAAAGTGCATTGTCTGTAGGAGGCCCTGGCGCGTGAATCTGTGCAGCGGGAACGACCTCGGACCACCAGGGGCCGAGAAAACCACAGTCTCATGGGGCCGGACACTCAGGGTCAGGGTAAAATCCAATATATATCTGGTGATATCTCGGGTGTTATTAGAGATAGCGCAATAAACCAAAGTGAATTATCTGCAGGAGGCCCTGACGCATGAATCTGTGCAGTGGTATCTACCTCGGATCACCAGGGTCCGAGAAAATCACCGACACATGGGGCCGGGCACTCAGGGTCAGGGAAAAATCCAATATATATCTGGTGATAGCTCGGGTGCTATTACAGATAGCGCAATAAATCAAAGTGCATTGTCTGTAGGAGGACCTGGCGCATGAATCTGTGCAGCGGGAACGACCTCGGACCACCAGGGGCTGAGAAGACCACAGTCTCATGGGGCCGGACACTCAGGGTCAGGGTAAAATCCAATATATATCTGGTGATATTTCGGGTGCTATTAGAGATAGCGCAATAAACCAAAGTGTATTATCTGCAGGAGGCCCTGGCTCATGAATCTGTGCAACGGGAACGACCTCGGACCACCAGGGGCCGAGAAAACCACCGTCTCATAGGGCCGGACACTCAGGGTCAGTGAAAAATCCAATATATATCTGGTTATATCTGGAGTGCTATTACAGATAGCGCAATATATCAAAGTGCATTGTCTGTAGGAGGACCTTGCGCATGAATCTGTGCAGCGGGAACTACCTCGGACCACCAGGGGCCGAGAAAACCACAGTCTCATGGGGTCGGACACTCAGTGTCAGGGAAAAATCCAATATATATCTGGTGATATCTCGGGAGCTATTAGAGATAGAGCAATAAACCAAAGTGAATTATCTGCAGGAGGCCCTGGCGCATGAATCTGTGCAGCGGGAACGACCTCGGACCACCAGGGGCCGAGAAAACCACCGTCTCATGGGGCCGGACACTCAGGGTCAGGGAAAAATCCAATATATATCTGGTGATATCTCGGGTGCTATTACAGATAGCGCAATAAATCAAAGTGCATTGTCTGCAGGAGGCTCTAGCGCATGAATCTATGCAGCGAGAACGATATCTGACCACCAGGGGCCGAGAAAACCACCGACGCATGGGGCCGGGCACTCAGGGTCACGGAAAAATCCTATATATATCTGGTGATATCTCGGCTTCTATTACAGATAGCGCGATAAATCAAAGTGCATTGTCTGTAGGAGGCCCTGGTGCGTGAATCTGTGCAGCGGGAACGACCTCGGACCACCAGGGGCCGAGAAAACCACAGTCTCATGGGGCCGGACACTCAGGGTCAGGAAAGTATCCATTATATATCTGGTGATATCTCGGGTGCTATTACTGATAGCCCAAGAATTCAAAGTGCATTGTCTGTATTAGGCCCCGGCGCATGAATCTGTGCAGCGAGATCGATCTCTGACCACCAGGGGCCGAGAAAACCACCGACGCATGGGGCCGGGCACTCAGGGTCACGGAAAAATCCAATATATATCTGGTGATATCTCGGGTTCAATTACAGATAGCGCGATAAATCAAAGTGCATTGTCTGTAGGAGGCCCTGGTGCGTGAATCTGTGCAGCGGGAACGACATCGGACCACCAGGGGCCGAGAAAACCACCGTCTCATGGGGCCGGACGCTCAGGGTCAGGGAAAAATCCAATATATATCTGGTGATATCTCGGGTGCTATTACAGATAGCGCAATAAATCAAATTGCATTGTCTGCAGGAGGCCCTAGCGCATGAATCTGTGCACCGAGATCGATCTCTGACCACCAGGAGCCGAGAAAACCACCGACGCATGGGGCCAGGCACTCAGGGTCAGGGAAAAATCCAATATATATCTGGTGATATCTCGGGTTCTATTAGAGATAGCGCAATAAACCAAAGTGTATTATCTGCAGGAGGCCCTGGCTCATGAACTGTGCAAAGGGAACGACCTCGGACCACCAGGGGCCGAGAAAACCACCGTCTCATAGGGCCGGACACTCAGGGTCAGTGAAAAATCCAATATATATCTGGTTATATCTCGAGTGCTATTACAGACAGCGCAATATATCAAAGTGCATTGTCTGTAGGAGGACCTTGCGCATGATTCTGTGCAGCGGGAACTACCTCGGACCACCAGGGGCCGAGAAAACCACAGTCTCATGGGGTCGGACACTCAGTGTCTGGGAAAAATCCAATATATATCTGGTGATATCTCGGGTGCTATTAGAGATAGCGCAATAAACCGAAGTGAATTATCTGCAGGAGGCCCTGGCGCATGAATCTGTGCAGCGGTATCTACCTCGGATCACCAGGGTCCGAGAAAATCACCGACACATGGGGCCGGGCACTCAGGGTCAGGGAAAAATCCAATATATATCTGGTGATAGCTCGGGTGCTATTACAGATAGCGCAATAAATCAAAGTGCATTGTCTGTAGGAGGCCCTGGCGCATGAATCTGTGCAGCGGGAACGACCTCGGACCCCCAGGGGCCGAGACAACAACCGTCTCATGGGGCCGGACCCTCAGGGCCAGGGAAAAATCCAATATATATCTGGTGATATCTCGGGTTATATTACAGATAGCACAATAAATCAAAGTGCATTGTCTGTATTAGGCCCCGGCGCATGAATCTGTGCAGCGGGAACGACCTCGGACCACCAGGGGCCGAGAAAACCACAGTCTCATGGGGCCGGACAGTCAGGGTCAGGGGAAAATCCAATATATATCTGGTGATATCTCGGGTGCTATTAGAGATAGCGCGATAAACCAAAGTGCATTGTCTGTAGGAGGCCCTGGCGCACGAATCTGTGCAGCGGGAACGACCTCGAGCCACCAGGGGCCGAGACAACCACCGTCTCATGTGGCCGGACACTCAGGGTCATGGAAAAATCCAATATATATCTGGTGATATCTCGGGTGCTATTACAGATAGCGCAATAAAGCAAAGTGCATTGTCTGTAGGAGGCCCTGGCGCATGAATCTGTGCAGCGGGAACGACCACGGACCACCAGGGGCCGAGAAAACCACCGTCTCATGGGGCCGGACACTCAGGGTCAGGGGAAAATCCAATATATATCTGGCGATATCTCGGTTGCTATTAGAGATAGCGCAATAAACCAAAGTGAATTATCTGCAGGAGGCCCTGGCGCGTGAATCTGTGCAGCGGGAACGACCTCGGACCACCAGGGGCCGAGAAAACCACCGTCTTAAGGGAGCCGGACACTCTGGGTCAGGGAAAAATCCAATATATATTTGGTGATATCTCGGGTGCTATTACAGATAGCGAATTAAATCAAAGTGCATTGTCTGCAGGATGCCCTAGCGCATGAATCTGTGCAGCGAGATCGATCTCTGACCACCAGGGGCCGAGAAAACCACCGACGCATGGGGACGGGCACTCAGGGTCAGGGAAAAATCCAATATATATCTGTCGATATCTCGGGTTCTATTACAGATAGCGCGATAAATCAAAGTGCATTGTCTGTAGGAGGCCCTGGCGCGTGAATCTGAGCAGCGGGAACGACCTCGGACCACCAGGGGCCGAGAAAACCACAGTCTCATGGGGCCGGACACTCAGGGTCAGGGTAAAATCCAATATATATCTGGTGATATCTCGGGTGCTATTAGAGATAGCGCAATAAACCGAAGTGAATTATCTGCAGGAGGCCCTGGCGCATGAATCTGTGCAGTGGTATCTACCTCGGATCACCAGGGTCCGAGAAAATCACCGACACATGGGGCCGGGCACTCAGGGTCAGGGAAAAATCCAATATATATCTGGTGATAGCTCGGGTGCTATTACAGATGGCGCAATAAATCAAAGTGCAATGTCTGTAGGAGGCCCTGGCGCATGAATCTGTGCAGCGGGAACGACCTCGGACCCCCAGGGGCCGAGACAACAACCGTCTCATGGGGCCGGACCCTCAGGGCCAGGGAAGAATCCAATATATATCTGGTGATATCTCGGGTTATATTACAGATAGCACAATAAATCAAAGTCCATTGTCTGTAGGAGGCCCTGGCGCATGAATCTGTGCAGGGGGAACGACGACGGACCACCAGGGGCCGAGAAAACCACCGTCTCATGGGGCCGGAGTTTCAGGGTCAGGGAAGAATCCATTATATATCTGGTGATATCTCGGGTCCTATTACAGATAGCCCAAGAAATCAAAGTGCACTGTCTGTATTAGGCCCCGGCGCATGAATCTGTGCAGCGGGAACGACCTCGGACCACCAGGGGCCGAGAAAACCACAGTCTCATGGGGCCGGACAGTCAGGGTCAGGGGAAAATCCAATATATATCTGGTGATATCTCGGGTGCTATTAGAGATAGCGCGATAAACCAAAGTGCATTGTCTGTAGGAGGCCCTGGCGCATGAATCTGTGCAGCGGGAACGACCTCGGACCACCAGGGGCCGAGACAACAACCGTCTCATGGCGCCGGACACTCAGGGTCAGGGAAAAATTCAATATATATCTGGTGATATCTCGGGTTATATTACAGATAGCACAATAAATCAAAGTGCATTGTCTGTAGGAGGCCCTGGCGCATGCATCTGTGCAGCAGGAACGACCTCGGACCACCAGGGGCCGAGAAAATTACAGATTTTCGGTATCCGTCACCCAAAGTCATGTAAAAATCCAGCATATATAAGGTGCTTTCACGGGTGCTATTACAGACAGCGCAATAAACCAAAGTGCATTGTCTGTAGGAGGCCCTGGCGCATGAATCTGTGCAGAGGGAACGACCTCGGACCACCAGGGGCCGAGAAAATTACAGATTTTCGGTATCCGTCACCCAAGGTCATGTAAAAGTCCAGCATATATCTGGTGATATCTGGGGTGCCACTACAGATAGCGCAATAAACCAAAGTGCATTGTCTGTAGGAGGCCCTGGCGCATGAATCTGTGCAGAGGGAACGACCTCGGACCACCAGGGGCCGAGAAAATTACAGATTTTCGGTATCCGTCACCCAATGTCTTGTAAAAATCCAGCATATATCTGGTGATATCGCGGGTTCTATTACAGATACCGCGATAAATCAAAGTGCATTGTCTCCAGGAAGCCCTGGCGCATGGATCTGTGAAGCAGGAACGACCTCGGATCTCCAGGGGCCGAGAAAATTACAGATTTTCTGTATCCGTCACCCAAAGTCATGTAAAAATCCAGCATATATATGGTGCTTTCTCGGGTGCTATTACAGACAGCGCAATAAACCAAATTGCATTGTCTGTAGGAGTCCCTGGCGCATGAGTCTGTGCAGCGGGAACGACCTCGGACCACCAGGGACCGAGAAAATTACAGATATTCGGAATCCGTCCCCAAGGTCATGTAAAAGTCCAGCATATATCTGGTGATATCTGGGGTGCTATTACAGATAGCGCAATAAACCAAAGTGCATTGTCTGTAGGAGGCCCTGGCGCATGAATCTGTGCAGCGGGAACGACTTCGGACCTCCAGGGGCCGAGAAAACCACCGTCTGATGGGGCCGGAAACTCAGGGTCAGGGAAAAATCCAATATATATCTGGTGATATCTCAGGCGCTATTACAGATAGCGCGATAAATCAAAGTGAATTATCTGCAGGAGGCCCTGGCGCATGCATCTGTGCAGCAGGAACGACCTCGGAACACCAGGGGCCGAGAAAACCACCGTCTCATGAGGCCGGACACTCAGGGTCAGGGAAAAATCCAATATATATCTGGTGATATCTCAGGTGCTATTACAGATAGCGCGATAAATCAAAGTGAATTATCTGCAGGAGGCCCTGGCGCATGAATCTGTGCATCGGGAACGACCACGGACCACCAGGGGCCGAGAAAATTACAGATTTTCGGAATGCGTCACGCAAGGTCATGTAAAAATCCAGCATATATCTGGTGATATCTCGGGTGCTATTAGAGATAGCGCAATAAACCAAAGTGAATTATCTGCAGGAGGACCTGGCGCATGAATCTGTGCAGCGGGAACGACCTCGGACCACCAGGGGCCGAGAAAATCACCGTCTCATGAGGCCGGACTGTCAGGGTCAGGGAAAAATCCAGTATATATCTGGTGATATCTCGGGTGCTGTTAGAGATAGCGAAATAAATCAAAGTGCATTGTCTGCAGGAAGCCCTGGCGCATGATTCTGTGCAGCGGGAACGACCTCCGACCACCGGGGGCCGAGAAAATCACCGTCTCATGGGGCCGGACTGTCAGGGTCAGGGAAAAATCCAATATATATCTGGTGATATCTCGGGTGCTATTAGTGATAGCGCAATATATCAAAGTGCATTGTCTGCAGCAAGCCCTGGCGCATGATTCTGTGCAGCGGGAACGACCTCGGACCACCAGGGGCCGAGAAACTTACAGATTTTCTGTATCCGTCACCCAAAGTCATGTAAAAATCCAGCATATATATGGTGCTTTCTCGGTTGCTATTACAGACAGCGCAATAAACCGAAGTGCATTGTCTGTAGGAGGCCCTGGCGCATGTGTCTGTGCAGCGGGAACGACCACGGACCACCAGGGGCCGAGAAAATTACAGATTTTCTGTATCGGTCACCCAATGTCTTGTAAAAATCCAGCATATATCTGGTGATATCGCGGGTTCTATTACAGATACCGCGATAAATCAAAGTGCATTGTCTCCAGGAAGCCCTGGCGCATGGATCTGTTCAGCGGGAACGACCTCGGCTCACCAGGGGCCGAGAAAACCACCGACACATGGGGCCGGGCACTCAGGGTCAGGGAAAAATCCAATATATATCTGGTGATATCTCGGGTGCTATTACAGATAGGGCAATTAACCAAAGTGAATTATCTATAGGAGGCCCTGGCGCATGAATCTGTGCAGCGTGAACGACCTCGGACCACCAGGGGCCGAGAAAACCACCGTCTCATGGGGCCGGACACTCCGGGTCAGGGAAAAATCCAATATATATCTGGTGATATCTCGGGTGCTATTAGAGATAGCGCAATAAACCAAAGTGAATTATCTATAGCAGGCCCTGGCGCATGAATCTGTTCAGCGGGAACGACCTCGGAACACCAGGGGCCGAGAAAACCACAGTCTCATGGGGCCGGACACTCAGGGTCAGGGGAAAATCCAATATATTTCTGGTGATATCTCGGGTGCTATTACAGATAGCGCAATAAATCAAAGTGCATTGTCTGTAGGAGGCCCTGGCGCATGTATCATGAATCTGTGCAACGGGTACAACCTCGGACCACCAGGGGCCGAGAAAACCACCGTCCTGAGGGGCCGGACACTTAGGGTCAGTGAAAAATCCAATATATATCTGGTGATATCTCGGGTTCTATTACAGATAGCGCAATAAACCAAAGTGAATTATCTATAGGAGGCCCTGGCGCATGAATCTGTGCAGCGGGAACGACCTCGGACCACCAGGGGCCGAGAAAACCACCGTCTCATGGGGCCGAACACTCAGGGTCAGGGAAAAATCAAATATATATCTGGTGATATCTCGGGTGCTATTACAGATAGCTCAATCAATCAAAGTGCATTGTCTGTAGGAGGCCCAGGCGCATGAATCTGTGCAGCGGGAACGACCTCGGACGACGAGGGGCCGAGAAAACCACCGTCTCATGGAGCCGGACACTCAGGGTCACGGGAAAATACAATATATATCTGGTGATATCTCGGGTGCTATTAGATATAGCGCAATAAACCAAAGTGAATTATCTGCAGGAGGCCCTGGCGCATGCATCTGTGCAGCGGGAACGACCTCGGACCACCAGGGGCCGAGAAGACCACCGTCTCATGGGGCCGGACACTCAGGGTCATGGAAAAATAAAATATATATCTGGTGATATCTCGGGTGCTATTACAGATAGCTCAATAAATCAAAGTGCATTGTCTGCAGGAGGCCCTTGCGAATGAATCTGTTCAGCGGGAACGACCTCGGCTCACCAGGGGCCGAGAAAACCACCGACACATGGGGCCGGGCACTCAGGGTCAGGGAAAAATCCAATATATATCTGGTGATATCTCGGGTGCTATTAGAGATAGCGCAATAAACCAAAGTGAATTATCTATAGCAGGCCCTGGCGCATGAATCTGTGCAGCGGGAACGACCTCGGACCACCAGGGGCCGAGAAAACCACCGTCTCATGGGGCCGGACACTCAGGGTCAGGGAAAAATCCAATATGTATCTGGTGATATCTCGGGTGCTATTACAGATAGCGCAATAAATCAAATTGCATTGTCCGTAGGAGGCGCTGGCGCATGAATCTGTGCAGCGGGAACGACCTCGGACCACCAGGGGCCGAGTAAATTACAGACATTCGGAATCCGTCACCCAAGGTCATGTAAAAATCCAGCATATATCTGGTGATATCACGCGTGCTATTACAGATAGCGCAATAAATCAAAGTGCATTGTCTGTAGGAGGCCCTGGCGCATGAATCTGGGCTGCGGGAACGACCTCGGACAACCAGGGGCCGAGAAAACCACCGTCTCATGGGGCGGACTGTCAGGGTCAGGAAAAAATCCAATATATATCTGGTGATATCTCGGGTGCTATTACAGATAGCGCAATAAACCAAAGTGAATTATCTGCAGGAGGCCCTGGCGCATGAATCTGTGCAGCGGGAACGATCTCGGATCACCAGGGTCCGAGAAAACCACCGTCTCATGGGGCCGGAAACTCAGGGTCATGGAAAAATAAAATATATATCTGGTGATATCTCGGGTGCTATTACAGATAGCTCAATAAATCAAAGTGCATTGTCTGTAGGAGGCCCAGGCGAATGAATCTGGGCAGCGGGAACGACCTCGGACCACCAGGGGCCGAGAAAACCACCCTCTCATGGGGCCGGACATTCAGGGTCAGGGGAAAATCCAATATATATCTAGTGATATCTCGGGTGCTATTAGAGCTAGCGCAATAAACCAAAGTGAAATATCTGCAGGAGGCCTTGGCGCATGAATCTGTGCAACGGGAACGACCTCGGACCACCATGGGCCGAGTAAACCACAGTCTCATGGGGCCGGACACTCAGGGTCAGGGGAAAATCCAATATATATCTGGTGATATCCCGGGTTCTATTAGAGATAGCGCAATAAACCAAAGTGAATTATCTGCAGGAGGCCCGGGCGCATGAATCTGTGCAGCGGGAACGACCTCGGAACACCAGGGGCCGAGAAAACCACAGTCTCATGGGGCCGGACACTCAGGGTCAGGGGAAAATCCAATATATTTCTGGTGATATCTCGGGTGCTATTACAGATAGCGCAATAAATCAAAGTGCATTGTCTGTAGGAGGCCCTGGCTCATGTATCATGAATCTGTTCAGCGGGAACGACCTCGGCTCACCAGGGGCCGAGAAAACCACCGACACATGGGGCCGGGCACTCAGGGTCAGGGAAAAATCCAATATATATCTGGTGATATCTCGGGTGCTATTAGAGATAGCGCAATAAACCAAAGTGAATTATCTATAGCAGGCCCTGGCGCATGAATCTGTGCAGCGGGAACGACCTCGGACCACCAGGGGCCGAGAAAACCACCGTCTCATGGGGCCGGACACTCAGGGTCAGGGAAAAATCCAATATGTATCTGGTGATATCTCGGGTGCTATTACAGATAGCGCAATAAATCAAATTGCATTGTCCGTAGGAGGCGCTGGCGCATGAATCTGTGCAGCGGGAACGACCTCGGACCACCAGGGGCCGAGTAAATTACAGACATTCGGAATCCGTCACCCAAGGTCATGTAAAAATCCAGCATATATCTGGTGATATCACGCGTGCTATTACAGATAGCGCAATAAATCAAAGTGCATTGTCTGTAGGAGGCCCTGGCGCATGAATCTGGGCTGGGGGAACGACCTCGGACAACCAGGGGCCGAGAAAACCACCGTCTCATGGGGCGGACTGTCAGGGTCAGGAAAAAATCCAATATATATCTGGTGATATCTCGGGTGCTATTACAGATAGCGCAATAAACCAAAGTGAATTATCTGCAGGAGGCCCTGGCGCATGAATCTGTGCAGCGGGAACGATCTCGGATCACCAGGGTCCGAGAAAACCACCGTCTCATGGAGCCGGACACTCAGGGTCAGGGGAAAATCCAATATATATCTGGTGATATCTCGGGTGCTATTACAGATAGCGCAATAAACCAAAGTGAATTATCTGCAGGAGGCCCTGGCGCATGCATCTGTGCAGCGGGAACGACCTCGGACAACCAGGGGCCGAGAAAAACACCGTCTCATGGGGCCGGACACTCAGGGTCAGGGAAAAATCCAATATATATCTGGTGATATCTCGGGTGCTATTACAGATAGCGCGATATATCAAAGTGCATTGTCTGCAGGAGGCCCTAGCGCATGAATCTGTGCAGCGAGATCGATCTCGGACCACCATCGGCCGAGAAAACCACACTGTCATGGGGCCGGACACTCTGGGTCAGGGGAAAATCCAATATATATCTGGTGATATCTCGGGTGCTATTAGAGCTAGCGCAATAAACCAAAGTGAAATATCTGCAGGAGGCCTTGGCGCATGAATCTGTGCAACGGGAACGACCTCGGACCACCATGGGCCGAGTAAACCACAGTCTCATGGGGCCGGACACTCAGGGTCAGGGGAAAATCCAATATATATCTGGTGATATCCCGGGTTCTATTAGAGATAGCGCAATAAACCAAAGTGAATTATCTGCAGGAGGCCCGGGCGCATGAATCTGTGCAGCGGGAACGACCTCGGAACACCAGGGGCCGAGAAAACCACAGTCTCATGGGGCCGGACACTCAGGGTCAGGCGAAAATCCAATATATTTCTGGTGATATCTCGGGTGCTATTACAGATAGCGCAATAAATCAAAGTGCATTGTCTGTAGGAGGCCCTGGCGCATGTATCATGAATCTGTGCAACGGGTACAACCTCGGACCACCAGGGGCCGAGAAAACCACCGTCCCGAGGGGCCGGACACTTAGGGTCAGTGAAATATCCAATATATATCTGGTGATATCTCGGGTTCTATTACAGATAGCGCAATAAACCAAAGTGAATTATCTGTAGGAGGCCCAGGCGCATGAATCTGTGCAGCGGGAACGACCTCGGACGACGAGGGGCCGAGAAAACCACCGTCTCATGGAGCCTGACACTCAGGGTCACGGGAAAATACAATATATATCTGGTGATATCTCGGGTGCTATTAGAGATAGCGCAATAAACCAAAGTGAATTATCTGCAGGAGGCCCTGGCGCATGCATCTGTGCAGCGGGAACGACCTCGGACCACCAGGGGCCGAGAAGACCACCGTCTCATGGGGCCGGACACTCAGGGTCAGGGAAAAATCAAATATATATCTGGTGATATCTCGGGTGCTATTAGAGATAATGCAATAAACCAAAGTGATTTATCTATATGAGGCCCTGGCGCATGAATCTGTGCAGCGGGAACGACCTCGGACCACCAGGGGCCGAGAAAACCATCGTCTCAGGGTGCCGGACACTCAGGGTAAGGGAAAAATCCAATATATATCTGGTGATATCTCGGGTGCTATTACAGATAGCTCAATAAATCAAAGTGCATTGTCTGCAGGAGGCCCTTGCGAATGAATCTGTTCAGCGGGAACGACCTCGGCTCACCAGGGGCCGACAAAACCACCGACACATGGGGCCGGACACTCAGGGTCAGGGAAAAATCCAATATATATCTGGTGATATCTCGGGTGCTATTACAGATAGGGCAATAAATCAAAGTGAATTATCTGCAGGAGGCCCTGGCGCATGAATCTGTGCAGCGGGAACGATCTCGGATCACCAGGGTCCGAGAAAACCACCGTCTCATGGAGCCGGACACTCAGGGTCAGGGGAAAATCCAATATATATCTGGTGATATCTCGGGTGCTATTACAGATAGCGCAATAAACCAAAGTGAATTATCTGCAGGAGGCCCTGGCGCATGCATCTGTGCAGCGGGAACGACCTCGGACAACCAGGGGCCGAGAAAAACACCGTCTCATGGGGCCGGACACTCAGGGTCAGGGAAAAATCCAATATATATCTGGTGATATCTCGGGTGCTATTACAGATAGCTCAATAAATCAAAGTGCATTGTCTGCAGGAGGCCCTTGCGAATGAATCTGTTCAGCGGGAACGACCTCGGCTCACCAGGGGCCGACAAAACCACCGACACATGGGGCCGGACACTCAGGGTCAGGGAAAAATCCAATATATATCTGGTGATATCTCGGGTGCTATTAGAGATAGCGCAATGAATCAAAGTGCATTGTCTGTAGGAGGCACTGGCGAATGAATCTGTGCCGCAGGAACGACCTCGGACCCCCAGTGGCCGAGAAAATTACAGATATTCGGGATCCGTCACCCGAGGTCATGTAAAAATCCAGCATATATCTGGTGATATCTCGCGTGATATTAGAGATAGCGCAATAAACCAAAGTGAATTATCTATAGGAGGCCCTGGCGCATGAATCTGTGCAGCGGGAACGACCTCGGACCACCAGGGGCCGAGAAAACCACCGTCTCATGGAGCGGGACACTCAGGCTCACGGGAAAATAGAATATATATCTGGTGATATCTCGGGTGCTATTACAGATAGCGCAATAAATCAAAGTGCATTGTCTGTTGGAGGCACTGGCGAATGAATCTGTGCCGCAGGAACGACCTCGGACCCCCAGTGGCCGAGAAAATTACAGATATTCGGAATCCGTCACCCAAGGTCATGTAAAAATCCAGCATATATCTGGTGATATCTCGCGTGCTATTACAGATAGCGCAATAAATCAAAGTGCATTGTCTGTAGGAGGCCCTGGCGCATGAATCTGGGCTGCGGGAACGACCTCTGACAACCAGGGGCCGAGAAAACGACCGTCTCATGGGGCGGACTGTCAGGTTCAGGAAAAAATCCAATATATATCTGGTGATATCTAGGGTGCTATTACAGATAGCGCAATAAACCAAAGTGAATTATCTGCAGGAGGCCCTGGCGCATGAATCTGTGCAGCGGGAACGATCTCGGATCACCAGGGTCCGAGAAAACCACCGTCTCATGGGGCCGGACACTCAGGGTCGGGGAAAAATCCAATATATATCTGGTGATATCTGGGATGCTATTAGAGATAGCGCAATAAATCAAAGTGCATTGTCTGTAGGAGGCACTGGCGAATGAATCTGTGCCGCAGGAACGACCTCGGACCCCGAGTGGCCGAGAAAATTACAGATATTCGGAATCCGTCACCCAAGGTCATGTAAAAATCCAGCATATATCTGGTGATATCTCGCGTGCTATTACAGATAGCGCAATAAATCAAAGTGCATTGTCTGTAGGAGGCCCTGGCGCATGAATCTGGGCTGCGGGAACGCCCTCGGACAACCAGGGGCCGAGAAAACCACCGTCTCATGGGGCGGACTGTCAGGGTCAGGAAAAAATCCAATATATATATCTGGTGATATCTCGGGTGCTATTACAGATAGCGCAATAAACCAAGGTGAATTATCTGCAGGAGGCCCTGGCGCATGAATATGTGCAGCGGGAACGATCTCGGATCACCAGGGTCCGAGAAAACCACCGTCTCATGGGGCCGGAAACTCAGGGTCAGGGAAAAATAAAATATATATCTGGTGATATCTCGGGTGCTATTACAGATAGCTCAATAAATCAAAGTGCATTGTCTGTAGGAGGCCCAGGCGAATGAATCTGGGCAGCGGGAACGACCTCGGACCACCAGGGGCCGAGAAAACCACCGTCTCATGGGGCCGGACATTCAGGGTCAGGGGAAAATCCAATATATATCTGGTGATATCTCGGGTGCTATTAGAGATAGCGCAATAAACCAAAGTGAATTATCTATAGGAGGCCCTGGCGCATGAATCTGTGCAGCGGGAACGTCCTCGGACCACCAGGGGCGAGAAAACCACCGTCTCAGGGGGCCGGACACTCAGGGTAAGGGAAAAATCAAATATATATCTGGTGATATCTCGGGTGCTATTACAGATAGCTCAATAAATCAAAGTGCATTGTCTGCAGGAGGCCCTTGCGAATGAATCTGTTCAGCGGGAACGACCTCGGCTCACCAGGGGCCGACAAAACCACCGACACATGGGGCCGGACACTCAGGGTCAGGGAAAAATCCAATATATATCTGGTGATATCTCGGGTGCTATTACAGATAGGGCAATAAATCAAAGTGCATTGTCTGTAGGAGGCCCTGGCGCATGCATCTGTGCAGCGGGAACGACCTCCGACCACCAGGGGCCGAGTGAACCACCGTCTCATGGGGCCGGAAACTCAGGGTCAGGAAAAAATCCAATATATATCTGGTGATATCTCGGGTGCTATTAGAGATAGCGCAATAAACCAAAGTGAATTATCTGCAGGAGGCCCTGGCGCATGCATCTGTGCAGCGGGAACGACCTCGGACAACCAGGGGCCGAGAAGACCACCGTCTCATGGGGTCCGGACACTCAGGGTCAGGGAAAAATCGAATATATATCTGGTGATATCTCGGGTGCTATTAGAGATAGCGCAATAAACCAAAGTGAATTATCTATAGGAGGCCCTGGCGCATGAATCTGTGCAGCGGGAACGTCCTCGGACCACTAGGGGCCGAGAAAACCACCGTCTCAGGGGGCCGGACACTCAGGGTAAGGGAAAAATCAAATATATATCTGGTGATATCTCGGGTGCTATTACAGATAGCTCAATAAATCAAAGTGCATTGTCTGCAGGAGGCCCTTGCGAATGAATCTGTTCAGCGGGAACGACCTCGGCTCACCAGGGGCCGACAAAACCACCGACACATGGGGCCGGACACTCAGGGTCAGGGAAAAATCCAGCATATATCTGGTGATATCTCGCGTGATATTAGAGATAGCGCAATAAACCAAAGTGAATTATCTATAGGAGGCCCTGGCGCATGAATCTGTGCAGCGGGAACGACCTCGGACCACCAGGGGCCGAGAAAACCACCGTCACATGGAGCGGGACACTCAGGGTCACGGGAAAATACAATATATATCTGGTGATATCTTGGGTGCTATTACAGATAGCGCAATAAATCAAAGTGCATTGTCTGTTGGAGGCACTGGCGAATGAATCTGTGCCGCAGGAACGACCTCGGACCCCCAGTGGCCGAGAAAATTACAGATATTCGGAATCCGTCACCGAAGGTCATGTAAAAATCCAGCATATATCTGGTGATATCTCGCGTGCTATTACAGATAGCGCAATAAATCAAAGTGCATTGTCTGTAGGAGGCCCTGGCGCATGAATCTGGGCTGCGGGAACGACCTCTGACAACCAGGGGCCGAGAAAACGACCGTCTCATGGGGCGGACTGTCAGGGTCAGGAAAAAATCCAATATATATCTGGTGATATCTAGGGTGCTATTACAGATAGCGCAATAAACCAAAGTGAATTATCTGCAGGAGGCCCTGGCGCATGAATCTGTGCAGCGGGAACGATCTCGGATCACCAGGGTCCGAGAAAACCACCGTCTCATGGGGCCGGACACTCAGGGTCGGGGAAAAATCCAATATATATCTGGTGATATCTGGGATGCTATTAGAGATAGCGCAATAAATCAAAGTGCATTGTCTGTAGGAGGCACTGGCGAATGAATCTGTGCCGCAGGAACGACCTCGGACCCCCAGTGGCCGAGAAAATTACAGATATTCGGAATCCGTCACCCAAGGTCATGTAAAAATCCAGCATATATCTGGTGATATCTCGCGTGCTATTACAGATAGCGCAATAAATCAAAGTGCATTGTCTGTAGGAGGCCCTGGCGCATGAATCTGGGCTGCGGGAACGCCCTCGGACAACCAGGGGCCGAGAAAACCACCGTCGCATGGGGCGCACTGTCAGGGTCAGGAAAAAATCCAATATATATATCTGGTGATATCTCGGGTGCTATTACAGATAGCGCAATAAACCAAGGTGAATTATCTGCAGGAGGCCCTGGCGCATGAATATGTGCAGCGGGAACGATCTCGGATCACCAGGGTCCGAGAAAACCACCGTCTCATGGGGCCGGAAACTCAGGGTCAGGGAAAAATAAAATATATATCTGGTGATATCTCGGGTGCTATTACAGATAGCTCAATAAATCAAAGTGCATTGTCTGTAGGAGGCCCAGGCGAATGAATCTGGGCAGCGGGAACGACCTCGGACCACCAGGGGCCGAGAAAACCACCGTCTCATGGGGCCGGACATTCAGGGTCAGGGGAAAATCCAATATATATCTGGTGATATCTCGGGTGCTATTAGAGATAGCGCAATAAACCAAAGTGAATTATCTATAGGAGGCCCTGGCGCATGAATCTGTGCAGCGGGAACGTCCTCGGACCACCAGGGGCGAGAAAACCACCGTCTCAGGGGGCCGGACACTCAGGGTAAGGGAAAAATCAAATATATATCTGGTGATATCTCGGGTGCTATTACAGATAGCTCAATAAATCAAAGTGCATTGTCTGCAGGAGGCCCTTGCGAATGAATCTGTTCAGCGGGAACGACCTCGGCTCACCAGGGGCCGACAAAACCACCGACACATGGGGCCGGACACTCAGGGTCAGGGAAAAATCCAATATATATCTGGTGATATCTCGGGTGCTATTACAGATAGGGCAATAAATCAAAGTGCATTGTCTGTAGGAGGCCCTGGCGCATGCATCTGTGCAGCGGGAACGACCTCGGACCACCAGGGGCCGAGAAAACCACCGTCTCATGGAGCCGGACACTCAGGGTGACGGGAAAATCCAATATATATCTGGTGATATCTCGGGTGCTATTAGAGATAGCGCAATAAACCAAAGTGAATTATCTATAGGTGGCCCTGGCGCATGCATCTGTGCAGCGGGAACGACCTCCGACCACCAGGGGCCGAGTGAACCACCGTCTCATGGGGCCGGAAACTCAGGGTCAGGGAAAAATCCAATATATATCTGGTGATATCTCGGGTGCTATTAGAGATAGCGCAATAAACCAAAGTGAATTATCTGCAGGAGGCCCTGGCGCATGCATCTGTGCAGCGGGAACGACCTCGGACAACCAGGGGCCGAGAAGACCACCGTCTCATGGGGCCGGACACTCAGGGTCAGGGAAAAATCGAATATATATCTGGTGATATCTCGGGTGCTATTAGAGATAGCGCAATAAACCAAAGTGAATTATCTATAGGAGGCCCTGGCGCATGAATCTGTGCAGCGGGAACGTCCTCGGACCACTAGGGGCCGAGAAAACCACCGTCTCAGGGGGCCGGACACTCAGGGTAAGGGAAAAATCAAATATATATCTGGTGATATCTCGGGTGCTATTACAGATAGCTCAATAAATCAAAGTGCATTGTCTGCAGGAGGCCCTTGCGAATGAATCTGTTCAGCGGGAACGACCTCGGCTCACCAGGGGCCGACAAAACCACCGACACATGGGGCCGGACACTCAGGGTCAGGGAAAAATCCAATATATATCTGGTGATATCTCGGGTGCTATTACAGATAGGGCAATAAATCAAAGTGCATTGTCTGTAGGAGGCCCTGGCGCATGCATCTGTGCAGCGGGAACGACCTCGGACCACCAGGGGCCGAGAAAACCACCGTCTCATGGGGCCGGAAACTCAGGGTCAGGGAAAAATCCAATATATATCTGGTGATATCTCGGGTGCTATTAGAGATAGCGCAATAAATCAAAGTGCATTGTCTGTAGGAGGCACTGGCGAATGAATCTGTGCCGCAGGAACGACCTCGGACCCACAGTGGCCGAGAAAATTACAGATATTCCGGATCCGTCACCCGAGGTCATGTAAAAATCCAGCATATATCTGGTGATATCTCGCGTGATATTAGAGATAGCGCAATAAACCAAAGTGAATTATCTATAGGAGGCCCTGGCGCATGAATCTGTGCAGCGGGAACGACCTCGGACCACCAGGGGCCGAGAAAACCACCGTCACATGGAGCGGGACACTCAGGGTCACGGGAAAATACAATATATATCTGGTGATATCTTGGGTGCTATTACAGATAGCGCAATAAATCAAAGTGCATTGTCTGTTGGAGGCACTGGCGAATGAATCTGTGCCGCAGGAACGACCTCGGACCCCCAGTGGCCGAGAAAATTACAGATATTCGGAATCCGCCACCCAAGGTCATGTAAAAATCCAGCATATATCTGGTGATATCTCGCGTGCTATTACAGATAGCGCAATAAATCAAAGTGCATTGTCTGTATGAGGCCCTGGCGCATGAATCTGGGCTGCGGGAACGACCTCTGACAACCAGGGGCCGAGAAAACGACCGTCTCATGGGGCGGACTGTCAGGGTCAGGAAAAAATCCAATATATATCTGGTGATATCTAGGGTGCTATTACAGATAGCGCAATAAACCAAAGTGAATAATCTGCAGGAGGCCCTGGCGCATGAATCTGTGCAGCGGGAACGATCTCGGATCACCAGGGTCCGAGAAAACCACCGTCTCATGGGGCCGGACACTCAGGGTCGGGGAAAAATCCAATATATATCTGGTGATATCTGGGATGCTATTAGAGATAGCGCAATAAATCAAAGTGCATTGTCTGTAGGAGGCACTGGCGAATGAATCTGTGCCGCAGGAACGACCTCGGACCCCCAGTGGCCGAGAAAATTACAGATATTCGGAATCCGTCACCCAAGGTCATGTAAAAATCCAGCATATATCTGGTGATATCTCGCGTGCTATTACAGATAGCGCAATAAATCAAAGTGCATTGTCTGTAGGAGGCCCTGGCGCATGAATCTGGGCTGCGGGAACGCCCTCGGACAACCAGGGGCCGAGAAAACCACCGTCGCATGGGGCGCACTGTCAGGGTCAGGAAAAAATCCAATATATATATCTGGTGATATCTCGGGTGCTATTACAGATAGCGCAATAAACCAAGGTGAATTATCTGCAGGAGGCCCTGGCGCATGAATATGTGCAGCGGGAACGATCTCGGATCACCAGGGTCCGAGAAAACCACCGTCTCATGGGGCCGGAAACTCAGGGTCAGGGAAAAATAAAATATATATCTGGTGATATCTCGGGTGCTATTACAGATAGCTCAATAAATCAAAGTGCATTGTCTGTAGGAGGCCCAGGCGAATGAATCTGGGCAGCGGGAACGACCTCGGACCACCAGGGGCCGAGAAAACCACCGTCTCATGGGGCCGGACATTCAGGGTCAGGGGAAAATCCAATATATATCTGGTGATATCTCGGGTGCTATTAGAGATAGCGCAATAAACCAAAGTGAATTATCTATAGGAGGCCCTGGCGCATGAATCTGTGCAGCGGGAACGTCCTCGGACCACCAGGGGCCGAGAAAACCACCGTCTCAGGGGGCCGGACACTCAGGGTAAGGGAAAAATCAAATATATATCTGGTGATATCTCGGGTGCTATTACAGATAGCTCAATAAATCAAAGTGCATTGTCTGCAGGAGGCCCTTGCGAATGAATCTGTTCAGCGGGAACGACCTCGGCTCACCAGGGGCCGACAAAACCACCGACACATGGGGCCGGACACTCAGGGTCAGGGAAAAATCCAATATATATCTGGTGATATCTCGGGTGCTATTACAGATAGGGCAATAAATCAAAGTGCATTGTCTGTAGGAGGCCCTGGCGCATGCATCTGTGCAGCGGGAACGACCTCGGACCACCAGGGGCCGAGAAAACCACCGTCTCATGGAGCCGGACACTCAGGGTGACGGGAAAATCCAATATATATCTGGTGATATCTCGGGTGCTATTAGAGATAGCGCAATAAACAAAAGTGAATTATCTATAGGTGGCCCTGGCGCATGCATCTGTGCAGCGGGAACGACCTCCGACCACCAGGGGCCGAGTGAACCACCGTCTCATGGGGCCGGAAACACAGGGTCAGGGAAAAATCCAATATATATCTGGCGATATCTCGGGTGCTATTACAGATAGCTCAATAAATCAAAGTGCATTGTCTGTAGGAGGCCCTGGCGCATGAATCTGGGCTGCGGGAACGACCTCGGACAACCAGGGGCCGAGAAAACGACCGTCTCATGGGGCCGGACACTCAGGGTCAGGGAAAAATCCAATATGTATCTGGTGATATCTCGGGTGCTATTACAGATAGCGCAATAAATCAAAGTGCATTGTCTGTTGGAGGCACTGGCGAATGAATCTGTTCCGCAGGAACGACCTCGGACCCCCAGTGGCCGAGAAAATTACAGATATTCGGAATCCGTCACCCTAGGTCATGTAAAAATCCAGCATATATCTGGTGATATCTCGCGTGCTATTACAGATAGCGCAATAAATCAAAGTGCATTGTCTGTAGGAGGCCCTGGCGCATGAATCTGGGCTGCGGGAACGACCTCGGACAACCAGGGGCCGAGAAAACGACCGTCTCATGGGGCGGACTGTCAGGGTCAGGAAAAAATCCAATATATATCTGGTGATATCTCGGGTGCTATTACAGATAGCGCAATAAATGAAATTGCATTGTCCGTAGGAGGCGCTGGCGCATGAATCTGTGCAGCGGGAACGACCTCGGACCACCAGGGGCCGAGAAAACCACCGTCTCATGGAGCCGGACACTCAGGGTCAGGGGAAAATCCAATATATATCTGGTGATATCTCGGGTGCTATTACAGATAGCGCAATAAACCAAAGTGCATTGTCTGTAGGAGGCCCTTGCGAATGAATCTGTGCCGCAGGAACGACCTCGGAACACCAGTGGCCGAGAAAATTACAGATATTCGGAATCAGTCACCCAAGGTCATGTAAAAATCCAGCAAATATCTGGTGATATCTTGGGTGCTATTAGAGATAGCGCAATAAATCAAAGTGCATTGTCTGTAGGAGGCCCAGGCGCATGAATCTGGCCAGCGGGGACGACCTCGGACCACCAGGGGCCGAGAAAACCACAGTCTCATGGGGCCGGACACTCAGGGTCAGGGGAAAATCCAATATATATCTGGTGATATCTCGGGTTCTATTACAGATAGCGCAATAAACCAAAGTGCATTGTCTGTAGGAGGCCCTGGCGCATGAATCTGGGCAGCGGGAACGACCTCGGACCACCAGGGGCCGAGAAAATCACCGTCTCATGGAGCCGGACACTCAGGGTCAGGGAAAAATCCAATATATATCTGGTGATATCTCGGGTGCTATTACAGATAGCGCAATAAATCAAAGTGCATTGTCTGCAGGAGGCCCAGGCGAATGAATCTGTGCAGCGGGAACGACCTCGGACCACCAGGGGCCGAGAAAACCACCGTCTCATGGGTCCGGACACTCAGGGTCAGGGGAAAATCCAATATATATCTGGTTATATCTCGGGTGCTATTACAGATAGCGCAATCAACCAAAGTGCATTGTCTGTAGGAGGCCCTGGCGCATGAATCTGGGCAGCGGGAGCGACCTCGGACAACCAGGCGCCGAGAAAACCACCGTCTCATGGGTCCGGACACTCAGGGTCAGGGGAAAACCCAATATATATCTGGTGATATCTCGGGTGCTATTACAGATAGCGCAATAAATCAAAGTGCATTGTCTGTAGGAGGCCCAGGCGAATGAATCTGGCCAGCAGGAACGACCTCCGACCACCAGGGTCCGAGAAAATCACCGTCTCATGGAGCCGGACACTCAGGGTCAGGGAAAAATCCAATATATATCTGGTGATATCTCGGGTGCTATTACAGATAGCGCAATAAATCAAAGTGCATTGTCTGTAGGAGGCCCAGGCGAATGAATCTGTGCAGCGGGAACGACCTCGGACCACCAGGGGCCGAGAAAACCACCGTCTCATGGGTCCGGACACTCAGGGTCAGGGGAAAAACCAATATATATCTGGTGATATCTCGGGTGCTATTACAGATAGCGCAATAAACCAAAGTGCATTGACTGTAGGAGGCCCTGGCGAATGAATCTGTGCCGCAGGAACGACCTCGGACCACCAGGGGCCGAGAAAACCACCGTCTCATGGGGCGCACTGTCAGGGTCAGGAAAAAATCCAATATATATATCTGGTGATATCTCGGGTGCTATTACAGATAGCGCAATAAACCAAGGTGAATTATCTGCAGGAGGCCCTGGCGCATGAATATGTGCAGCGGGAACGATCTCGGATCACCAGGGTCCGAGAAAACCACCGTCTCATGGGGCCGGAAACTCAGGGTCAGGGAAAAATAAAATATATATCTGGTGATATCTCGGGTGCTATTACAGATAGCTCAATAAATCAAAGTGCATTGTCTGTAGGAGGCCCAGGCGCATGAATCTGTGCAGCGGGAACGTCCTCGGACCACCAGGGGCCGAGAAAACCACCGTCTCAGGGGGCCGGACACTCATGGTAAGGGAAAAATCAAATATATATCTGGTGATATCTCGGGTGCTATTACAGATAGCTCAATAAATCAAAGTGCATTGTCTGCAGGAGGCCCTTGCGAATGAATCTGTTCAGCGGGAACGACCTCGGCTCACCAGGGGCCGACAAAACCACCGACACATGGGGCCGGACACTCAGGGTCAGGGAAAAATCCAATATATATCTGGTGATATCTCGGGTGCTATTACAGATAGGGCAATAAATCAAAGTGCATTGTCTGTAGGAGGCCCTGGCGCATGCATCTGTGCAGCGGGAACGACCTCGGACCACCAGGGGCCGAGAAAACCACCGTCTCATGGAGCCGGACACTCAGGGTGACGGGAAAATCCAATATATATCTGGTGATATCTCGGGTACTATTAGAGATAGCGCAATAAACCAAAGTGAATTATCTATAGGTGGCCCTGGCGCATGCATCTGTGCAGCGGGAACGACCTCCGACCACCAGGGGCCGAGTGAACCACCGTCTCATGGGGCCGGAAACTCAGGGTCAGGGAAAAATCCAATATATATCTGGCGATATCTCGGGTGCTATTACAGATAGCTCAATAAATCAAAGTGCATTGTCTGTAGGAGGCCCTGGCGCATGAATCTGGGCTGCGGGAACGACCTCGGACAACCAGGGGCCGAGAAAACGACCGTCTCATGGGGCCGGACACTCAGGGTCAGGGAAAAATCCAATATGTATCTGGTGATATCTCGGGTGCTATTACAGATAGCGCAATAAATCAAAGTGCATTGTCTGTTGGAGGCACTGGCGAATGAATCTGTTCCGCAGGAACGACCTCGGACCCCCAGTGGCCGAGAAAATTACAGATATTCGGAATCCGTCACCCTAGGTCATGTAAAAATCCAGCATATATCTGGTGATATCTCGCGTGCTATTACAGATAGCGCAATAAATCAAAGTGCATTGTCTGTAGGAGGCCCTGGCGCATGAATCTGGGCTGCGGGAACGACCTCGGACAACCAGGGGCCGAGAAAACCACAGTCTCATGGGGCCGGACACTCAGGGTCAGGGGAAAATCCAATATATATCTGGTGATATCTCGGGTTCTATTACAGATAGCGCAATAAACCAAAGTGCATTGTCTGTAGGAGGCCCTGGCGCATGAATCTGGGCAGCGGGAACGACCTCGGACCACCAGGGGCCGAGAAAATCACCGTCTCATGGAGCCGGACACTCAGGGTCAGGGAAAAATCCAATATATATCTGGTGATATCTCGGGTGCTATTACAGATAGCGCAATAAATCAAAGTGCATTGTCTGCAGGAGGCCCAGGCGAATGAATCTGTGCAGCGGGAACGACCTCGGACCACCAGGGGCCGAGAAAACCACCGTCTCATGGGTCCGGACACTCCGGGTCAGGGGAAAATCCAATATATATCTGGTTATATCTCGGGTGCTATTACAGATAGCGCAATCAACCAAAGTGCATTGTCTGTAGGAGGCCCTGGCGCATGAATCTGGGCAGCGGGAACGACCTCGGACAACCAGGGGCCGAGAAAACCACCGTCTCATGGGTCCGGGCACTCAGGGTCAGGGGAAAACCCAATATATATCTGGTGATATCTCGGGTGCTATTACAGATAGCGCAATAAATCAAAGTGCATTGTCTGTAGGAGGCCCAGGCGAATGAATCTGGCCAGCAGGAACGACCTCCGACCACCAGGGGCCGAGAAAATCACCGTCTCATGGAGCCGGACACTCAGGGTCAGGGAAAAATCCAATATATATCTGGTGATATCTCGGGTGCTATTACAGATAGCGCAATAAATCAAAGTGCATTGTCTGTAGGAGGCCCAGGCGAATGAATCTGTGCAGCGGGAACGACCTCGGACCACCAGGGGCCGAGAAAACCACCGTCTCATGGGTCCGGACACTCAGGGTCAGGGGAAAAACCAATATATATCTGGTGATATCTCGGGTGCTATTACAGATAGCGCAATAAACCAAAGTGCATTGACTGTAGGAGGCCCTTGCGAATGAATCTGTGCCGCAGGAACGACCTCGGACCACCAGGGGCCGAGAAAATTACAGATATTCGGAATCCGTCACCCAAGGTCATGTAAAAATCCAGCATATATCTGGTGATATCTCGCGTGCTATTACAGATAGCGCAATAAATCAAAGTGCATTGTCTGTAGGAGGCCCTGGCGCATGAATCTGGGCTGCGGGAACGACCTCTGACAACCAGGGGCCGAGAAAACGACCGTCTCATGGGGCGGACTGTCAGGGTCAGGAAAAAATCCAATATATATCTGGTGATATCTAGGGTGCTATTACAGATAGCGCAATAAACCAAAGTGAATTATCTGCAGGAGGCCCTGGCGCATGAATCTGTGCAGCGGGAACGATCTCGGATCACCAGGGTCCGAGAAAACCACCGTCTCATGGGGCCGGACACTCAGGGTCGGGGAAAAATCCAATATATATCTGGTGATATCTGGGATGCTATTAGAGATAGCGCAATAAATCAAAGTGCATTGTCTGTAGGAGGCACTGGCGAATGAATCTGTGCCGCAGGAACGACCTCGGACCCCCAGTGGCCGAGAAAATTACAGATATTCGGAATCGGTCACCCAAGGTAATGTAAAAATCCAGCATATATCTGGTGATATCTCGCGTGCTATTACAGATAGCGCAATAAATCAAAGTGCATTGTCTGTAGGAGGCCCTGGCGCATGAATCTGGGCTGCGGGAACGCCCTCGGACAACCAGGGGCCGAGAAAACCACCGTCTCATGGGGCGGACTGTCAGGGTCAGGAAAAAATCCAATATATATATCTGGTGATATCTCGGGTGCTATTACAGATAGCGCAATAAACCAAGGTGAATTATCTGCAGGAGGCCCTGGCGCATGAATATGTGCAGCGGGAACGATCTCGGATCACCAGGGTCCGAGAAAACCACCGTCTCATGGGGCCGGAAACTCAGGGTCAGGGAAAAATAAAATATATATCTGGTGATATCTCGGGTGCTATTACAGATAGCTCAATAAATCAAAGTGCATTGTCTGTAGGAGGCCCAGGCGAATGAATCTGGGCAGCGGGAACGACCTCGGACCACCAGGGGCCGAGAAAACCACCGTCTCATGGAGCCGGACACTCAGGGTGACGGGAAAATCCAATATATATCTGGTGATATCTCGGGTGCTATTACAGATAGGGCAATAAATCAAAGTGCATTGTCTGTAGGAGGCCCTGGCGCATGCATCTGTGCAGCGGGAACGACCTCGGACCACCAGGGGCCGAGAAAACCACCGTCTCATGGAGCCGGACACTCAGGGTGACGGGAAAATCCAATATATATCTGGTGATATCTCGGGTGCTATTAGAGATAGCGCAATAAACCAAAGTGAATTATCTATAGGTGGCCCTGGCGCATGCATCTGTGCAGCGGGAACGACCTCCGACCACCAGGGGCCGAGTGAACCACCGTCTCATGGGGCCGGAAACTCAGGGTCAGGGAAAAATCCAATATATATCTGGCGATATCTCGGGTGCTATTACAGATAGCTCAATAAATCAAAGTGCATTGTCTGTAGGAGGCCCTGGCGCATGAATCTGGGCTGCGGGAACGACCTCGGACAACCAGGGGCCGAGAAAACGACCGTCTCATGGGGCCGGACACTCAGGGTCAGGGAAAAATCCAATATGTATCTGGTGATATCTCGGGTGCTATTACAGATAGCGCAATAAATCAAAGTGCATTGTCTGTTGGAGGCACTGGCGAATGAATCTGTTCCGCAGGAACGACCTCGGACCCCCAGTGGCCGAGAAAATTACAGATATTCGGAATCAGTCACCCTAGGTCATGTAAAAATCCAGCATATATCTGGTGATATCTCGCGTGCTATTACAGATAGCGCAATAAATCAAAGTGCATTGTCTGTAGGAGGCCCTGGCGCATGAATCTGGGCTGCGGGAACGACCTCGGACAACCAGGGGCCGAGAAAACGACCGTCTCATGGGGCGGACTGTCAGGGTCAGGAAAAAATCCAATATATATCTGGTGATATCTCGGGTGCTATTACAGATAGCGCAATAAATGAAATTGCATTGTCCGTAGGAGGCGCTGGCGCATGAATCTGTGCAGCGGGAACGACCTCGGACCACCAGGGGCCGAGAAAACCACCGTCTCATGGAGCCGGACACTCAGGGTCAGGGGAAAATCCAATATATATCTGGTGATATCTCGGGTGCTATTACAGATAGCGCAATAAACCAAAGTGCATTGTCTGTAGGAGGCCCTTGCGAATGAATCTGTGCCGCAGGAACGACCTCGGAACACCAGTGGCCGAGAAAATTACAGATATTCGGAATCCGCCACCCAAGGTCATGTAAAAATCCAGCAAATATCTGGTGATATCTTGGGTGCTATTAGAGATAGCGCAATAAATCAAAGTGCATTGTCTGTAGGAGGCCCAGGCGCATGAATCTGGCCAGCGGGAACGACCTCGGACCACCAGGGGCCGAGAAAACCACAGTCTCATGGGGCCGGACACTCAGGGTCAGGGGAAAATCCAATATATATCTGGTGATATCTCGGGTTCTATTACAGATAGCGCAATAAACCAAAGTGCATTGTCTGTAGGAGGCCCTGGCGCATGAATCTGGGCAGCGGGAACGACCTCGGACCACCAGGGGCCGAGAAAATCACCGTCTCATGGAGCCGGACACTCAGGGTCAGGGAAAAATCCAATATATATCTGGTGATATCTCGGGTGCTATTACAGATAGCGCAATAAATCAAAGTGCATTGTCTGTAGGAGGCCCAGGCGAATGAATCTGTGCAGCGGGAACGACCTCGGACCACCAGGGGCCGAGAAAACCACCGTCTCATGGGTCCGGACACTCAGGGTCAGGGGAAAAACCAATATATATCTGGTGATATCTCGGGTGCTATTACAGATAGCGCAATAAACCAAAGTGCATTGACTGTAGGAGGCCCTTGCGAATGAATCTGTGCCGCAGGAACGACCTCGGACCACCAGGGGCCGAGGAAACGACCGTCTCATGGGGTCGGACACTCAGGGTCAGGGAAAAATCCAATATATATCTGGTGATATTTCGGGTGCTATTACAGATAGCGCAAAAAACCAAAGTGAATTATCAGCAGGAGGCCCTGGCGCATGAATCTGTGCAGCGGGAACGACCTCGGACCACCACGGGCCGAGAAAACCACCGTCTCATGGGACCGGACACTAAGGGTCACGGAAAAATCCAATATATATCTGGTGATATCTCGGGTGCTATTACAGATAGCACAATAAATCAAAGTGCATTGTCTGTAGGAGGTCCTGGCGCATGAATCTGGGCAGCGGGAACGACCTCGGACCACCAGGGGCCGAGAAAATCACCGTCTCATGGAACCGGACACTCAGGGTCAGGGAAAAATCCAATATGTATCTGGTGATATCTCGGGTGCTATTACAGATAGCGCAATAAATCAAAGTGCATTGTCTGCAGGAGGCCCAGGCGAATGAATATGTGCAGCGGGAACGACCTCGCACCACCAGGGGCCGAGAAAACCACCGTCTCATGGGGCCGGACAGTCAGGGTCAGGGAAAAATCCAATATATATGTAGTGATATCTCGGGTGCTATTACAGATAGCGCAATAAATCGATGTGCATTGTCTGTAGGAGGCCCTGGCGCATGAATCTGGGCAGCGGGAACGTCCTCGGACCACCACGGGCCGAGAAAACCACCGTCTCATGGGGCCGGACACTCAGGGTCATGTAAAAATCCAATATATATCTGGTGATATCTCGGGTGCTATTAACGATAGCGCAATGAATCAAAGTGCATTGACTGTAGGAGGCCCTTGCGAATGAATCTGTGCCGCAGGAACGACCTCGGACCACCAGGGGCCGAGGAAACGACCGTCTCATGGGGTCGGACACTCAGGGTCAGGGAAAAATCCAATATATATCTGGTGATATTTCGGGTGCTATTACAGATAGCGCAAAAAACCAAAGTGAATTATCAGCAGGAGGCCCTGGCGCATGAATCTGTGCAGCGGGAACGACCTCGGACCACCACGGGCCGAGAAAACCACCGTCTCATGGGACCGGACACTAAGGGTCACGGAAAAATCCAATATATATCTGGTGATATCTCGGGTGCTATTACAGATAGCACAATAAATCAAAGTGCATTGTCTGTAGGAGGTCCTGGCGCATGAATCTGGGCAGCGGGAACGACCTCGGACCACCAGGGGCCGAGAAAATCACCGTCTCATGGAACCGGACACTCAGGGTCAGGGAAAAATCCAATATGTATCTGGTGATATCTCGGGTGCTATTACAGATAGCGCAATAAATCAAAGTGCATTGTCTGCAGGAGGCCCAGGCGAATGAATATGTGCAGCGGGAACGACCTCGCACCACCAGGGGCCGAGAAAACCACCGTCTCATGGGGCCGGACAGTCAGGGTCAGGGAAAAATCCAATATATATGTAGTGATATCTCGGGTGCTATTACAGATAGCGCAATAAATCGATGTGCATTGTCTGTAGGAGGCCCTGGCGCATGAATCTGGGCAGCGGGAACGTCCTCGGACCACCACGGGCCGAGAAAACCACCGTCTCATGGGGCCGGACACTCAGGGTCATGTAAAAATCCAATATATATCTGGTGATATCTCGGGTGCTATTAACGATAGCGCAATGAATCAAAGTGCATTGTCTGCAGGAGGCCCTGGCGCATGAATCTGTGCAGCGGGAAGGACCTCGGATCACCAGGGGCCGAGAAAACCACCGTCTCATGGGGCCGGACACTCAGGGTCAGGGAAAAATCAAATATATATCTGGTGATATCTTGGGTGCTATTACAGATAGCGCAATAAACCAGAGTGAATTATCTGCAGCAGGCCCTGGCGCATGCATCTGTGCAGCGGGAACGACCTCAGACCACCAGGGGCTGAGAAAACCACCGTCTCATGGGGGCGGGCACTCAGGGTCAGGGGAAAATCCAATATATATCTGGTGATATTTCGGGTGCTATTACAGATAGCGCAATAAACCAAAGTGAATTATCAGCAGGAGGCCCTGGCGCATGAATCTGTGCAGCGGGAACGACCTCGGACCACCACGGGCCGAGAAAACCACCGTCTCATGGGACCGGACACTAAGGGTCACGGAAAAATCCAATATATATCTGGTGATATCTCGGGTGCTATTACAGAGAGCCCAATAAATCAAAGTGCATTGTCTGTAGGAGGCCCTGGCGCATGAATCTGGCCAGCGGGAACGACCTCAGACAACCAGGGGCCGAGACAACCACCGTCTCATGGGGCCGGACACTCAGGGTCAGGGAAAAATTCAATATATATCTGGAGATATCTCGGGTGCTATTACAGATAGGCCAATAAATCAGTGTGCATATTCTGTAGGAGGCCCTGGCGCATGAATTTGTGCAGCGGGAACGACCTCGGATCACCAGGGGCCGAGAAAACCGCAGTCTCATGGCGCCGGACACCCAAGGTCATATAAATACCCAGGATGTATCTGATGATATCTCCGGTGCTATTAGAGATAGCCCAATAAATCAAAGTGCATTGTCTGTAGGAGGCCCTGGCGCATGAATCTGTGCAGCGGGAAGGACCTCGGACCACCAGGGGCCGAGAAAACCACCGTCACATGGGGCCGGACAGTCAGGGTCAGGGAAAAATCCAATATATATGTGGTGATATCTCGGGTGCTATTACAGATAGCCCAATAAATCAAAGTGCATTGTCTGTAGGAGGCCCTTGCGCATGAATCTGGGCAGCGGGAACGTCCTCGGACCACCAGGGGCCGAGAAAACCACCGACACATGGCGCCGGACACCCAAGGTCATGTAAATACCCAGGATGTATCTGATGATATCTCCGGTGCTATTAGAGATAGCCCAATAAATCAACGTGCATTGTCTGTAGGAGGCCCTGGCGCATGAATCTGTGCAGCGGGAAGGACCTCGGACCACCAGGGGCCGAGAAAACCACCGTCACATGGGGCCGGACAGTCAGGGTCAGGGAAAAATCCAATATATATGTGGTGATATCTCGGGTGCTATTACAGATACCGCAATAAATCAAAGTGCATTGTCTGTAGGAGGCCCTGGCGCATGAATCTGGGCAGCGGGAAGGACCTCGGACCACCATGGGCCGAGAAAACCACCGTCACATGGGGCCGGACAGTCAGGGTCAGGGAAAAATCCAATATATATGTGGTGATATCTCGGGTGCTATTACAGATAGCGCAATAAATCAAAGTGCATTGTCTGTAGGAGGCCCTGGCGCATGAATCTGGGCAGAGGGAACGACCTCGGACCACCAGGGGCCGAGAAAACCACAGTCTCATGGGGCCGGACACTCAGGGTCAGGGGAAAATTCAATATATATCTGGTGATATCTCGGGTGCTATTAGAGATAGCGCAATAAACCAAAGTGAATTATCTGCAGGAGGCCCTGGCGCATGAATCTGTGCAGCTTGAACGACCTCGGACCACCAGGGGCCGAGAAAACCGCAGTCCCATGGAGCCGGACACTCAGGGTCATGTAAAAATCCAATATATATCTGGTGATATCTCGGGTGCTATTTACCGATAGCGCAATGAATCAAAGTGCATTGTCTGTAGGAGGCCCTGGCGCATGAATCTGTGCAGCGGGAACGACCTCGGCCCACCATGGGCCGAGAAAACCGCAGTCCCATGGGGCCGGACACTCAGTGTCAGGGAATAATCCAATATATATCTGGTGATATCTTGGGTGCTATTACAGATAGCGCAATAAACCAAAGTGAATTATCTGCAGGAGGCCCTGGCGCATGCATCTGTGAAGCGGGAACGACCTCAGACCACCAGGGGCCGAGAAAACCACCGTGTCATGGGGCCGGACACTCCGGGTCGGGGGAAAATCCAATATATATCTGGTGATATCTCGGGTGCTATTAGAGATAGCGCAATAAATCAAAGTGCATTGTCTGTAGGAGGCCCTGGCGCATGAATCTGTGCAGCGGGAACGACCTCGGACCACCAGGGGCCGAGAAAACCACCGTCACATGGGGCCGGACAGTCAGGGTCAGGGAAAAATCCAATATATATGTGGTGATATCTCGGGTGCTATTACAGATAGCCCAATAAATCAAAGTGCATTGTCTGTAGGAGGCCCTTGCGCATGAATCTGGGCAGCGGGAACGTCCTCGGACCACCAGGGGCCGAGAAAACCACCGACACATGGCGCCGGACACCCAAGGTCATGTAAATACCCAGGATGTATCTGATGATATCTCCGGTGCTATTAGAGATAGCCCAATAAATCAACGTGCATTGTCTGTAGGAGGCCCTGGCGCATGAATCTGTGCAGCGGGAAGGACCTCGGACCACCAGGGGCCGAGAAAACCACCGTCACATGGGGCCGGACAGTCAGGGTCAGGGAAAAATCCAATATATATGTGGTGATATCTCGGGTGCTATTACAGATACCGCAATAAATCAAAGTGCATTGTCTGTAGGAGGCCCTGGCGCATGAATCTGGGCAGCGGGAAGGACCTCGGACCACCATGGGCCGAGAAAACCACCGTCACATGGGGCCGGACAGTCAGGGTCAGGGAAAAATCCAATATATATGTGGTGATATCTCGGGTGCTATTACAGATAGCGCAATAAATCAAAGTGCATTGTCTGTAGGAGGCCCTGGCGCATGAATCTGGGCAGAGGGAACGACCTCGGACCACCAGGGGCCGAGAAAACCACAGTCTCATGGGGCCGGACACTCAGGGTCAGGGGAAAATTCAATATATATCTGGTGATATCTCGGGTGCTATTAGAGATAGCGCAATAAACCAAAGTGAATTATCTGCAGGAGGCCCTGGCGCATGAATCTGTGCAGCTTGAACGACCTCGGACCACCAGGGGCCGAGAAAACCGCAGTCCCATGGAGCCGGACACTCAGGGTCATGTAAAAATCCAATATATATCTGGTGATATCTCGGGTGCTATTTACCGATAGCGCAATGAATCAAAGTGCATTGTCTGTAGGAGGCCCTGGCGCATGAATCTGTGCAGCGGGAACGACCTCGGCCCACCATGGGCCGAGAAAACCGCAGTCCCATGGGGCCGGACACTCAGTGTCAGGGAATAATCCAATATATATCTGGTGATATCTTGGGTGCTATTACAGATAGCGCAATAAACCAAAGTGAATTATCTGCAGGAGGCCCTGGCGCATGCATCTGTGAAGCGGGAACGACCTCAGACCACCAGGGGCCGAGAAAACCACCGTGTCATGGGGCCGGACACTCCGGGTCGGGGGAAAATCCAATATATATCTGGTGATATCTCGGGTGCTATTAGAGATAGCGCAATAAATCAAAGTGCATTGTCTGTAGGAGGCCCTGGCGCATGAATCTGTGCAGCGGGAACGACCTCGGACCACCAGGGGCCGAGAAAACCACCGTGTCATGGGGCCGGACACTCCGGGTCGGGGGAAAATCCAATATATATCTGGTGATATCTCGGGTGCTATTGGAGATAGCGCAATAAATCAAAGTGCATTGTCTGCAGGAGGCCCTGGCGCATGAATCTGTGCAGCGGGAACGACCTCGGACCACCAGGGGCCGAGAAAACCACCGTCTCATGGGGCCGGAAACTCAGGGACAGGGAAAAATCCAATATATATCTGGTGATATCTTGGGTGCTATTACAGGTAGCGCAATAAATCAAAGTGCATTGTCTGTAGGAGGCCCTGGCGCATGAATCTGTGCAGCGGGAACGACCTCGCACCACCAGGGGCCGAGGAAACCACCGTCTCATGGGGCCGGACACTCAGGGTCATGGAAAAATCCAATATATATCTGGTGATATCTCGGGTGCTATTACAGATAGCGCAATAAATCAAAGTCCATTGTCTGTAGGAGGCCCTGGCGCATGAATCTGGGCAGCGGGAACGTCCTCGGACCACCAGGGGCCGAGAAAACCACCGACACATGGCGCCGGACACCCAAGGTCATGTAAATACCCAGGATGTATCTGATGATATCTCCGGTGCTATTAGAGATAGCCCAATAAATCAAAGTGCATTGTCTATAGGAGGCCCTGGCGCATGAATCTGTGCAGCGGGAAGGACCTCGGACCACCAGGGGCCGAGAAAACCACCGTCACATGGGGCCGGACTGTCAGGGTCAGGGAAAAATCCAATATATATGTGGTGATATCTCGGGTGCTATTACAGATAGCGCAATAAATCAAAGTGCTTTGTCTGTAGGAGGCCCTGGCGCATGAATCTGGCCAGCGGGAACGACCTCGGACCACCAGGGGCCGAGAAAACCACCGTGTCATGGGGCCGGACACTCCGGGTCGGGGGAAAATCCAATATATATCTGGTGATATCTCGGGTGCTATTAGAGATAGCGCAATAAATCAAAGTGCATTATCTGTAGGAGGCCCTGGCGCATGAATCTGTGCAGCGGGAAGGACCTCGGACCACCAGGGGCCGAGAAAACCACCGTCACATGGGGCCGGACAGTCAGGGTCAGGGAAAAATCCAATATATATGTGGTGATATCTCGGGTGCTATTACAGATAGCCCAATAAATCAAAGTGCATTGTCTGTAGGAGGCCCTGGTGCATGAATCTGGGCAGCGGGAACGTCCTCGGACCACCAGGGGCCGAGAAAACCACCGACACACGGCGCCGGACACCCAAGGTCATGTAAATACCCAGGATGTATCTGATGATATCTCCGGTGCTATTAGAGATAGCCCAATAAATCAAAGTGCATTGTCTGTAGGAGGCCCTGGCGCATGAATCTGTGCAGCGGGAAGGACCTCGGACCACCAGGGGCCGAGGAAACCGCAGTCTCACGGGGCCGGACACTCAGGGTCAGGGGAAAATCCAATATATATCTGGTGATATCTTGGGTGCTATTACAGATAGCGCAATAGACCAAAGTGAATTATCTGCAGGAGGCCCTGGCGCATGCATCTGTGAAGCGGGAACGACCTCAGACCACCAGGGGCCGAGAAAACCACCGTCTCATGGGGCCGGACACTCAGGGTCAGGGGAAAAGCCAATATATATCTGGTGATATCTCGGGTGCTATTAGAGATAGCGCAATAAACCAAAGTGGATTATCTGCAGGAGGCCCTGGCGCATGAATCTGTGCAGCGGGAAGGACCTCGGATCACCAGGTGCCGAGAAAACCACCGTCTCATGGGGCCGGACACTCAGCGTCAGGGAAAAATCCAATATATATGTGGTGATATCTCGGGCGCTATTACAGATAGCGCAATAAATCAAAGTGCATTGTCTGTAGGAGGCCCTGGCGCATGAATCTGTGCAGCGGGAACGACCTCGCAACACCAGGGGCCGAGAAAACCACCGTCTCATGGGGCCGGACACTCAGGGTCATGGAAAAATCCAATATATATATCTGGCGCTATCTCGGGTGCTATTAGAGATAGCGCAATAAATCAAAGTGCATTGTCTGCAGAAGGCTCTGGCGCATGAATCTGTGCAGCGGGAACCACCTCGGACCACCAGGGGCCGAGAATACCACCGACACATGGGGCCGGACTGTCAGGGTCGGGGAAAAATCCAATATATATCTGGTGATATCTCGTGTGCTATTAGAGATAGCGCAATAAATCAAAGTGCATTATCTATAGGATGCCCCGGCGCATAAATCTGTGCAGCGGGATCGACCTCGGACCACGAGGGACCGAGAAAAACATCGACACATGGGGCCGGACTGTCAGGGTCAAGGAAAAATCCAATATTTATCTGGTGATATCTCTGGTACTATTAGAGATAGCGCAATAAATCAAAGTGCATTGTCTGTAGGAGGCCGTGGCGCATGAATCTGTGCAGCGGGATCGACCTCGGACCAGCATGGGGCGAGAAAATCTCCGTCTCATGCGGCCGGACTGTCAGGGTCAGGGAAAAATCCAATACATATCAGGTGATATCTCGGGTGCTATTAGAGATAGCGAAATAAATCAGAGTGAATTATCTATAGGATGCCCTGGCGCATGAATCGGTGCAGCGGGAACGACCTCGGACCACCAGGGGCCGAGAAAACCACCGTCTCATGGGGCCCGACACTCAGGGTCAGGGAAAAATCCAATATATATATGGTGATATCTCGGGTGCTATTAGAAATAGCGCAATAAACCAAAGTGAATTATCTATAGCATGCCCTGGCGCATGAATCTGTGCAGCGGGATCGACCTCGGACCACCAGGGACCGAGAAAAACATCGACACATGGGGCCGGACTGTCAGGGTCTGGGAAAATCCAATATATATCTGGTAATATCTCGGGAGCTGTTAAAGATAGCGCAATAAATCATAGTGCATTGTCTGTAGGAGGCCCTAGCGCATGAATCTGTGCAGCGGGATCGATTTCGGACCACCAGGGGCCGAGAAAATCACTTTCTCATGAGGCCGGACTGTCAGGGTCAGGGAAAAATGCAATATATATCTGGTGATATCTCGGGTGCTATTAGAGATAGCGCAATAAACCAAAGTGAATTATCTGCAGGAGGGCCTGACGTATTAATCTGAGCAGCAGGAACGACCTCGGACGACCAGGCGCCGAGATAATTACAGATATTCGGAATCCGTCACCCAAGGTCATGTAAAAATCCAGCATATATCTGGTGACATCTCGGGTGCTCTTACAGATAGCGCACTAAACCAAAGTGAATTATCTGCAGGGGGCCCTGGCGCATGAATCTGTGCAGCGGGAACGACCTCGGACCACCAGGGGCCGAGAAAACCACCGTCTCATGGGGCCGGACTGTCAGGGTCAGGGGAAAATCCAATATATATCTGGTGATATCTCGGGTGCTATTAGAGATAGCGAAATAAATCAAAGTGCATTGTCTGCAGGAGGCCCTGGCGCACAAATCTGTGCCGCGTGATCGACCTTGGACCACCAGGGGCCGAGAAAACCACCGACACATGGGGCCGGATTGTCAGGGTCAGGGAAAAAGCCAATATATATCTGGTGATATCTCGGCTGCTATTACAGATAGCGCAATAAATCAAAGTGCATTACCTGTAGGAGGCCCTGGCGCATGAATCTGTGCAGCTGGAAAAACCTCGGACCACCAGGGGCCGAGAAAACCACCGTCTCATGGGGCCGGACACTCAGGGTCAGGGGAAAATCCAATATGTATATGGTGATATCTCGGGTGCTATTAGAGATGGCGCAACAAACCAAAGTGAATTATCTGCAGGAGGCCCTGGCGCATGAATCTGTGCAGCGGGGACGACCTCGGACCACCAGGGGCCGAGAAAACCACCGTCTCATGGGGCCGGACTGTCAGGGTCAGGGGAAAATCCAATATATATCTGGTGATATCTCGGGTGCTATTACAGATAGCGCAATAAATCAAAGTGCATTGTCTGTAGGAGGCCCTGGCGCATGAATCTGTGCAGCGGGAACGACCTCGGACCAACCAGGGGCCGAGAAAATTACGGATATTCGGAATCCGTCACCCAAGGTCATGTAAAAATCCAGCATATATATGGTGATATCTCGGGTGCTATTACAGATAGCGCAATAAACCAAAGTGAATTGTCTGCAGGAAGCCTTGGCGCATGAATCTGTGCTGCGGAATCGACCTCGGACCACCAGGTGCCGAGAAAACCACCGTCTCATGGGGTCGTACTGTCAGGGTCAGGGAAAAATCCAATATATATCTGGTGATATCTCGGGTGCTATTACAGGTAGCGCAATAAATCAAAGTGCATTGTCTGTAGGAGGCACTGGCGCATGAATCTGTGCAGCGGGAACGACCTCGGAACACCAGGGACCGAGAAAACCACCGTCTCATGGGGCCGGACACTCAGGGTCAGTGAAAAATCCAATATATATGTGGTGATATCTCGGGTGCTATTACAGATGGCGCAATAAATCAAAGTGCATTGTCTGTAGGAGACCCTGGCGCATGAACCTGTGCAGCGGGAACGACCTCGGACCACCAGGGGCCGAGAAAACGACCGTCTCATGGGGCCGGACGCTCAGGGTCAGTGAAAAATCCAATATATATATCTGGCGCTATCTCGGGTGCTATTAGAGATAGCGCAATAAACCAAAGTGAATTATCTGCAGGAGGCCCTGGCGCATGAATCTGTGCAACGGGAACGACCACGCACCACCAGGGGCCGAGAAAACCACAGTCTCATGGGGCCGGACACTCAGGGTCAGGGTAAAATCCAATATATATCTGGTGATATCTCGGGTGCTATTACAGGTAGCGCAATAAATCAAAGTGCATTGTCTGTAGGAGACCCTGGCGCATGAACCTGTGCAGCGGGAACGACCTCGGACCACCAGGGGCCGAGAAAACGACCGTCTCATGGGGCCGGACGCTCAGGGTCAGTGAAAAATCCAATATATATCTGGTGATATCTCGGGTGCTATTAGAGATAGCGCAATAAACCAAAGTGAATTATCTGCAGGAGGCCCTGGCGCATGAATCTGTGCAACGGGAACGACCTCGGACCACGAGGGGCCGAGAAAACGACCGTCTCATGGGGCCGGACGCTCAGGGTCAGTGAAAAATCCAATATATATATCTGGCGCTATCTCGGGTGCTATTAGAGATAGCGCAATAAACCAAAGTGAATTATCTGCAGGAGGCCCTGGCGCATGAATCTGTGCAACGGGAACGACCACGCACCACCAGGGGCCGAGAAAACCACAGTCTCATGGGGCCGGACACTCAGGGTCAGGGTAAAATCCAATATATATCTGGTGATATCTCGGGTGCTATTACAGGTAGCGCAATAAATCAAAGTGCATTGTCTGTAGGAGACCCTGGCGCATGAACCTGTGCAGCGGGAACGACCTCGGACCACCAGGGGCCGAGAAAACGACCGTCTCATGGGGCCGGACGCTCAGGGTCAGTGAAAAATCCAATATATATCTGGTGATATCTCGGGTGCTATTAGAGATAGCGCAATAAACCAAAGTGAATTATCTGCAGGAGGCCCTGGCGCATGAATCTGTGCAACGGGAACGACCTCGGACCACCAGGGGCCGAGAAAACCACAGTCTCATGGTGCCGGACACTCAGGGTCAGGGGAAAATCCAATATATATCTGGTGATATCTCGGGTGCTATTAGAGATAGCGCAATAAATCAAAGTGCATTGTCTGTAGGAGGCCCTGGCGCATGAATCTGTGCAGCGGGAACGACCTCGGAACACCAGGGGCCGAGAAAAGCACCGTCACATGGGGCAGGACACTCAGGGTCAGTGAAAAATCCAATATATATATGGTGATATCTCGGGTGCTATTACAGATGGCGCAATAAATCAAAGTGCATTGTCTGTAGGAGACCCTGGCGCATGAACCTGTGCAGCTGGAACGACCTCGGACGACCAGGGGCCGAGAAAACCACAGTCTCATGGGGCCGGACACTCAGGGTCAGGGGAAAATCCAATATATATCTGGTGATATCTCGGGTGCTATCAGAGATAGCGCAATAAACCAAAGTGAATTATCTGCAGGAGTCCCTGGCGCATGAATCTGTGCAGCGGAAACGACCTCGGACCACCAGGGGCCGAGAAAACGACCGTCTCATGGGGCCGGACACTAAGGGTCAGTGAAAAATCCAATATATATCTGGCGATATCTCGGGTGCTATTACAGATAGCGCAATAAATCAAATTGCACTGTCTGTAGGAGGCCCTGGCGCATGAATCTGTGCAGCTGGAACGACCTCGGACCACCAGGGGCCGAGAGAACCACAGTCTCATTGGGCCGGACACTCAGGGGCAGGGGAAAATCCAGTATATATCTCTTGATATCTCGGGTGCTATTAGAGATAGCGCAATAAATCAAAGTGCATTGTCTGTAGGAGGCCCTGGCGCATGAATCTGTGCAGCGGGAACGACCTCGGACGACCAGGGGCCGAGAAAACCACAGTCTCATGGGGCCGGACACTCAGGGTCAGGGGAAAATCCAATATATATCTGGTGATATCTCGGGTGCTATTAGAGATAGCGCAATAAACCAAAGTGAATTATCTGCAGGAGGCCCTGTCGCATGAATCTGTGTAACGGGAACGATCTCGGACCACCAGGGGCCGAGAAAACCACAGTCTCATGAGGCCGGACACTCAGGGTCAGGGGAAAATCCAATATATATCTGGTGATATCTCGGGTGCTATTAGAGATAGCGCAAGAAATCAAAGTGCATTGTCTGTAGGAGGCCCTGGCGCATGAATCTGTGCAGCGGGAACGACCTCGGAACACCAGGGGCCGAGAAAACCACCGTCTCATGGGGCAGGACACTCAGGGTCAGTGAAAAATCCAATATATATCTGGTGATATATCGGGTGCTATCAGAGATAGCGCAATAAACCAAAGTGAATTATCTGCAGGAGGCCCTGGCGCATGAATCTGTGCAGCGGAAACGACCTCGGATCACCAGGGGCCGAGAAAACGACCGTCTCATGGGGCCGGACACTAAGGGTCAGTGAAAAATCCAATATATATCTGGCGATATCTCTGGTGCTATTACAGATAGCGCAATAAATCAAAGTGCATTATCTGTACGAGGCCCTGGCGCATGAATCTGTGCAGCGGGAACGACCTCGGACCACCAGGGGCCGAGAGAACCACAGTCTCATGGGGCCGGACACTCAGGGTCAGGGGAAAATCCAATATATATCTGGTGATATCTCGGGTGCTAATAGAGATAGCGCAATAAACCAAAGTGAATTATCTGCAGGAGGCCCTTGCGAATGAATCTGTGCCGCAGGAACGACCTCGGACCACCAGGGGCCGAGAAAACCACCGTCTCATGGGGCCGGACACTCAGGGTCAGGGTAAAATCCAATATATATCTGGTGATATCTCGGGTGCTATTACAGATAGCGCAATAAATCAAAGTGCATTGTCTGTAGGAGGCCCTGGCGCATGAATCTGTGCAGCGGGAACGACCTCGGACCACCAGGGGCCGAGACAACCACCGTCTCATGGGGCCGGACACTCAGGGTCAGGGAAAAATCAAAAATATATCTGGTGATATCTCGGGTGCTATTACAGATAGCGCAATAAATCAAAGTGCATTGTCTGCAGGAGGCCCTTGCGAATGAATCTGTTCAGCGGGAACAACCTCGGATCACCAGGGGCCGAGAAAACCACCGACACATGTGGCCGGACACTCAGGGTCGAGGAATAATCCAATATATATCTGGTGATATCTCGGGTGCTATTACAGATAGCGCAATAAATCAAAGTGCATTGTCTGTAGGAGGCCCTGGCGCATGAATCTGTGCAGCGGGAACGACCTCGGACCACCAGGGGCCGAGAAAACCACAGTCTCATGGGGCCGGACACTCAGGGTCAGGGGAAAATCCAATATATATCTGGTGATATCTCGGGTGCTATTAGAGATAGCGCAATAAATCAAAGTGAATTATCTGCAGGAGGCCCTGGCGCATGAATCTGTGCAACGGGAACGACCTCGGACCACCAGGGGCCGAGAAAACCACAGTCTCATGGGGCCGGACACTCAGGGTCAGGGGAAAATCCAATATATATCTGGTGATATCTCGGGTGCTATTACAGATAGCGCAATAAATCAAAGTGCATTGTCTGGAGGAGGCCCTGGCGCATGAATCTGGGCAGCGGGAACGACCTCGGACCACCAGGGGCCGAGAAAACCACCGTCTCATGGGGCCGGACACTCAGGGTAAGTGGAAAATCCAATATATATCTGGTGATATCTCGGGTGCTATTAGATACAGCGCAATAAACCAAAGTGAATTATCTGCAGGAGGCCCTGGCGCATGAATCTGTGCAGCGGGAACGACCTCGGACAACCAGGGGCCGAGAAAACCACCGTCTCATGGGGCCGGACACTCAGGGTCAGGGAAAAATGCTATATATATCTGGTGATATGTCGGGTGCTATTACACATAGCGCAATAAATCAAAGTGCATTGTCTGGAGGAGGCCCTGGCGCATGAATCTGGGCAGCGGGAACGACCTCGGAGCACCAGGGGCCGAGAAAACCACAGTCTCATGGGGCCGGACACTCAGGGTCAGGGGAAAATCCAATATATATCTGGTGATATCTTGGGTGCTATTAGAGATAGCGCAATAAACCAAAGTGAATTATCTGCAGGAGGACCTGGCGCATGAATCTGTGCAACGGGAACGACCTCGGACCACCAGGGGCCGAAAAAACCACAGTCTCATGGGGCCGGACACTCAGGGTCAGGGAAAAATCCAATATATATCTGGTGATATCTCGGGTGCTGTTACAGATAGCGCAATAAATCAAAGTACATTGTCTGTAGGAGGCCCTGGCGCATGAATCTGTGCAGCAGGAACGACCTCGGACCACCAGGGGCCGAGAAAACCACAGTCTCATGGAGCCGGACACTCAGGGTCAGGGGAAAATCCAGTATATATCTCTTGATATCTCGGGTGCTATTAGAGATAGCGCAATAAACCAAAGTGAATTATCTGCAGGAGGCCCTGGCGCATGAATCTGTGCAGCGGGAACGTCCTCGGACCCCCAGGGGCCGAGACAACCACCGGCTCATGGGGCCGGACACTCAGGGTCAGGGTAAAATCCAATATATATCTGGTGATATCTCGGGTGCTATTACAGATAGCGCAATAAATCAAAGTGCATTGTCTGTAGGAGGCCCTGGCGCATGAATCTGTGCAGCGGGAACGACCTCGGACCACCAGGGGCCGAGAAAACCACAGTCTCATGGAGCCGGACACTCAGGGTCAGAGGAAAATCCAATATATATCTGGTGATATCTCGGGTGCTATTACAGATAGCGCAATAAATCAAAGTGAATTATCTGCAGGAGGCCCTGGCGCATGAATCTGTGCAGCGGGAACGACCTCGGACCACCAGGGTCCGAGAAAAACACCGTCTCATGGGGCCGCACACTCAGGGTCAGTGAAAAATCCAATATATATCTGGTGATATCTCGGGTGCTATTACAGATAGTGCAATAAATCAAAGTGCATTGTCTGTAGGAGACCCTGGCGCATGAACCTGTGCAGCGGGAACGACCTCGGACCACCAGGGGCCGAGAAAACGACCGTCTCATGGGGCCGGACGCTCAGGGTCAGTGAAAAATCCAATATATATCTGGTGATATCTCGGGTGCTATTACAGATAGCGCAATAAATCAAAGGGCATTCTCTGTAGGAGGCCCTGGTGCATGAACATGTGCAGCAAGAACGACCTCGGACCATCAGGGGCCGAGAAAACCACAGCCTCATGGGGCCGGACAATCAGGGTCAGGGGAAAATCCTATATATATCTGGTGACATCTCGGGTGCTAATAGAGATAGCGCAATAAACCAAAGTGAATTATCTGCAGGAGGCCCTGGCGCATGAATATGTGCAGCGGGAACGTCCTCGGACCTCCAGGGGCCAAGACAACCACCGTCTCATGGGGCTGGACACTCAGGGTCAGGGTAAAATCCAATATATATCTGGTGATATCTCGGGCGCTATTACAGATAGCGCAATAAATCAAAGTGCATTGTCTGTAGGAGGCCCTGGCGCATGAATCTGTGCAGCGGGAACGACCTCGGACCACCAGGGGCCGAGACAACCACCGTCTCATGGGGCCGGACGCTCAGGGTCAGGGAAAAATCAAAAATATATCTGGTGATATCTCGGGTGCTATTACAGATAGCGCAATAAATCAAAGTGCATTGTCTGCAGGAGGCCCTTGCGAATGAATCTGTTCAGCGGGAACAACCTCGGATCACCAGGGGCCGAGAAAACCACCGACACATGGGGCCGGACACTCAGGGTCGAGGAATAATCCAATATATATCTGGTGATATCTCGGGTGCTAATAGAGATAGCGCAATAAACCAACGTGAATTATCTGCAGGAGGCCCTGGCGCATGAATCTGTGCAGCGGGAACGTCCTCGGACCTCCAGGGGCCGAGACAACCACCGTCTCATGGGGCCGGACACTCAGGGTCAGGGAAAAATCCAATATATATCTGGTGATATCTCGGGTGCTATTACAGATAGCGCAATAAATCAAAGTGCATTGTCTGCAGGAGGCCCTTGCGAATGAATCTGTTCAGCGGGAACCACCTCGGATCACCAGGGGCCGAGAAAACGACCGTCTCATGGGGCCGGACACTCAGGGTCAGGGGAAAATCCAATATATATCTGGTGATATCTCGGGTGCTATTACAGATAGCGCAATAAATCAAAGTGCATTGTCTGTAGGAGGCCCTGGCGCATGAATCTGTGCAGCGGGAACGACCTCGGAACACAAGGGGCCGAGAAAACCACCGTCTCATGGGGCAGGACACTCAGGGTCAGTGAAAAATCCAATATATATCTGGTGATATCTCGGGTGCTATTACACATAGCGCAATAAATCAAAGTGCATTGTCTGGAGGAGGCCCTGGCGCATGAATCTGGGCAGCGGGAACGACCTCGGAGCACCAGGGGCCGAGAAAACCACAGTCTCATGGGGCCGGACACTCAGGGTCAGGGGAAAATCCAATATATATCTGGTGATATCTCTGGTGCTATTAGATACAGCGCAATAAACCAAAGTGAATTACCTTCAGGAGGCCCTGGCGCATGAATCTAGGCAGCGGGAACGACCTCGGACCACCAGGGGCCGAGAAAACCACAGTCTAATGGGGCCGGACACTCAGGGTCAGGGGAAAATCCAATATATATCTGGTGTTATCTCGGGTGCTATTAGAGATAGCGCAATAAACCAAAGTGAATTATCTGCAGGAGGCCCTGGCGCATGCATCTGTGCAGCGGGAAAGACCTCGGACCACCAGGGGCCGAGAAAACCACAGTCTAATGGGGCCGGACACTCAGGGTCAGGGGAAAATCCAATATATATCTGGTGATATCTCGGGTGCTATTACAGATAGCGCAATAAATCAAAGTGAATTATCTGCAGGAGGCCCTGGCGCATGAATCTGTGCAGCGGGAACGACCTCGGACCACCAGGGTCCGAGAAAAACACCGTCTCATGGGGCCGCACACTCAGGGTCAGTGAAAAATCCTATATATATCTGGTGATATCTCGGGTGCTATTACAGATAGAGCAATAAATCAAAGTGCATTGTCTGTAGGAGGCCCTGGCGCATGAATCTGTGCAGCGGGAACAACCTCGGACCACCAGGGACCGAGTAAACTACCGTCTCATGGGGCCGGACACTCAGGGTGAGTGAAAAATCCAATATATATCTGGTGATATCTCGGGTGCTATTACAGATAGCGCAATAAACCAAAGTGAATTATCTGCAGGAGGCCCTGGCGCATGAATCTGTGCAGCGGGAACGACCTCGGACCACCAGGGTCCGAGAAAAACACCGTCTCATGGGGCCGCACACTCAGGGTCAGTGAAAAATCCAATATATATCTGGTGATATGTCGGGTGCTATTTCAGATAGCGCAATAAATCAAAGTGCATTGTCTGGAGGAGGCCCTGGCGCATGAATCTGTGCAGCGGGAACGACCTCGGTCCACCAGGGGCCGAGAAAACCACCGTCACATGGGGCTGGACACTCAGGGTGAGGGTAATATCCAATATATATCTGGTGATATCTCGGGTGCTATTACAGATAGCGCAATAAATCAAAGTGCATTGTCTGTAGGTGGCCCTGGCGCATGAATCTGTGCAGCGGGAACGACCTCGGAACACAAGGGGCCGAGAAAACCACCGTCTCATGGGGCAGGACACTCAGGGTCAGTGAAAAATCCAATATAGATCAAGTGATATCTCGGGTGCTATTACAGATAGTGCAATAAATCAAAGTGCATTGTCTGTAGGAGACCCTGGCGCATGAACCTGTGCAGCGGGAACGACCTCGGACCACCAGGGGCCGAGAAAACGACCGTCTCATGGGGCCGGACGCTCAGGGTCAGTGAAAAATCCAATATATATCTGGTGATATCTCGGGTGCTATTACAGATAGCGCAATAAATCAAAGGGCATTCTCTGTACGAGGCCCTGGCGCATGAACATGTGCAGCGGCAACGACCTCGGACCACCAGGGGCCGAGAAAACCCCAGTCTCATGGGGCCGGACACTCAGGGTCAGGGGAAAATCCAATATATATCTGGTGATATCTCGGGTGCTATTACAGATAGCGCAATAAATCAAAGTGCATTGTCTGTAGGAGGCCCTGGCGCATGAATCTGTGCAGCAGGAACGACCTCGGACCATCAGGGGCCGAGAAAACCACAGTCTCATGGGGCCGGACACTCAGGGTCAGGGGAAAATCCTATGTATATCTGGTGACATCTCGGGTGCTAATAGAGATAGCGCAATAAACCAAAGTGAATTATCTGCAGGAGGCCCTGGCGCATGAATATGTGCAGCGGGAACGTCCTCGGACCTCCAGGGGCCGAGACAACCACCGTCTCATGGGGCCGTACACTCAGGGTCAGGGTAAAATCCAATATATATCTGGTGATATCTCGGGCGCTATTACAGATAGCGCAATAAATCATAGTGCATTGTCTGCAGGAGGCCCTGGCGCATGAATCTGTGCAGCGGGAACGTCCTCGGACCTCCAGGGGCCGAGACAACCACCGTCTCATGGGGCCGGACACTCAGGGTCAGGGAAAAATCCACTATATATCTGGTGATATCTCGGGTGCTATTACAGATAGCGCAATAAATCAAAGTGCATTGTCTGCAGGAGGCCCTTGCGAATGAATCTGTTCAGCGGGAACCACCTCGGATCACCAGGGGCCGAGAAAACGACCGTCTCATGGGGCCGGACACTCAGGGTCAGGGTAAAATCCAATATATATCTAGTGATATCTCGGGTGCTATTACAGATAGCGCAATAAATCAAAGTGCATTGTCTGTAGGAGGACCTGGCGCATGAATCTGTGCAGCGGGAACGACCTCGGACCACCAGTGGCCGAGACAACCACCGTCTCATGGGGCCGGACACTCAGGGTCAGGGAAAAATCCAATATATATCTGGTGATATCTCGGGTGCTATTACAGATAGCGCAATAAATCAAAGTGCATTGTCTGCAGGAGGCCCTTGCGAATGAATCTGTTCAGCGGGAACCACCTCGGATCACCAGGGGCCGAGAAAACGACCGTCTCATGGGGCCGGACACTCAGGATCAGGGGAAAATCCAATATATATCTGGTGATATCTCGGGTGCTATTACAGATAGCGCAATAAATCAAAGTGCATTGTCTGTAGGAGGACCTGGCGCATGAATCTGTGCAGCGGGAACGACCTCGGAACACAAGGGGCCGAGAAAACCACCGTCTCATGGGGCAGGACACTCAGGGTCAGTGAAAAATCCAATATATATCTGGTGATATCTCGGGTGCTATTACACATAGCGCAATAAATCAAAGTGCATTGTCTGGAGGAGGCCCTGGCGCATGAATCTGGGCAGCGGGAACGACCTCGGAGCACCAGGGGCCGAGAAAACCACAGTCTCATGGGGCCGGACACTCAGGGTCAGGGGAAAATCCAATATATATCTGGTGATATCTCTGGTGCTATTAGATACAGCGCAATAAACCAAAGTGAATTACCTGCAGGAGGCCCTGGCGCATGAATCTGGGCAGCGGGAACGACCTCGGACCACCAGGGGCCGAGAAAACCACAGTCTAATGGGGCGGGACACTCAGGGTCAGGGGAAAATCCAATATATATCAGGTGATATCTCGGGTGCTATTAGATACAGCGCAATAAATGAAAGTGAATTATCTGCAAGAGGCCCTGGCGCATGAATTTGTGCAGTGGGAACGACCTCGGACCACCAGGGGCCGAGAAAACCACCGTCTCATGGGACCGGACACTCAGGGTCTGGGGAAAATCCAATATATATCTGGTGATATGTCGGGTGCTATTACAGATAGCGCAATAAATCAAAGTGCATTGTCTGTAGGAGGCCCTGGCGCATGAATCTGTGCAGCGGGAACGACCTCGGAACACAAGGGGCCGAGAAAACCACCGTCTCATGGGGCAGGACACTCAGGGTCAGTGAAAAATCCAATATATATCTGGTGATATCTCGGGTGCTATTACAGATAGCGCAATAAATCAAAGTGGATTGTCTGTAGGAGACCCTGGCGCATGAACCTGTGCAGCGGGAACGACCTCGGACCACCAGGGGCCGAGAGAACGACCGTCTCATGGGGCCGGACGCTCAGGGTCAGTGAAAAATCCAATATATATCTGGTGATATCTCGGGTGCTATTACAGATAGCGCTATAAATCAAAGGGCATTGTCTGTAGGAGGCCCTGGCGCATGAACCTGTGCAGCGGCAACGACCTCGGACCACCAGGGGCCGAGAAAACCACAGTCTAATGGGGCCGGACACTCAGGGTCAGGGGAAAATCCGATATATATCTGGTGATATCTCGGGTGCTATTAGAGATAGCGCAATAAACCAAAGTGAATTATCTGCAGGAGGCCCTGGCGCATGAATCTGTGCAGCGCGAACGACCTCGGATCACCAGGGGCCGAGAAAACCACCATCGCATGGGGCCGGACACTCAGGGTCAGGGGAAAATCCAATATATATCTGGTGATATCTCGGGTGCTATTACAGATAGCGCAATAAATCAAGGTGAATTATCTGCAGGAGGCCCTGGCGCATGAATCTGTGCAACGGGAACGACCTCGGACCACCAGGGGCCGAGAAAACGACAGTCTCAAGGGGCCGGACACTCAGGGTCAGGGGAAAATCCAATATATATCTGGTGATATCTCGGGTGCTATTACAGATAGCGCAATAAACCAAAGTGCATTGTCTGTATGAGGCCCTGGCGCATAAATGTGGCCAGCGGGAACGACCTCGGACCACCAGGGGCCGAGAAAACCACCGTCTCATGGGGCCGGACACTCAGGGTCGGGGGAAAATCCAATATTTATCTGGTGATATCTTGGGTGCTATTACAGATAGCGCAATAAATCAAAGTGCATTGTCTGTAGAAGGCCCTGGCGCATGAATCTGTGCAGCGGGAACGACCTCGGACCACCAGGGGCCGAGAAAACCGCAGTCTCATGGGGCCGGACACTCAGGGTCAGGGAAAAATCCAATATATATCTGGTGATATCTCGGGCGCTATTAGAGATAGCGCAATAAGCCAAAGGGAATTATCTGCAGGAGGCCCTCGCGCATGCATCTGTGCAGCGGGAACGACCTCGGACCACCAGGGGCCGAGAAAACGACAGTCTAATGGGGCCGGACACTCAGGGTCAGGGGAAAATCCAATATATATCTGGTGATATCTCGGGTGCTATTAGAGATAGCGCAATAAACCAAAGTGAATTATCTGCAGGAGGCCCTGGCGCATGAATCTGTGCAGCGGGAACGACCTCGGACCACCAGGGGCCGAAAAAACCACAGTCTCATGGGGCCGGGTACTCAGGGTCAGGAGAAAATCCAATATAGATCTGGAGATATCTCGGGTGCTATTACAGATAGCGCAATAAATCAAAGCGCATTGTCTGTAGGAGGCCCTGGCGCATGAATCTGTGAAGCGGCTACGACCTCGGTCCACCAGGGGCCGAGAAAACCACAGTCTCATGGGGCCGGACACTCAGGGTCAGGGGAAAATCCAGTATATATCTGGCGATATCACGGGTGCTATTAGAGATTGCGCAATAAACCAAAGTGAATTATCTGCAGGAGGCCCTGGCGCATGAATCTGTGCAGCGGGAACGATCTCGGACCACCAGGGGCCGAAAAAACCACAGTCTCATGTGGCCGGATACTCAGGGTCAGGGGAAAATCCAATATAGATCTGGTGATATCTCGGGTGCTATTACAGATAGCGCAATAAATCAAAGTGCATTGTCTGTCGGAGGCCCTGGCGCATGAATCTGTGCACCGGGAACGACCTCGGACCACCAGGGGCCGAGACAACCACCGCCTCATGGGGCCGGACACTCAGGGTCAGGGGAAAATCCAATATATATCTGGTGATATCTCGGGTGCTATTAGAGATAGCGCAATAAACCAAAGTGAATTATCTGCAGGAGGCCCTGGCGCATGAATGTGTGCAGCGGGAACGACCTCGGTCCACCAGGTGCCGAGACAACCACCGTCTCATGGGGCCGGACACTCAGGGTCAGGGGAAAATCCAATATATATCTGGTGATATCTCGGGTGCTATTACACATAGCGCAGTAAATCAAAGTGCATTGTCTGTAGGAGGCCCTGGCGCATGAATCTGTGCAGCGGGAACGACCTCGGACCACCAGGGGCCGAGGAAACAACCGTCACGAGGGGCCGGACACTTAGGGTCAGTGAAAAATCCAATATATATCTGGTGATATCTCGGGTGCTATTACAGATAGCGCAATAAATCGAAGTGAATTATCTGCAGGAGGCCCTGGCGCATGAATCTGTGCAAGGGGAACGACCTCGGACCACCAGGGGCCGAGAAAACCACCGTCTCATGGGGCCGGACTGTCAGGGTCAGGGGAAAATCCAATATATATCTGGTGATATCTCGGGTGCTATTACCTGATAGCGCACTAAATCAAGGTGAATTATCTGCAGGAGGCCCTGGCGCATGAATCTGTGCAACGGGAACGACCTCGGACCACCAGGGGCCGAGAAAACGACAGTCTCAAGGGGCCGGACACTCAGGGTCAGGGGAAAATCCAATATATATCTGGTGATATCTCGGGTGCTATTACAGATAGCGGAATAAACCAAAGTGCATTGTCTGTACGAGGCCCTGGCGCATAAATGTGGCCAGCGGGAACGACCTCGGACCACCGGGGGCCGAGAAAACCACCGTCTCATGGGGCCGGACACTCAGGGTCAGTGAAAAATCCTATATATATCTGGTGATATCTCGGGTGCTATTACAGATAGAGCAATAAATCAAAGTGCATTGTCTGTAGGAGGCCCTGGCGCATGAATCTGTGCAGCGGGAACAACCTCGGACCACCAGGGACCGAGTAAACTACCGTCTCATGGGGCCGGACACTCAGGGTGAGTGAAAAATCCAATATATATCTGGTGATATCTCGGGTGCTATTACAGATAGCGCAATAAACCAAAGTGAATTATCTGCAGGAGGCCCTGGCGCATGAATCTGTGCAGCGGGAACGACCTCGGACCACCAGGGTCCGAGAAAAACACCGTCTCATGGGGCCGCACACTCAGGGTCAGTGAAAAATCCAATATATATCTGGTGATATGTCGGGTGCTATTTCAGATAGCGCAATAAATCAAAGTGCATTGTCTGGAGGAGGCCCTGGCGCATGAATCTGTGCAGCGGGAACGACCTCGGTCCACCAGGGGCCGAGAAAACCACCGTCACATGGGGCTGGACACTCAGGGTGAGGGTAATATCCAATATATATCTGGTGATATCTCGGGTGCTATTACAGATAGCGCAATAAATCAAAGTGCATTGTCTGTAGGTGGCCCTGGCGCATGAATCTGTGCAGCGGGAACGACCTCGGAACACAAGGGGCCGAGAAAACCACCGTCTCATGGGGCAGGACACTCAGGGTCAGTGAAAAATCCAATATAGATCTTGTGATATCTCGGGTGCTATTACAGATAGTGCAATAAATCAAAGTGCATTGTCTGTAGGAGACCCTGGCGCATGAACCTGTGCAGCGGGAACGACCTCGGACCACCAGGGGCCGAGAAAACGACCGTCTCATGGGGCCGGACGCTCAGGGTCAGTGAAAAATCCAATATATATCTGGTGATATCTCGGGTGCTATTACAGATAGCGCAATAAATCAAAGGGCATTCTCTGTACGAGGCCCTGGCGCATGAACATGTGCAGCGGCAACGACCTCGGACCACCAGGGGCCGAGAAAACCCCAGTCTCATGGGGCCGGACACTCAGGGTCAGGGGAAAATCCAATATATATCTGGTGATATCTCGGGTGCTATTACAGATAGCGCAATAAATCAAAGTGCATTGTCTGTAGGAGGCCCTGGCGCATGAATCTGTGCAGCAGGAACGACCTCGGACCATCAGGGGCCGAGAAAACCACAGTCTCATGGGGCCGGACACTCAGGGTCAGGGGAAAATCCTATATATATCTGGTGACATCTCGGGTGCTAATAGAGATAGCGCAATAAACCAAAGTGAATTATCTGCAGGAGGCCCTGGCGCATGAATATGTGCAGCGGGAACGTCCTCGGACCTCCAGGGGCCGAGACAACCACCGTCTCATGGGGCCGTACACTCAGGGTCAGGGTAAAATCCAATATATATCTGGTGATATCTCGGGCGCTATTACAGATAGCGCAATAAATCATAGTGCATTGTCTGCAGGAGGCCCTGGCGCATGAATCTGTGCAGCGGGAACGTCCTCGGACCTCCAGGGGCCGAGACAACCACCGTCTCATGGGGCCGGACACTCAGGGTCAGGGAAAAATCCACTATATATCTGGTGATATCTCGGGTGCTATTACAGATAGCGCAATAAATCAAAGTGCATTGTCTGCAGGAGGCCCTTGCGAATGAATCTGTTCAGCGGGAACCACCTCGGATCACCAGGGGCCGAGAAAACGACCGTCTCATGGGGCCGGACACTCAGGGTCAGGGTAAAATCCAATATATATCTAGTGATATCTCGGGTGCTATTACAGATAGCGCAATAAATCAAAGTGCATTGTCTGTAGGAGGACCTGGCGCATGAATCTGTGCAGCGGGAACGACCTCGGACCACCAGTGGCCGAGACAACCACCGTCTCATGGGGCCGGACACTCAGGGTCAGGGAAAAATCCAATATATATCTGGTGATATCTCGGGTGCTATTACAGATAGCGCAATAAATCAAAGTGCATTGTCTGCAGGAGGCCCTTGCGAATGAATCTGTTCAGCGGGAACCACCTCGGATCACCAGGGGCCGAGAAAACGACCGTCTCATGGGGCCGGACACTCAGGATCAGGGGAAAATCCAATATATATCTGGTGATATCTCGGGTGCTATTACAGATAGCGCAATAAATCAAAGTGCATTGTCTGTAGGAGGCCCTGGCGCATGAATCTGTGCAGCGGGAACGACCTCGGAACACAAGGGGCCGAGAAAACCACCGTCTCATGGGGCAGGACACTCAGGGTCAGTGAAAAATCCAATATATATCTGGTGATATCTCGGGTGCTATTACACATAGCGCAATAAATCAAAGTGCATTGTCTGGAGGAGGCCCTGGCGCATGAATCTGGGCAGCGGGAACGACCTCGGAGCACCAGGGGCCGAGAAAACCACAGTCTCATGGGGCCGGACACTCAGGGTCAGGGGAAAATCCAATATATATCTGGTGATATCTCTGGTGCTATTAGATACAGCGCAATAAACCAAAGTGAATTACCTGCAGGAGGCCCTGGCGCATGAATCTGGGCAGCGGGAACGACCTCGGACCACCAGGGGCCGAGAAAACCACAGTCTAATGGGGCCGGACACTCAGGGTCAGGGGAAAATCCAATATATATCAGGTGATATCTCGGGTGCTATTAGATACAGCGCAATAAATGAAAGTGAATTATCTGCAAGAGGCCCTGGCGCATGAATTTGTGCAGTGGGAACGACCTCGGACCACCAGGGGCCGAGAAAACCACCGTCTCATGGGACCGGACACTCAGGGTCTGGGGAAAATCCAATATATATCTGGTGATATGTCGGGTGCTATTACAGATAGCGCAATAAATCAAAGTGCATTGTCTGTAGGAGGCCCTGGCGCATGAATCTGTGCAGCGGGAACGACCTCGGAACACAAGGGGCCGAGAAAACCACCGTCTCATGGGGCAGGACACTCAGGGTCAGTGAAAAATCCAATATATATCTGGTGATATCTCGGGTGCTATTACAGATAGCGCAATAAATCAAAGTGGATTGTCTGTAGGAGACCCTGGCGCATGAACCTGTGCAGCGGGAACGACCTCGGACCACCAGGGGCCGAGAGAACGACCGTCTCATGGGGCCGGACGCTCAGGGTCAGTGAAAAATCCAATATATATCTGGTGATATCTCGGGTGCTATTACAGATAGCGCTATAAATCAAAGGGCATTGTCTGTAGGAGGCCCTGGCGCATGAACCTGTGCAGCGGCAACGACCTCGGACCACCAGGGGCCGAGAAAACCACAGTCTAATGGGGCCGGACACTCAGGGTCAGGGGAAAATCCGATATATATCTGGTGATATCTCGGGTGCTATTAGAGATAGCGCAATAAACCAAAGTGAATTATCTGCAGGAGGCCCTGGCGCATGAATCTGTGCAGCGCGAACGACCTCGGATCACCAGGGGCCGAGAAAACCACCATCGCATGGGGCCGGACACTCAGGGTCAGGGGAAAATCCAATATATATCTGGTGATATCTCGGGTGCTATTACAGATAGCGCAATAAATCGAAGTGAATTATCTGCAGGAGGCCCTGGCGCATGAATCTGTGCAAGGGGAACGACCTCGGACCACCAGGGGCCGAGAAAACCACCGTCTCATGGGGCCGGACTGTCAGGGTCAGGGGAAAATCCAATATATATCTGGTGATATCTCGGGTGCTATTACAGATAGCGCAATAAATCAAGGTGAATTATCTGCAGGAGGCCCTGGCGCATGAATCTGTGCAACGGGAACGACCTCGGACCACCAGGGGCCGAGAAAACGACAGTCTCAAGGGGCCGGACACTCAGGGTCAGGGGAAAATCCAATATATATCTGGTGATATCTCGGGTGCTATTACAGATAGCGCAATAAACCAAAGTGCATTGTCTGTACGAGGCCCTGGCGCATAAATGTGGCCAGCGGGAACGACCTCGGACCACCAGGGGCCGAGAAAACCACCGTCTCATGGGGCCGGACACTCAGGGTCGGGGGAAAATCCAATATTTATCTGGTGATATCTTGGGTGCTATTACAGATAGCGCAATAAATCAAAGTGCATTGTCTGTAGAAGGCCCTGGCGCATGAATCTGTGCAGCGGGAACGACCTCGGACCACCAGGGGCCGAGAAAACCGCAGTCTCATGGGGCCGGACACTCAGGGTCAGGGAAAAATCCAATATATATCTGGTGATATCTCGGGCGCTATTAGAGATAGCGCAATAAGCCAAAGGGAATTATCTGCAGGAGGCCCTCGCGCATGCATCTGTGCAGCGGGAACGACCTCGGACCACCAGGGGCCGAGAAAACGACAGTCTAATGGGGCCGGACACTCAGGGTCAGGGGAAAATCCAATATATATCTGGTGATATCTCGGGTGCTATTAGAGATAGCGCAATAAACCAAAGTGAATTATCTGCAGGAGGCCCTGGCGCATGAATCTGTGCAGCGGGAACGACCTCGGACCACCAGGGGCAGAAAAAACCACAGTCTCATGGGGCCGGGTACTCAGGGTCAGGAGAAAATCCAATATAGATCTGGAGATATCTCGGGTGCTATTACAGATAGCGCAATAAATCAAAGCGCATTGTCTGTAGGAGGCCCTGGCGCATGAATCTGTGAAGCGGCTACGACCTCGGTCCACCAGGGGCCGAGAAAACCACAGTCTCATGGGGCCGGACACTCAGGGTCAGGGGAAAATCCAGTATATATCTGGCGATATCACGGGTGCTATTAGAGATTGCGCAATAAACCAAAGTGAATTATCTGCAGGAGGCCCTGGCGCATGAATCTGTGCAGCGGGAACGATCTCGGACCACCAGGGGCCGAAAAAACCACAGTCTCATGTGGCCGGATACTCAGGGTCAGGGGAAAATCCAATATAGATCTGGTGATATCTCGGGTGCTATTACAGATAGCGCAATAAATCAAAGTGCATTGTCTGTCGGAGGCCCTGGCGCATGAATCTGTGCACCGGGAACGACCTCGGACCACCAGGGGCCGAGACAACCACCGTCTCATGGGGCCGGACACTCAGGGTCAGGGGAAAATCCAATATATATCTGGTGATATCTCGGGTGCTATTAGAGATAGCGCAATAAACCAAAGTGAATTATCTGCAGGAGGCCCTGGCGCATGAATGTGTGCAGCGGGAACGACCTCGGTCCACCAGGTGCCGAGACAACCACCGTCTCATGGGGCCGGACACTCAGGGTCAGGGGAAAATCCAATATATATCTGGTGATATCTCGGGTGCTATTACACATAGCGCAGTAAATCAAAGTGCATTGTCTGTAGGAGGCCCTGGCGCATGAATCTGTGCAGCGGGAACGACCTCGGACCACCAGGGGCCGAGGAAACAACCGTCACGAGGGGCCGGACACTTAGGGTCAGTGAAAAATCCAATATATATCTGGTGATATCTCGGGTGCTATTACAGATAGCGCAATAAATCGAAGTGAATTATCTGCAGGAGGCCCTGGCGCATGAATCTGTGCAAGGGGAACGACCTCGGACCACCAGGGGCCGAGAAAACCACCGTCTCATGGGGCCGGACTGTCAGGGTCAGGGGAAAATCCAATATATATCTGGTGATATCTCGGGTGCTATTACCTGATAGCGCACTAAATCAAGGTGAATTATCTGCAGGAGGCCCTGGCGCATGAATCTGTGCAACGGGAACGACCTCGGACCACCAGGGGCCGAGAAAACGACAGTCTCAAGGGGCCGGACACTCAGGGTCAGGGGAAAATCCAATATATATCTGGTGATATCTCGGGTGCTATTACAGATAGCGGAATAAACCAAAGTGCATTGTCTGTACGAGGCCCTGGCGCATAAATGTGGCCAGCGGGAACGACCTCGGACCACCGGGGGCCGAGAAAACCACCGTCTCATGGGGCCGGACACTCAGGGTCAGTGAAAAATCCTATATATATCTGGTGATATCTCGGGTGCTATTACAGATAGAGCAATAAATCAAAGTGCATTGTCTGTAGGAGGCCCTGGCGCATGAATCTGTGCAGCGGGAACAACCTCGGACCACCAGGGACCGAGTAAACTACCGTCTCATGGGGCCGGACACTCAGGGTGAGTGAAAAATCCAATATATATCTGGTGATATCTCGGGTGCTATTACAGATAGCGCAATAAACCAAAGTGAATTATCTGCAGGAGGCCCTGGCGCATGAATCTGTGCAGCGGGAACGACCTCGGACCACCAGGGTCCGAGAAAAACACCGTCTCATGGGGCCGCACACTCAGGGTCAGTGAAAAATCCAATATATATCTGGTGATATGTCGGGTGCTATTTCAGATAGCGCAATAAATCAAAGTGCATTGTCTGGAGGAGGCCCTGGCGCATGAATCTGTGCAGCGGGAACGACCTCGGTCCACCAGGGGCCGAGAAAACCACCGTCACATGGGGCTGGACACTCAGGGTGAGGGTAATATCCAATATATATCTGGTGATATCTCGGGTGCTATTACAGATAGCGCAATAAATCAAAGTGCATTGTCTGTAGGAGGCCCTGGCGCATGAATCTGTGCAGCAGGAACGACCTCGGACCATCAGGGGCCGAGAAAACCACAGTCTCATGGGGCCGGACACTCAGGGTCAGGGGAAAATCCTATATATATCTGGTGACATCTCGGGTGCTAATAGAGATAGCGCAATAAACCAAAGTGAATTATCTGCAGGAGGCCCTGGCGCATGAATATGTGCAGCGGGAACGTCCTCGGACCTCCAGGGGCCGAGACAACCACCGTCTCATGGGGCCGTACACTCAGGGTCAGGGTAAAATCCAATATATATCTGGTGATATCTCGGGCGCTATTACAGATAGCGCAATAAATCAAAGTGCATTGTCTGTAGGAGGCCCTGGCGCATGAATCTGTGCAGCGGGAACGACCTCGGACCACCAGGGGCCGAGACAACCACCGTCTCATGGGGCCGGACGCTCAGGGTCAGGGAAAAATCAAAAATATATCTGGTGATATCTCGGGTGCTATTACAGATAGCGCAATAAATCAAAGTGCTTTGTCTGCAGGAGGCCCTTGCGAATGAATCTGTTCAGCGGGAACAACCTCGGATCACCAGGGGCCGAGAAAACCACCGACACATGGGGCCGGACACTCAGGGTCGAGGAATAATCCAATATATATCTGGTGATATCTCGGGTGCTAATAGAGATAGCGCAATAAACCAACGTGAATTATCTGCAGGAGGCCCTGGCGCATGAATCTGTGCAGCGGGAACGTCCTCGGACCTCCAGGGGCCGAGACAACCACCGTCTCATGGGGCCGGACACTCAGGGTCAGGGAAAAATCCACTATATATCTGGTGATATCTCGGGTGCTATTACAGATAGCGCAATAAATCAAAGTGCATTGTCTGCAGGAGGCCCTTGCGAATGAATCTGTTCAGCGGGAACCACCTCGGATCACCAGGGGCCGAGAAAACGACCGTCTCATGGGGCCGGACACTCAGGGTCAGGGTAAAATCCAATATATATCTAGTGATATCTCGGGTGCTATTACAGATAGCGCAATAAATCAAAGTGCATTGTCTGTAGGAGGACCTGGCGCATGAATCTGTGCAGCGGGAACGACCTCGGACCACCAGTGGCCGAGACAACCACCGTCTCATGGGGCCGGACACTCAGGGTCAGGGAAAAATCCAATATATATCTGGTGATATCTCGGGTGCTATTACAGATAGCGCAATAAATCAAAGTGCATTGTCTGCAGGAGGCCCTTGCGAATGAATCTGTTCAGCGGGAACCACCTCGGATCACCAGGGGCCGAGAAAACGACCGTCTCATGGGGCCGGACACTCAGGATCAGGGGAAAATCCAATATATATCTGGTGATATCTCGGGTGCTATTACAGATAGCGCAATAAATCAAAGTGCATTGTCTGTAGGAGGCCCTGGCGCATGAATCTGTGCAGCGGGAACGACCTCGGAACACAAGGGGCCGAGAAAACCACCGTCTCATGGGGCAGGACACTCAGGGTCAGTGAAAAATCCAATATATATCTGGTGATATCTCGGGTGCTATTACACATAGCGCAATAAATCAAAGTGCATTGTCTGGAGGAGGCCCTGGCGCATGAATCTGGGCAGCGGGAACGACCTCGGAGCACCAGGGGCCGAGAAAACCACAGTCTCATGGGGCCGGACACTCAGGGTCAGGGGAAAATCCAATATATATCTGGTGATATCTCTGGTGCTATTAGATACAGCGCAATAAACCAAAGTGAATTACCTGCAGGAGGCCCTGGCGCATGAATCTGGGCAGCGGGAACGACCTCGGACCACCAGGGGCCGAGAAAACCACAGTCTAATGGGGCCGGACACTCAGGGTCAGGGGAAAATCCAATATATATCAGGTGACTTCTCGGGTGCTATTAGATACAGCGCAATAAATCAAAGTGAATTATCTGCAAGAGGCCCTGGCGCATGAATTTGTGCAGTGGGAACGACCTCGGACCACCAGGGGCCGAGAAAACCACCGTCTCATGGGACCGGACACTCAGGGTCTGGGGAAAATCCAATATATATCTGGTGATATGTCGGGTGCTATTACAGATAGCGCAATAAATCAAAGTGCATTGTCTGTAGGAGGCCCTGGCGCATGAATCTGTGCAGCGGGAACGACCTCGGAACACAAGGGGCCGAGAAAACCACCGTCTCATGGGGCAGGACACTCAGGGTCAGTGAAAAATCCAATATATATCTGGTGATATCTCGGGTGCTATTACAGATAGCGCAATAAATCAAAGTGGATTGTCTGTAGGAGACCCTGGCGCATGAACCTGTGCAGCGGGAACGACCTCGGACCACCAGGGGCCGAGAGAACGACCGTCTCATGGGGCCGGACGCTCAGGGTCAGTGAAAAATCCAATATATATCTGGTGATATCTCGGGTGCTATTACAGATAGCGCTATAAATCAAAGGGCATTGTCTGTAGGAGGCCCTGGCGCATGAACCTGTGCAGCGGCAACGACCTCGGACCACCAGGGGCCGAGAAAACCACAGTCTAATGGGGCCGGACACTCAGGGTCAGGGGAAAATCCAATATATATCTGGTGATATCTCGGGTGCTATTAGAGATAGCGCAATAAACCAAAGTGAATTATCTGCAGGAGGCCCTGGCGCATCAATCTGTGCAGCGGGAACGATCTCGGACCACCAGGGGCCGAAAAAACCACAGTCTCATGTGGCCGGATACTCAGGGTCAGGGGAAAATCCAATATAGATCTGGTGATATCTCGGGTGCTATTACATATAGCGCAATAAATCAAAGTGCATTGTCTGTAGGAGGCCCTGGCGCATGAATCTGTGCACCGGGAACGACCTCGGACCACCAGGGGCCGAGACAACCACCGTCTCATGGGGCCGGACACTCAGGGTCAGGGAAAAATCAAAAATACATCTGGTGATATCTCGGGTGCTATTACAGATAGCGCAATAAACCAAAGTGAATTATCTGCAGGAGGCCCTGGCGCATGAATGTGTGCAGCGGGAACGACCTCGGTCCACCAGGTGCCGAGACAACCACCGTCTCATGGGGCCGGACACTCAGGGTCAGGGAAAAATCAAAAATACATCTGGTGATATCTCGGGTGCTATTACAGATAGCGCAATAAATCAAAGTGAATTATCTGCAGGAGGCCCTGGCGCATGAATCTGTGCAGCGCGAACGACCTCGGATCACCAGGGGCCGAGAAAACCACCATCGCATGGGGCCGGACACTCAGGGTCAGGGGAAAATCCAATATATATCTGGTGATATCTCGGGTGCTATTACAGATAGCGCAATAAATCGAAGTGAATTATCTGCAGGAGGCCCTGGCGCATGAATCTGTGCAGCGGGAACGACCTCGGACCACCAGGGTCCGAGAAAAACACCGTCTCATGGGGCCGCACACTCAGGGTCAGTGAAAAATCCAATATATATCTGGTGATATGTCGGGTGCTATTTCAGATAGCGCAATAAATCAAAGTGCATTGTCTGGAGGAGGCCCTGGCGCATGAATCTGTGCAGCGGGAACGACCTCGGTCCACCAGGGGCCGAGAAAACCACCGTCACATGGGGCTGGACACTCAGGGTGAGGGTAATATCCAATATATATCTGGTGATATCTCGGGTGCTATTACAGATAGCGCAATAAATCAAAGTGCATTGTCTGTAGGAGGCCCTGGCGCATGAATCTGTGCAGCAGGAACGACCTCGGACCATCAGGGGCCGAGAAAACCACAGTCTCATGGGGCCGGACACTCAGGGTCAGGGGAAAATCCTATATATATCTGGTGACATCTCGGGTGCTAATAGAGATAGCGCAATAAACCAAAGTGAATTATCTGCAGGAGGCCCTGGCGCATGAATATGTGCAGCGGGAACGTCCTCGGACCTCCAGGGGCCGAGACAACCACCGTCTCATGGGGCCGTACACTCAGGGTCAGGGTAAAATCCAATATATATCTGGTGATATCTCGGGCGCTATTACAGATAGCGCAATAAATCAAAGTGCATTGTCTGTAGGAGGCCCTGGCGCATGAATCTGTGCAGCGGGAACGACCTCGGACCACCAGGGGCCGAGACAACCACCGTCTCATGGGGCCGGACGCTCAGGGTCAGGGAAAAATCAAAAATATATCTGGTGATATCTCGGGTGCTATTACAGATAGCGCAATAAATCAAAGTGCTTTGTCTGCAGGAGGCCCTTGCGAATGAATCTGTTCAGCGGGAACAACCTCGGATCACCAGGGGCCGAGAAAACCACCGACACATGGGGCCGGACACTCAGGGTCGAGGAATAATCCAATATATATCTGGTGATATCTCGGGTGCTAATAGAGATAGCGCAATAAACCAACGTGAATTATCTGCAGGAGGCCCTGGCGCATGAATCTGTGCAGCGGGAACGTCCTCGGACCTCCAGGGGCCGAGACAACCACCGTCTCATGGGGCCGGACACTCAGGGTCAGGGAAAAATCCACTATATATCTGGTGATATCTCGGGTGCTATTACAGATAGCGCAATAAATCAAAGTGCATTGTCTGCAGGAGGCCCTTGCGAATGAATCTGTTCAGCGGGAACCACCTCGGATCACCAGGGGCCGAGAAAACGACCGTCTCATGGGGCCGGACACTCAGGGTCAGGGTAAAATCCAATATATATCTAGTGATATCTCGGGTGCTATTACAGATAGCGCAATAAATCAAAGTGCATTGTCTGTAGGAGGACCTGGCGCATGAATCTGTGCAGCGGGAACGACCTCGGACCACCAGTGGCCGAGACAACCACCGTCTCATGGGGCCGGACACTCAGGGTCAGGGAAAAATCCAATATATATCTGGTGATATCTCGGGTGCTATTACAGATAGCGCAATAAATCAAAGTGCATTGTCTGCAGGAGGCCCTTGCGAATGAATCTGTTCAGCGGGAACCACCTCGGATCACCAGGGGCCGAGAAAACGACCGTCTCATGGGGCCGGACACTCAGGATCAGGGGAAAATCCAATATATATCTGGTGATATCTCGGGTGCTATTACAGATAGCGCAATAAATCAAAGTGCATTGTCTGTAGGAGGCCCTGGCGCATGAATCTGTGCAGCGGGAACGACCTCGGAACACAAGGGGCCGAGAAAACCACCGTCTCATGGGGCAGGACACTCAGGGTCAGTGAAAAATCCAATATATATCTGGTGATATCTCGGGTGCTATTACACATAGCGCAATAAATCAAAGTGCATTGTCTGGAGGAGGCCCTGGCGCATGAATCTGGGCAGCGGGAACGACCTCGGAGCACCAGGGGCCGAGAAAACCACAGTCTCATGGGGCCGGACACTCAGGGTCAGGGGAAAATCCAATATATATCTGGTGATATCTCTGGTGCTATTAGATACAGCGCAATAAACCAAAGTGAATTACCTGCAGGAGGCCCTGGCGCATGAATCTGGGCAGCGGGAACGACCTCGGACCACCAGGGGCCGAGAAAACCACAGTCTAATGGGGCCGGACACTCAGGGTCAGGGGAAAATCCAATATATATCAGGTGACTTCTCGGGTGCTATTAGATACAGCGCAATAAATCAAAGTGAATTATCTGCAAGAGGCCCTGGCGCATGAATTTGTGCAGTGGGAACGACCTCGGACCACCAGGGGCCGAGAAAACCACCGTCTCATGGGACCGGACACTCAGGGTCTGGGGAAAATCCAATATATATCTGGTGATATGTCGGGTGCTATTACAGATAGCGCAATAAATCAAAGTGCATTGTCTGTAGGAGGCCCTGGCGCATGAATCTGTGCAGCGGGAACGACCTCGGAACACAAGGGGCCGAGAAAACCACCGTCTCATGGGGCAGGACACTCAGGGTCAGTGAAAAATCCAATATATATCTGGTGATATCTCGGGTGCTATTACAGATAGCGCAATAAATCAAAGTGGATTGTCTGTAGGAGACCCTGGCGCATGAACCTGTGCAGCGGGAACGACCTCGGACCACCAGGGGCCGAGAGAACGACCGTCTCATGGGGCCGGACGCTCAGGGTCAGTGAAAAATCCAATATATATCTGGTGATATCTCGGGTGCTATTACAGATAGCGCTATAAATCAAAGGGCATTGTCTGTAGGAGGCCCTGGCGCATGAACCTGTGCAGCGGCAACGACCTCGGACCACCAGGGGCCGAGAAAACCACAGTCTAATGGGGCCGGACACTCAGGGTCAGGGGAAAATCCAATATATATCTGGTGATATCTCGGGTGCTATTAGAGATAGCGCAATAAACCAAAGTGAATTATCTGCAGGAGGCCCTGGCGCATCAATCTGTGCAGCGGGAACGATCTCGGACCACCAGGGGCCGAAAAAACCACAGTCTCATGTGGCCGGATACTCAGGGTCAGGGGAAAATCCAATATAGATCTGGTGATATCTCGGGTGCTATTACATATAGCGCAATAAATCAAAGTGCATTGTCTGTAGGAGGCCCTGGCGCATGAATCTGTGCACCGGGAACGACCTCGGACCACCAGGGGCCGAGACAACCACCGTCTCATGGGGCCGGACACTCAGGGTCAGGGAAAAATCAAAAATACATCTGGTGATATCTCGGGTGCTATTACAGATAGCGCAATAAATCAAAGTGAATTATCTGCAGGAGGCCCTGGCGCATGAATCTGTGCAGCGCGAACGACCTCGGATCACCAGGGGCCGAGAAAACCACCATCGCATGGGGCCGGACACTCAGGGTCAGGGGAAAATCCAATATATATCTGGTGATATCTCGGGTGCTATTACAGATAGCGCAATAAATCGAAGTGAATTATCTGCAGGAGGCCCTGGCGCATGAATCTGTGCAAGGGGAACGACCTCGGACCACCAGGGGCCGAGAAAACGACAGTCTCAAGGGGCCGGACACTCAGGGTCAGGGGAAAATCCAATATATATCTGGTGATATCTCGGGTGCTATTACAGATAGCGCAATAAACCAAAGTGCATTGTCTGTACGAGGCCCTGGCGCATAAATGTGGCCAGCGGGAACGACCTCGGACCACCAGGGGCCGAGAAAACCACCGTCTCATGGGGCCGGACACTCAGGGTCGGGGGAAAATCCAATATTTATCTGGTGATATCTTGGGTGCTATTACAGATAGCGCAATAAATCAAAGTGCATTGTCTGTAGAAGGCCCTGGCGCATGAATCTGTGCAGCGGGAACGACCTCGGACCACCAGGGGCCGAGAAAACCGCAGTCCCATGGGGCCGGACACTCAGGGTCAGGGAAAAATCCAATATATATCTGGTGATATCTCGGGCGCTATTAGAGATAGCGCAATAAGCCAAAGGGAATTATCTGCAGGAGGCCCTCGCGCATGCATCTGTGCAGCGGGAACGACCTCGGACCACCAGGGGCCGAGAAAACGACAGTCTAATGGGGCCGGACACTCAGGGTCAGGGGAAAATCCAATATATATCTGGTGATATCTCGGGTGCTATTAGAGATAGCGCAATAAACCAAAGTGAATTATCTGCAGGAGGCCCTGGCGCATGAATCTGTGCAGCGGGAACGACCTCGGACCACCAGGGGCCGAAAAAACCACAGTCTCATGGGGCCGGATACTCAGGGTCAGGAGAAAATCCAATATAGATCTGGAGATATCTCGGGTGCTATTACAGATAGCGCAATAAATCAAAGCGCATTGTCTGTAGGAGGCCCTGGCGCATGAATCTGTGAAGCGGCTACGACCTCGGACCACCAGGGGCCGAGAAAACCACAGTCTCATGGGGCCGGACACTCAGGGTCAGGGGAAAATCCAGTATATATCTGGCGATATCACGGGTGCTATTAGAGATAGCGCAATAAACCAAAGTGAATTATCTGCAGGAGGCCCTGGCGCATGAATCTGTGCAGCGGGAACGATCTCGGACCACCAGGGGCCGAAAAAACCACAGTCTCATGTGGCCGGATACTCAGGGTCAGGGGAAAATCCAATATAGATCTGGTGATATCTCGGGTGCTATTACAGATAGCGCAATAAATCAAAGTGCATTGTCTGTAGGAGGCCCTGGCGCATGAATCTGTGCACCGGGAACGACCTCGGACCACCAGGGGCCGAGACAACCACCGTCTCATGGGGCCGGACACTCAGGGTCAGGGGAAAATCCAATATATATCTGGTGATATCTCGGGTGCTATTAGAGATAGCGCAATAAACCAAAGTGAATTATCTGCAGGAGGCCCTGGCGCATGAATGTGTGCAGCGGGAACGACCTCGGTCCACCAGGTGCCGAGACAACCACCGTCTCATGGGGCCGGACACTCAGGGTCAGGGGAAAATCCAATATATATCTGGTGATATCTCGGGTGCTATTACACATAGCGCAGTAAATCAAAGTGCATTGTCTGTAGGAGGCCCTGGCGCATGAATCTGTGCAGCGGGAACGACCTCGGACCACCAGGGGCCGAGAAAACAACCGTCACGAGGGGCCGGACACTTAGGGTCAGTGAAAAATCCAATATATATCTGTTGATATCTCGGGTGCTATTACAGATAGCGCAATAAATCGAAGTGAATTATCTGCAGGAGGCCCTGGCGCATGAATCTGTGCAAGGGGAACGACCTCGGACCACCAGGGGCCGAGAAAACCACCGTCTCATGGGGCCGGACTGTCAGGGTCAGGGGAAAATCCAATATATATCTGGTGATATCTCGGGTGCTATTACAGATAGCGCACTAAATCAAGGTGAATTATCTGCAGGAGGCCCTGGCGCATGAATCTGTGCAACGGGAACGACCTCGGACCACCAGGGGCCGAGAAAACGACAGTCTCAAGGGGCCGGACACTCAGGGTCAGGGGAAAATCCAATATATATCTGGTGATATCTCGGGTGCTATTACAGATAGCGGAATAAACCAAAGTGCATTGTCTGTACGAGGCCCTGGCGCATAAATGTGGCCAGCGGGAACGACCTCGGACCACCGGGGGCCGAGAAAACCACCGTCTCATGGGGCCGGACACTCAGGGTCGGGGGAAAATCCAATATTTATCTGGTGATATCTTGGGTGCTATTACAGATAGCGCAATAAACCAAAGTGCATTGTCTGTAGGAGGCCCTGGCGCATGAATCTGTGCAGCGGGAACGACCTCGGACCACCAGGGGCCGAGAAAACTACAGTCTCATGCGGCCGGACACTCAGGGTCTGGGGAAAATCCAATATATATCTTGTGTTATCTTGGGTGCTATTAGAGATAGCGTAATAAACCAAAGTGAATTATCTGCAGGAGGCCCTGGCGCAAGAATCTGTGCAGCGGGAACGACCTCGGACCACCAGGGGCCGAGAAAACCACCGTCTCATGGCGCCGGACACTCAGGGTCAGGGAAAAATCCAATATATATCTGGTGATATGTCGGGTGCTATTACAGATAGCGCAATAAATCAAAGTGCATTGTCTGTAGGAGGCCCTGGCGCATGAATCTGTGCAGCGGGAACGACCTCGGAACACAAGGGGCCGAGAAAACCACCGTCTCATGGGGCAGGACACTCAGGGTCAGTGAAAAATCCAATATATATCTGGTGATATCTTGGGTGCTATTAGAGATAGCGCAATAAACCAAAGTGAATTATCTGCAGGAGGCCCTGCCGCATGAATCTGTGCAACGGGAACGACCTCGGACCACCAGGGGCCGAAAAAACCACAGTCTCATGGGGCCGGACACTCAGGGTCAGGGAAAAATCCAATATATATCTGGTGATATCTCGGGTGCTGTTACAGATAGCGCAATAAATCAAAGTGCATTGTCTGTAGGAGGCCCTGGCGCATGAATCTGTGCAGCAGGAACGACCTCGGACCACCAGGGGCCGAGAAAACCACAGTCTCATGGAGCCGGACACTCAGGGTCAGGGGAAAATCCAGTATATATCTCTTGATATCTCGGGTGCTATTAGAGATAGCGCAATAAACCAAAGTGAATTATCTGTAGGAGGCCCTGGCGCATGAATCTGTGCAGCGGGAACAACCTCGGACCACCAGGTGCCGAGAAAACCACAGTCTCATGGGGCCGGACACTCAGGGTCAGGGCAAAATCCAATATATATCTGGTGATATCTCGGGTGCTATTAGAGATAGCGCAATAAACCAAAGTGCATTGTCTGTAGGAGGCCCTGGCGCATGAATCTGTGCAGCGGGAACAACCTCGGACCACCAGGGGCCGAGAAAACCACAGTCTCATGGGGCCGGACACTCTGGGTCAGGGCAAAATCCAATATATATCTGGTGATATCTCGGGTGCTATTACAGATAGCGCAATAAACCAAAGTGAATTATCTGCAGGAGGCCCTGGCGCATGAATCTGTGCAGCGGGAACGACCTCGGACCACCAGGGTCCGAGAAAAACACCATCTCATGGGGCCGCACACTCAGGGTCAGTGAAAAATCCAATATATATCTGGTGATATGTCGGGTGCTATTTCAGATAGCGCAATAAATCAAAGTGCATTGTCTGGAGGAGGCCCTGGCGCATGAATCTGTGCAGCGGGAACGACCTCGGTCCACCAGGGGCCGAGAAAACCACCGTCTCATGGGGCTGGACACTCAGGGTGAGGGTAATATCCAATATATATCTGGTGATATCTCGGGTGCTATTACAGATAGCGCAATAAATCAAAGTGCATTGTCTGTAGGAGGCCCTGGCGCATGAATCTGTGCAGCGGGAACGACCTCGGAACACAAGGGGCCGAGAAAACCACCGTCTCATGGGGCAGGACACTCAGGGTCAGTGAAAAATCCAATATATATCTTGTGATATCTCGGGTGCTATTACAGATAGCGCAATAAATCAAAGTGCATTGTCTGTAGGAGACCCTGGCGCATGAACCTGTGCAGCGGGAACGACCTCGGACCACCAGGGGCCGAGAAAACGACCGTCTCATGGGGCCGGACGCTCAGGGTCAGTGAAAAATCCAATATATATCTGGTGATATCTCGGGTGCAATTACAGATAGCGCAATAAATCAAAGGGCATTCTCTGTAGGAGGCCCTGGCGCATTAACATGTGCAGCGGCAACGACCTCGGACCACCAGGGGCCGAGAAAACCACAGTCTCATGGGGCCGGACACTCAGGGTCAGGGGAAAATCCAATATATATCTGGTGATATCTCGGGTGCTATTACAGATAGCGCTATAAATCAAAGGGCATTGTCTGTAGGAGGCCCTGGCGCATGAACCTGTGCAGCGGCAACGACCTCGGACCACCAGGGGCCGAGAAAACCACAGTCTCATGGGGCCGGACACTCAGGGTCAGGGCAAAATCCAATATATATCCGGTGATATCTCGGGTGCTATTACAGATAGCGCTATAAATCAAAGGGCATTGTCTGTAGGAGGCCCTGGCGCATGAATCTGTGCAGCGGGAACGACCTCGGACCACCAGGGGGCCGAGAAAACCACAGTCTCATGGGGCCGATAACTCAGGGTCAGGGAAAAATCCAATATATATCTGGTGATATCTCGGGCGCTATTAGAGATAGCGCAATAAACCAAAGTGAATTATCTGCAGGAGGCCCTGGCGCATGAATCTTTGCAGCAGCACGACCTCGGGCCACCAGGGGCTGAGAAAACGACCGTCTCATGGGGCCGGACACTCAGGGTCAGTGAAAAATCCAATATATATCTGGTGATATCTCGGCTGCTATTACAGATAGCGCAATAAATCAAAGTGCATTGTCTGTAGGACGCCCTGGCGCATGAATCTGTGCAGCGGCAACGACCTCGAACCACCAGGGGCCGAGAAAAGCACTGTCTCATGGGGCCGGACACTCAGGGTCAGGGGAAAATCCAATATATATCTGGTGACATCTCGGGTGCTAATAGAGATAGCGCAATAAACCAAAGTGAATTATCTGCAGGAGGCCCTGGCGCATGAATATGTGCAGCGGGAACGTCCTCGGACCTCCAGGGGCCGAGACAACCACCGTCTCATGGGGCCGGACACTCAGGGTCAGGGTAAAATCCAATATATATCTGGTGATATCTCGGGTGCTATTACAGATAGCGCAATAAATCAATGTGCATTGTCTGTAGGAGGCCCTGGCGCATGAATCTGTGCAGCGGGAACGTCCTCGGACCTCCAGGGGCCGAGACAACCACCGTCTCATGGGCCGGACACTCAGGGTCAGGGTAAAATCCAATATATATCTGGTGATATCTCGGGTGCTATTACAGATAGCGCAATAAATCAAAGTGCATTGTCTGTAGGAGGCCCTGGCGCATGAATCTGTGCAGCGGGAACAACCTCGGATCACCAGGGGCCGAGAAAACCACGGACACATGTGGCCGGACACTCAGGGTCGAGGAATAATCCAATATATATCTGGTGATATCTCGGGTGCTATTAGAGATAGCGCGATAAATCAAAGTGCATTGTCTGTAGGAGGCCCTGGCGCACGAATCTGTGCAGCGGGAACGACCTCGGACCACCAGGGGCCGAGAAAACCACCGTCTCATGGGGCCGGTCACTCAGGGTCAGTGAAAAATCCAATATATATCTGGTGATATCTCGGGTGCTATTACAGATAGCGCAATAAATCAAAGTGCATTGTCTGTAGGAGGCCCTGGCGCATGAATCTGTGCAGCGGGAACGACCTCGGACCACCAGGGGCCGAGAAAACCACAGTCTCATGGGGCCGGACACTCAGGGTCAGGGGAAAATCCAATATATATCTGGTGATATCTCGGGAGCTATTAGAGATAGCGCAATAAACCAAAGTGAATTATCTGCAGGAGGCCCTGGCGCATGAATCTGTGCAACGGGAACGACCTCGGACCACCAGGGGCCGAGAAAACCACAGTCTCATGGGGCCGGACACTCAGGGTCAGGGGAAAATCCAATATATATCTGGTGATATCTCGGGTGCTATTACAGATAGCGCAATAAATCAAAGTGCATTGTCTGTAGGAGGCCCTGGCGCATGAACCTGTGCAGCGGCAACGACCTGAACCACCAGGGGCCGAGAAAACCACTGTCTCATGGGGCCGGACACTCAGGGTCAGGGGAAAATCCAATATATATCTGGTGATATCTCGGGTGCTATTACAGATAATGCAATAAATCAAAGTGCATTGTCTGTAGGAGGCCCTGGCGCATGAATCTGTGCAGCGGGAACGACCTCGGACCATCAGGGGCCGAGAAAACCACAGTCTCATGGGGCCGGACACTCAGGGTCAGGGGAAAATCCAATATATATCTGGTGACATCTCGGGTGCTAATAGAGATAGCGCAATAAACCAAAGTGAATTATCTGCAGGAGGCCCTGGCGCATGAATCTGGGCAGCGGGAACGACCTCGGATCACCAGGGGCCGAGAAAACCACCGTCTCATGGGGCCGGACACTCAGGGTCAGGGAAAAATGCTATATATATCTGGTGATATGTCGGGTGCTATTACACATAGCGCAATAAATCAAAGTGCATTGTCTGGAGGAGGCCCTGGCGCATGAATCTGGGCAGCGGGAACGACCTCGGAGCACCAGGGGCCGAGAAAACCACAGTCTCATGGGGCCGGACACTCAGGGTCAGGGGAAAATACAATATATATCTGGTGACATCTCGGGTGCTAATAGAGATAGCGCAATAAACCAAAGTGAATTATCTGCAGGAGGCCCTGGCGCATGAATCTGTGCAGCGGGAACGTCCTCGGACCTCCAGGGGCCGAAAAAACCACCGTCTCATGGGGCTGGACACTCAGGGTCAGGGGAAAATCCAATATATATCTGGTGATATCTCGGGTGCTATTAGAGATAGCGCAATAAACCAAAGTGAATTATCTGCAGGAGGCCCTGGCGCATGAATCTGTGCAGCGGGAACGTCCTCGGACCCCCAGGGGCCGGGACAACCACCGTCTCATAGGGCCGGACACTCAGGGTCAGGGTAAAATCCAATATATATCTGGTGATATCTTGGGTGCTATTAGATACAGCGCAATAAACCAAAGTGAATTATCTGCAGGAGGCGTTGGCGCATGAATCTGTGCAGCGGGAACGACCTCGGACCACCAGGGGCCGAGAAAACCACCGTCTCATGGGGCCGGACACTCAGGGTCAGGGGAAAATACAATATATATCTGGTGATATCTCGGGTGCTATTAGAGATAGCGCAATAAACCAAAGTGAATTATATGCAGGAGGCCCTGGCGCATGATTCTGTGCAGCGGGAACGACCTCGGACCACCAAAGGCCGAAAAATCCACAGTCTCATGGGGCCGGACACTCAGGGTCTGGGGAAAATCCAATATATATCTGGTGATATGTCGGGTGCTATTACAGATAGCGCAATAAATCAAAGTGCATTGTCTGGAGGAGGCCCTGGCGCATGAATCTGTGCAGCGGGAACGACCTCGGACCACCAGGGGCCGAGAAAACCACCGTCTCATGGGGCAGGACACTCAGGGTCAGTGAAAAATCCAATATATATCTGGTGATATCTCGGGTGCTATTACAGATAGCGCAATAAATCAAAGTGCATTGTCTGTAGGAGAACCTGGCGCATGAACCTGTGCAGCGGGGACGACCTCGGACCATCAGGGGCCGAGAAAACCACAGTCTCATGGGGCCGGACACTCAGGGTCAGGGGAAAATCCTATATATATCTGGTGACATCTCGGGTGCTAATAGAGATAGCGCAATAAACCAAAGTGCATTGTCTGTAGGAGACCCTGGCGCATGAACCTGTGCAGCGGGAACGACCTCGGACCACCAGGGGCCGAGAAAACGACCGTCTCATGGGGCCGGACGCTCAGGGTCAGTGAAAAATCCAATATATATCTGGTGATATCTCGGGTGCTATTACAGATTGCGCAATAAATCAAAGGGCATTCTCTGTAGGAGGCCCTGGCGCATGAACCTGTGCAGAGGCAACGACCTCGGACCACCAGGGGCCGAGAAAACCACAGTCTCATGGGGCCGGACACTCAGGGTCAGGGGAAAATACAATATATATCTGGTGATATCTCGGGTGCTATTACAGATAGCGCAATAAATCAAAGGGCATTCTCTGTAGGAGGCCCTGGCGCATGAACCTGTGCAGCGGCAACGACCTCGGACCACCAGGGGCCGAGAAAACCACAGTCTCATGGGGCCGGACACTCAGGGTCAGGGGAAAATCCAATATATATCTGGTGATATCTCGGGTGCTATTACAGATAGCGCAATAAATCAAAGTGCATTGTCTGTAGGAGGCCCTGGCGCATGAATCTGTGCAGCGGGAACGACCTCGGAACACAAGGGGCCGAGAAAACCACCGTCTCATGGGGCAGGACACTCAGGGTCAGTGAAAAATCCAATATATATCTGGTGATATCTCGGGTGCTATTACAGATAGCGCAATAAATCAAAGTGCATTGTCTGTAGGAGACCCTGCCGCATGAACCTGTGCAGCGGGAACGACCTCGGACCACCAGGGGCCGAGAAAACGACCGTCTCATGGGGCCGGACGCTCAGGGTCAGTGAAAAATCCAATATATATCTGGTGATATCTCGGGTGCTATTACAGATAGCGCAATAACTCAAAGGGCATTCTCTGTAGGAGGCCCTGGCGCATGAACCTGTGAAGCGGCAACGACCTCGGACCACCAAGGGCCGGGAAAACCACAGTCTCATGGGGCCGGACACTCAGGGTCAGGGGAAAATCCAATATATATCTGGTGATATCTCGGGTGCTATTACAGATAGCGCAATAAATCAAAGGGCATTCTCTGTAGGAGGCCCTGGCGCATGAACCCGTGCAGCGGCAACGACCTCGGACCACCAGGGGCCGAGAAAACCACAGTCTCATGGGGCCGGACACTCAGGGTCAGGGGAAAATCCAATATATATCTGGTGATATCTCGGGAGCTATTAGAGATAGCGCAATAAACCAAAGTGAATTATCTGCAGGAGGCCCTGGCGCATGAATCTGTGCAACGGGAACGACCTCGGACCACCAGGGGCCGAGAAAACCACAGTCTCATGGGGCCGGACACTCAGGGTCAGGGGAAAATCCAATATATATCTGGTGATATCTCGGGTGCTATTACAGATAGCGCAATAAATCAAAGTGCATTGTCTGTAGGAGGCCCTGGCGCATGAACCTGTGCAGCGGCAACGACCTGAACCACCAGGGGCCGAGAAAACCACTGTCTCATGGGGCCGGACACTCAGGGTCAGGGGAAAATCCAATATATATCTGGTGATATCTCGGGTGCTATTACAGATAATGCAATAAATCAAAGTGCATTGTCTGTAGGAGGCCCTGGCGCATGAATCTGTGCAGCGGGAACGACCTCGGACCATCAGGGGCCGAGAAAACCACAGTCTCATGGGGCCGGACACTCAGGGTCAGGGGAAAATCCAATATATATCTGGTGACATCTCGGGTGCTAATAGAGATAGCGCAATAAACCAAAGTGAATTATCTGCAGGAGGCCCTGGCGCATGAATCTGGGCAGCGGGAACGACCTCGGATCACCAGGGGCCGAGAAAACCACCGTCTCATGGGGCCGGACACTCAGGGTCAGGGAAAAATGCTATATATATCTGGTGATATGTCGGGTGCTATTACACATAGCGCAATAAATCAAAGTGCATTGTCTGGAGGAGGCCCTGGCGCATGAATCTGGGCAGCGGGAACGACCTCGGAGCACCAGGGGCCGAGAAAACCACAGTCTCATGGGGCCGGACACTCAGGGTCAGGGGAAAATACAATATATATCTGGTGACATCTCGGGTGCTAATAGAGATAGCGCAATAAACCAAAGTGAATTATCTGCAGGAGGCCCTGGCGCATGAATCTGTGCAGCGGGAACGTCCTCGGACCTCCAGGGGCCGAAAAAACCACCGTCTCATGGGGCTGGACACTCAGGGTCAGGGGAAAATCCAATATATATCTGGTGATATCTCGGGTGCTATTAGAGATAGCGCAATAAACCAAAGTGAATTATCTGCAGGAGGCCCTGGCGCATGAATCTGTGCAGCGGGAACGTCCTCGGACCCCCAGGGGCCGGGACAACCACCGTCTCATAGGGCCGGACACTCAGGGTCAGGGTAAAATCCAATATATATCTGGTGATATCTTGGGTGCTATTAGATACAGCGCAATAAACCAAAGTGAATTATCTGCAGGAGGCGTTGGCGCATGAATCTGTGCAGCGGGAACGACCTCGGACCACCAGGGGCCGAGAAAACCACCGTCTCATGGGGCCGGACACTCAGGGTCAGGGGAAAATACAATATATATCTGGTGATATCTCGGGTGCTATTAGAGATAGCGCAATAAACCAAAGTGAATTATATGCAGGAGGCCCTGGCGCATGATTCTGTGCAGCGGGAACGACCTCGGACCACCAAAGGCCGAAAAATCCACAGTCTCATGGGGCCGGACACTCAGGGTCTGGGGAAAATCCAATATATATCTGGTGATATGTCGGGTGCTATTACAGATAGCGCAATAAATCAAAGTGCATTGTCTGGAGGAGGCCCTGGCGCATGAATCTGTGCAGCGGGAACGACCTCGGACCACCAGGGGCCGAGAAAACCACCGTCTCATGGGGCAGGACACTCAGGGTCAGTGAAAAATCCAATATATATCTGGTGATATCTCGGGTGCTATTACAGATAGCGCAATAAATCAAAGTGCATTGTCTGTAGGAGAACCTGGCGCATGAACCTGTGCAGCGGGGACGACCTCGGACCATCAGGGGCCGAGAAAACCACAGTCTCATGGGGCCGGACACTCAGGGTCAGGGGAAAATCCTATATATATCTGGTGACATCTCGGGTGCTAATAGAGATAGCGCAATAAACCAAAGTGAATTATCTGCAGGAGGCCCTGGCGCATGAATATGTGCAGCGGGAACGTCCTCGGACCACCAGGGGCCGAGAAAACGACCGTCTCATGGGGCCGGACGCTCAGGGTCAGTGAAAAATCCAATATATATCTGGTGATATCTCGGGTGCTATTACAGATTGCGCAATAAATCAAAGGGCATTCTCTGTAGGAGGCCCTGGCGCATGAACCTGTGCAGAGGCAACGACCTCGGACCACCAGGGGCCGAGAAAACCACAGTCTCATGGGGCCGGACACTCAGGGTCAGGGGAAAATACAATATATATCTGGTGACATCTCGGGTGCTAATAGAGATAGCGCAATAAACCAAAGTGAATTATCTGCAGGAGGCCCTGGCGCATGAATCTGTGCAGCGGGAACGTCCTCGGACCTCCAGGGGCCGAAAAAACCACCGTCTCATGGGGCTGGACACTCAGGGTGAGTCTAATATCCAATATATATCTGGTGATATCTCGGGTGCTATTACAGATAGCGCAATAAATCAAAGTGCATTGTCTGTAGGAGGCCCTGGCGCATGAATCTGTGCAGCGGGAACGACCTCGGAATACAAGGGGCCGAGAAAACCACCGTCTCATGGGGCAGGACACTCAGGGTCAGTGAAAAATCCAATATATATCTGGTGATATCTCGGGTGCTATTACAGATAGCGCAATAAATCAAAGTGCATTGTCTGTAGGAGACCCTGGCGCATGAACCTGTGCAGCGGGAACGACCTCGGACCACCAGGGGCCGAGAAAACGACCGTCTCATGGGGCCGGACGCTCAGGGTCAGTGAAAAATCCAATATATATCTGGTGATATCTCGGGTGCTATTACAGATAGCGCAATAACTCAAAGGGCATTCTCTGTAGGAGGCCCTGGCGCATGAACCTGTGCAGCGGCAACGACCTCGGACCACCAGGGGCCGGGAAAACCACAGTCTCATGGGGCCGGACACTCAGGGTCAGGGGAAAATCCAATATATATCTGGTGATATCTCGGGTGCTATTACAGATAGCGCAATAAATCAAAGGGCATTCTCTGTAGGAGGCCCTGGCGCATGAACCTGTGCAGCGGCAACGACCTCGGACCACCAGGGGCCGAGAAAACCACAGTCTCATGGGGCCGGACACTCAGGGTCAGGGGAAAATCCAATATATATCTGGTGATATCTCGGGTGCTATTACAGATAGCGCAATAAATCAAAGTGCATTGTCTGTAGGAGGCCCTGGCGCATGAATCTGTGCAGCGGGAACGACCTCGGAACACAAGGGGCCGAGAAAACCACCGTCTCATGGGGCAGGACACTCAGGGTCAGTGAAAAATCCAATATATATCTGGTGATATCTCGGGTGCTATTACAGATAGCGCAATAAATCAAAGTGCATTGTCTGTAGGAGACCCTGGCGCATGAACCTGTGCAGCGGGAACGACCTCGGACCACCAGGGGCCGGGAAAACCACAGTCTCATGGGGCCGGACGCTCAGGGTCAGTGAAAAATCCAATATATATCTGGTGATATCTCGGGTGCTATTACAGATAGCGCAATAACTCAAAGGGCATTCTCTGTAGGAGGCCCTGGCGCATGAACCTGTGCAGCGGCAACGACCTCGGACCACCAAGGGCCGGGAAAACCACAGTCTCATGGGGCCGGACACTCAGGGTCAGGGGAAAATCCAATATATATCTGGTGATATCTCGGGTGCTATTACAGATAGCGCAATAAATCAAAGGGCATTCTCTGTAGGAGGCCCTGGCGCATGAACCCGTGCAGCGGCAACGACCTCGGACCACCAGGGGCCGAGAAAACCACAGTCTCATGGGGCTGGACACTCAGGGTCAGGGGAAAATCCAATATATATCTGGTGATATCTCGGGTGCTATTACAGATAGCGCAATAAATCAAAGTGCATTGTCTGGAGGAGGCCCTGGCGCATGAATCTGGGCAGCGGGAACGACCTCGGACCACCAGGGGCCGAGAAAACCACAGTCTCATGGGGCCGGACACTCAGTGTCAGGGGAAAATCCAATATATATCTGGTGATATCTCGGGTGCTATTAGATACAGCGCAATAAACCAAAGTGAATTATCTGCAGGAGGCGTTGGCGCATGAATCTGTGCAGCGGGAACGACCTCGGACCACCAGGGGCCGAGAAAACCACCGTCTCATGGGGCCGGACACTCAGGGTCAGGGAAAAATGCTATATATATCTGGTGATATGTCGGGTGCTATTACACATAGCGCAATAAATCAAAGTGCATTGTCTGGAGGAGGCCCTGGCGCATGAATCTGGGCAGCGGGAACGACCTCGGAACACCAGGGGCCGAGAAAACCACAGTCTCATGGGGCCGGACACTCAGGGTCAGGGGAAAATCCAATATATATCTGGTGATATCTTTGGTGCTATTAGATACAGCGCAATAAACCAAAGTGAATTACCTGCAGGAGGCCCTGGCGCATGAATCTGGGCAGCGGGAACGACCTCGGACCACCAGGGGCCGAGAAAACCACAGTCTAATGGGGCCGGACACTCAGGGTCAGGGGAAAATCCAATATATATCTGGTGTTATCTCGGGTGCTATTAGAGATAGCGCAATAAACCAAAGTGAATTATCTGCAGGAGGCCCTGGCGCATGCATCTGTGCAGCGGGAACGACCTCGGACCACCAGGGGCCGAGAAAACCACAGTCTAATGGGGCCGGACACTCAGGGTCTGGGGAAAATCCAATATATATCTGGTGATATGTCGGGTGCTATTACAGATAGCGCAATAAATCAAAGTCCATTGTCTGTAGGAGGCCCTGGCGCATGAATCTGTGCAGCGGGAACGACCTCGGACCACCAGGGGCCGAGAGAACGACCGTCTCATGGGGCCGGACGCTCAGGGTCAGTGAAAAATCCAATATATATCTGGTGATATCTCGCGTGCTATTACAGATAGCGCTATAAATCAAAGAGCATTGTCTGTAGGAGGCCCTGGCGCATGAACCTGCGCAGCGGCAACGACCTCGGACCACCAGGGGCCGAGAAAACCACAGTCTCATGGGGCCGGACACTCAGGGTCAGGGGAAAATCCAATATATATCCGGTGATATCTCGGATGCTATTAGAGATAGCGCAAGAAACCAAGTGAGTTATCTGCAGGAGGCCCTGGCGCCTGAATCTGTGCAGCGGGAACGACCTCGGACCACCAGGGGCCGAGAAAACGACCGTCTCATGGGGCCGGACACTCAGGGTCAGGGGAAAATCCAATATATATCCGGTGATATCTCGGATGCTATTAGAGATAGCGCAAGGAACCAAGTGAGTTATCTGCAGGAGGCCCTGGCGCCTGAATCTGTGCAGCGGGAACGACCTCGGACCACCAGGGGCCGAGAAAACGACCGTCTCATGGGGCCGGACACTCAGGGTCAGGGCAAAATCCAATATATATCTGGTGATATCTCGGCTGCTATTAGAGATAGCGCAATAAACCAAAGTGCATAGTCTGCAGGAGGCCCTGGCGCATGAATCTGTGCAGCGGGAACGACCTCGGACCACCAGGGACCGAGTAAACGACCGTCTCATGGGGCCGGACACTCAGGGTGAGTGAAAAATCCAATATATATCTGGTGATATCTCGGGTGCTATTACAGATAGCGCAATAAACCAAAGTGAATTATCTGCAGGAGGCCCTGGCGCATGAATCTGTGCAGCGGGAGCGACCTCGGACCACCAGGGGCCGAGAAAACCACAGTCTCATGGGTCCGGACACTCAGGGTCATGGGAAAATTCAATATATATCTGGTGATATCTCGTGTGCTATTACAGATAGCGCAATAAATCAAAGTGCCTGGTCTGTAGGAGGCCCTGGCGCATGAATCTGGCCAGCGTGAACGACCTCGGACAACCAGGGGCCGAGAAAACCACAGTCTCATGGGGCCGGACACTCAGGGTGAGGGAAAAATCCAATATATATCTGGTGATATCTCGGGTGCTATTAGAGATAGCGCAATAAACCAAAGTGAATTATCTGCAGGAGGCCCTGGCGCATGAATCTGTGCAGCGGGAACGACCTCGGACCACCACGGGCCGAGAAAACCACCGTCTCATGGGGCCGGACACTCAGGGTCAGGGAAAAATCCAATATATATCTGGTGATATCTCGGGTGCTTTTAGAGATAGCGCAATAAACCAAATGGAATTGTCTGCAGGAAACCCTGGCGCATGAATCTGTTCAGCGGGATCGTACTCGGACCACGAGGGAACGAGAAAACCATCGACACATGGGGCCGGACACTCAGGGTCAGGGAATAATCCAATATATATCTGGTGATATCGCGGGTGCTATTACAGATAGCGCAATAAATCAAAGTGCATTGTCTGTATCAGGCCCTGGCGCATGAATCTGGCCAGCGGGAACGACCTCGGACCACCAGGGGCCGAGAAAACCACAGTCTCATGGGGCCGGACACTCAGGGTCAGGGAATAATCCAATATATATCTGGTGATATCGCGGGTGCTATTACAGATAGCGCAATAAATCAAAGTGCATTGTCTGTAGCAGGCCCTGGCGCATGAATCTGGCCAGCGGGAACGACCTCGGACCACCAGGGGCCGAGAAAACCACAGTCTCATGGCGCCGGACACTCAGGGTCAGGGGAAAATCCAATATATATCTGGTGATATCTCGGGTGCTATTTGAGATAGCGCTATAAATCAAAGTGCATTGTCTGCAGGAAGCCCTGATGCATGATTCTGTGCAGCGGGAACGACCTCGGACCACCAGGGGCCGAGAAAATTACAGATATTCGGAATCCGTCACCCAAGGTCATGCAAAAAACCAGCATATATCTGGTGATATCTCGGGTGCTATTACAGATAGCGCGATAAATCAAAGTGCCTTGTCTCCAGGAAGCCCTGGCGCATGATTCGGTGCAGCGGCAACGACCTCGGACCACCAGGGGCCGAGAAAATCACCGTCGCATGGGGCCGGACTGACAGGGGCAAGGAAAAATCCAATATATATCTGTCGATATCTCGGGCGCTATTACAGATAGCGCGATAAATCAAAGTGCATTGTCTGCAGGAGGCCCTAGCGCATGAATCTGTGCAGCGGGAACGACCTCGGACCACCAGGGGCCGAGAAAACCACCGTCTCATGGGGCCGGACACTCAGGGTCACTGAAAAATCCAATATATATCTAGTGATATCTCGGGTGCTGTTTCAGATAGCGCAATAAATCAAAGTGCCTGGTCTGTAGGAGACCCTGTCGCATGAATCTGGCCAGCGTGAACGACCTCGGACCACCAGGGGCCGAGAAAACCACAGTCTCATGGGGCCGGACACTCAGGGTGAGGGAAAAATCCAATATATATCTGGTGATATCTCGGGTGCTTTTAGAGATAGCGCAATAAACCAAATGGAATTGTCTGCAGGAAACCCTGGCGCATGAATCTGTTCAGCGGGATCGTACTCGGACCACGAGGGAACGAGAAAACCATCGACACATGGGGCCGGACTGTCAGGGTCAGGGAAAAATCCAATATATATCTGGTGATATCTCGGGTGCTATTAGAGATAGCGCAATAAACCAAAGTGAATTATCTGCAGGAGGCACTGGTGCATGAATCTGTGCAGAGGGAACGACCTCGGACCACCAGGGGCCGATAAAACCACCGTCTCATGGGTCCGGACACTCAGGGTCAGGGGAAAATTCAATATATATCTGGTGATATCTCGTGTGCTATTACAGATAGCGCAATAAATCAAAGTGCCTGGTCTGTAGGAGGCCCTGGCGCATGAATCTGGCCAGCGTGAACGACCTCGGACAACCAGGGGCCGAGAAAACCACAGTCTCATGGGGCCGGACACTCAGGGTGAGGGAAAAATCCAATATATATCTGGTGATATCTCGGGTGCTATTAGAGATAGCGCAATAATCCAAAGTGAATTATCTGCAGAAGGCCCTGGCGCATGAATCTGTGCAGCGGGAACGACCTCGGACCACCACGGGCCGAGAAAACCACCGTCTCATGGGGCCGGACACTCAGGGTCAGGGAAAAATCCAACATATATCTGGTGATATCTCGGGTGCTTTTAGAGATAGCGCAATAAACCAAATGGAATTGTCTGCTGGAAACCCTGGCGCATGAATCTGTTCAGCGGGATCGTACTCGGACCACGAGGGAACGAGAAAACCATCGACACATGGGGCCGGACACTCAGGGTCGGGGAAAAATCCAATATATATCTGGTGATATCTCGGGTGCTCTTACAGATACCGCACTAAACCAAACTGAATTATCTGCTGGGGGCCCTGGCGCATCAATCGGTGCAGCAGGAACGACCTCGGAACACTAGGGGCCGAGAAAACCACCGTCTCATGGGGCCGGACTGTCAGGGTCGGAGAAAAATCCATTATATATCTGGTGATATCTCGGGTGCTATTAGAGATAGCGCAATAAACCAAAGTGAATTATCTGCAGGAGGCCCTGGCGCATGAATCTGTGCAGCGGGAACGACCTCGGACCACCACGGGCCGAGAAAACCACCGTCTCATGGGGCCGGACACTCAGGGTCAGGGAATAATCCAATATATATCTGGTGATATCGCGGGTGCTATTACAGATAGCGCAATAAATCAAAGTGCATTGTCTGTAGCAGGCCCTGGCGCATGAATCTGGCCAGCGGGAACGACCTCGGACCACCAGGGGCCGAGAAAACCACAGTCTCATGGGGCCGGACACTCAGGGTCAGGGGAAAATCCAATATATATCTGGTGATATCTCGGGTGCTATTTGAGATAGCGCTATAAATCAAAGTGCATTGTCTGCAGGAAGCCCTGATGCATGATTCTGTGCAGCGGGAACGACCTCGGACCACCAGGGGCCGAGAAAATTACAGATATTCGGAATCCGTCACCCAAGGTCATGCAAAAAACCAGCATATATCTGGTGATATCTCGGGTGCTATTACAGATAGCGCGATAAATCAAAGTGCCTTGTCTCCAGGAAGCCCTGGCGCATGATTCGGTGCAGCGGGAACGACCTCGGACTACCAGGGGCCGAGAAAACTACCGTCTCATGGGGCCGGACACTCAGGGTCAGGGAAAAATCCAATATATATCTGCTGATATCTCGGGTGCTATTACAGATAGCGCAATAAATCAAAGTAAATAATTTGCAGGGAAACATGGCGCATGAATCTGTGCAGCGGGGTCGACCTCGGACCACCAGGGGCCGAGAAAACCACAGTCTCATGGGGCCGGACACTCAGGGTCAGGGGAAAATCCAATATATATCTGGTGATATCTCGGGTGCTATTAGAGATAGCGCAATAAATCAAAGTGCATTGTCTGTAGGAGGCTCTGGCGCATGAATCTGTGCAGCGGGATCGACCTCGGACCACCAGGGGCCGAGAAAACCACCGACACATGGGGCCGGACACTCAGGGTCGGGGAAAAATTCAATATATATCTGGTGATATCTCGGGTGCTATTACAGACGGCGCAATAAATCAAAGTGCATTGTCTGTAGGAGGCCCTGGCGCATGAATCTGTGCAGCGGGATCGACCTCGGACCACCAGGGGCCGAGAATATCACCGTCTCATGAGGCCGGACTCTCAGGGTCAGGGAAAAATGAAATATATATCTGGTGATATCTCGGGTGCTATTACAGATAGCGCAATAAATCAAAGTGCATTGTCTGCAGGAGGCCCTAGCGCATGAATCTGTGCAGCGGAAACGACCTCGGACCACCAGGGGCCGAGAAAACTACAGACTCATGGTGCCGGACACTCAGGGACAGGGAAAAATCCAATATACATCTGGTGATATCTCGGGTGCTATTAGAGATAGCGCAATAAATCAATGTGCAATGTTTGTAGGAGGCACTGGCGAATGAATCTGTGCAGCAGGAACGACCTCGGACCACCAGGGGGCGAGAAAATTACAGATATTCGGAATCCGTCACCCAAGGTCATGCAAAAAACCAGCATATATCTGGTGATATCTCGGGTGCTATTACAGATAGCGCGATAAATCAAAGTGCATTGTCTCCCGGAAGCCCTGGCGCATGATTCGGTGCAGCGGGAACGACCTGGGACCACCAGGGGCCGAGAAAATCACCGTCGCATGGGGCCGGACTGTCAGGGGCAGGGAAAAATCCAATATATATCTGGTGATATCTCGGGTGCTATTACAGATAGCGCAATAAACGAAAGTGAATTATCTGCAGGAGGCCCTGGCGCATGAATCTGTGCAGCGGGAACGACCTCGGACCACCAGGGGCCGAGAAAACTACCGTCTCATGGGGCCGGACACTCAGGGTCAGGGAAAAATCCAATATATATCTGGTGATATCTCGGGTGCTATTATAGATAGCGCAATAAACCAAAGTGAGTTATCTGTAGGAGGCCCTGGCGCATGAATCTGTGCAGCGGGAACGACCTCGGACCACCAGGGGCCGAGAAAACCACAGTCTCATGGGGCCGGACACTCAGGGTCAGGGGAAAATCCAATATATATCTGGTGATATCTCGGGTGCTATTACAGATAGAGCAATAAATCAAAGTGCATTGTCTGTAGGAGGCCCTGGCGCATGAATCTGTGCAGCGGGAACAACCTCGGACCACCAGGGGCCGAGAAAACCACAGTCTCATGGGGCCGGACACTCATGGTCAGGGCATAATCCAATATATATCTGGTGATATCTCGGGTGCTATTAGAGATAGCGCAATAAACCAAAGTGAATTATCTGCAGGAGGCCCTGGCGCATGCATCTGTGCAGCGGGAACGACCTCGGACCGCCAGGGGCCGAGAAAACCACCGTCTCATGGGCCCGGACACTCTGGGTCATTGAAAAATCCAATATATATGTGGTGATATCTCGGGTGCTATTACAGATAGCGCAATAAATCAAAGTGCATTGTCTGTAGGAGGCCCTGGCGCATGAATCTGTGAAGCGGGAACGACCTCGGACCACCAGGGGCCGGGAAAACCACCGTCTCATGGGGCCGGACACTCTGGGTCAGGGAAAAATCCAATATATATGTGGTGATATCTCGGGTGCTATTACAGATAGCGCAATAAATCAAAGTGCATTGTCTGTAGGAGGCCCTAGCGCATGAATCTGTGCAGCGGGAACGACCTCGGACCACCAGGGGCCGAGAAAACTACAGTCTCATGCGGCCGGACACTCAGGGTCTGGGGAAAATCCAATATATATCTGGTGATATCTCGGGTCCTATTACAGATAAGGAAATAAATCAAAGTGAATTATCTGCAGGATGCCCTGGCGCATGAATCTGTGCAGCGGGAACGACCTCGGTCCACCAGGGGCCGAGAAAACCACCGTCTCATGGGGCTGGACACTCAGGGTGAGGGAAATATCCAATATTTATCTGGTGATATCGCGGGTGCTATTACAGATAGCGCAATAAATCAAAGTGCATTGTCTGTAGGAGGCCCTGGCGCATGAATCTGTGCAGCGGGAACGACCTCGGACCACCAGGGGCCGAGAAAACTACAGTCTCATGCGGCCGGACACTCAGGGTCTGGGGAAAATCCAATATATATCTGGTGATATCTCGGTTCCTATTACAGATAGCGAAATAAATCAAAGTGCATTGTCTGTAGGATGCCCTGGCGCATGAATCTGTGCAGCGGGAACGACCTCGGACCACCAGGGGCCGAGAAAACCACCGTCTCATGGGGCCGGACACTCAGGGTCAGGGGAAAATCCAATATATATCTGGTGATATCTCGGGTGCTATGAGTGATAGCGCAATAAACCAAAGTGAATTATCTGCAGGAGGCCCTGACGCATGAATCTGTGCAACGGGAACCACCTCGGACCACCAGGTGCCGAGAAAACCACAGTCACATGGGGCCGACAACTCAGGGTCAGGCAAAAATCCAATATATATCTGGTGATATCTCGGGTGCTATTAGAGATAGCGCAATAAACCAAAGTGAATTATCTGCAGGAGGCCCTGCCGCATGAATCGGTGCAACGGGAACGACCTCGGACCACCAGGGGCCGAGAAAACCACAGTCTCATGGGGCAGGACACTCAGGGTCAGTGAAAAATCCGATATATATCTGGTGATATCTCGGGTGCTATTAGTGATAGCGCAATAAACCAAAGTGAATTGTCTGCAAGAGGCCCTGGTGCATGAATCTGTGCAGCGGGAACGACCTCGGATCACCAGGGGCCGAGAAAACCACCATCTCATGGGGCCGGACACTCAGGTTCAGGGGAAAATCCAATATATATCTGGTGATATCTCGGGTGCTATTAGAGATAGCGCAATAAATCAATGTGCAATGTTTGTAGGAGGCACTGGCGAATGAATCTGTGCAGCAGGAACGACCTCGGACCACCAGGGGGCGAGAAAATTACAGATATTCGGAATCCGTCACCCAAGGTCATGCAAAAAACCAGCATATATCTGGTGATATCTCGGGTGCTATTACAGATAGCGCGATAAATCAAAGTGCATTGTCTCCCGGAAGCCCTGGCGCATGATTCGGTGCAGCGGGAACGACCTCGGACCACCAGGGGCCGAGAAAATCACCGTCGCATGGGGCCGGACTGTCAGGGGCAGGGAAAAATCCAATATATATCTGGTGATATCTCGGGTGCTATTACAGATAGCGCAATAAACGAAAGTGAATTATCTGCAGGAGGCCCTGGCGCATGAATCTGTGCAGCGGGAACGACCTCGGACCACCAGGGGCCGAGAAAACTACCGTCTCATGGGGCCGGACACTCAGGGTCAGGGAAAAATCCAATATATATCTGGTGATATCTCGGGTGCTATTATAGATAGCGCAATAAACCAAAGTGAGTTATCTGTAGGAGGCCCTGGCGCATGAATCTGTGCAGCGGGAACGACCTCGGACCACCAGGGGCCGAGAAAACCACAGTCTCATGGGGCCGGACACTCAGGGTCAGGGGAAAATCCAATATATATCTGGTGATATCTCGGGTGCTATTACAGATAGAGCAATAAATCAAAGTGCATTGTCTGCAGGAGGCCCTGGCGCATGAATCTGTGCAGCGGGAACAACCTCGGACCACCAGGGGCCGAGAAAACCACAGTCTCATGGGGCCGGACACTCATGGTCAGGGCATAATCCAATATATATCTGGTGATATCTCGGGTGCTATTAGAGATAGCGCAATAAACCAAAGTGAATTATCTGCAGGAGGCCCTGACGCATGAATCTGTGCAACGGGAACTACCTCGGACCACCAGGTGCCGAGAAAACCACAGTCACATGGGGCCGACAACTCAGGGTCAGGCAAAAATCCAATATATATCTGGTGATATCTCGGGTGCTATTAGAGATAGCGCAATAAACCAAAGTGAATAATCTGCAGGAGGCCCTGCCGCATGAATCGGTGCAACGGGAACGACCTCGGACCACCAGGGGCCGAGAAAACCACAGTCTCATGGGGCAGGACACTCAGGGTCAGTGAAAAATCCGTTATATATCTGGTGATATCTCGGGTGCTATTAGTGATAGCGCAATAAACCAAAGTGAATTGTCTGCAAGAGGCCCTGGTGCATGAATCTGAGCAGCGGGAACGACCTCGGATCACCAGGGGCCGAGAAAACCACCATCTCATGGGGCCGGACACTCAGGTTCAGGGGAAAATCCAATATATATCTGGTGATATCTCGGGTGCTATTAGAGATAGCGCAATAAACCAAAGTGCATTGTCTGCAGGAAGCCCTGGCGCATGATTCTGTGCAGCGGGAACGACCTCGGTCCACCAGGGGCCGAGAAAATCACCGTCTCATGGGGCCGGACTGTAAGGGTCAGGGAAAAACCCAATATATATCTGGTGATATCTAGGGTGCTATTAGAGATACCGCAATAAATCAAAGTGCATTGTCTGTATGAGGCCCTGGCGAATGAATCTGTGGAGCAGGAACGACCTCGGACCACCAGGGGCCGAGAAAATTAGTGATATTCGGAATCCGTCACCCAAGGTCATGTAAAAATGCATCAAATATCTAGTGATATCTCGGGTGCTATTACAGATAGCGCAATAAATCAGAGTGCATTGTCTGTAGGAGGCCCTGGCGCACGAATCTGTGCAGCGGGAACGACCTCGGACCACCAGGGGCCGAGAAAACCACAGTCTCATGGGGCCGGACACTCGAGGTCAGCGGAAAATCCAATATATATCTGGTGATATCTCGGGTGCTATTAGAGATAGCGCAATAAACCAAAGTGAATTATCTGCAGGAGGCCCTGGCGCATGAATCTGTGCAACGGGAACGACCTCGGACCACCAGGGGCCGAGAAAACCACAGTCTCATGGAGCCGGACACTCAGGGTCAGGGGAAAATCCAATATATATCTGGTGATATCTCGGGTGCTATTACAGATAGAGCAATAAATCAAAGTGCATTGTCTGTAGGAGGCCCTGGCGCATGAATCTGTGCAGCGGGATCGACCTCGGACCACCAGGGGCCGAGAAAATCACCGTCTCATGAGGCCGGACTGTCAGGGTCAGGGAAAAATGAAATATATATCTGGTGATATCTCGGGTGCTATTACAGATAGCGCAATAAATCAAAGTGCATTGTCTGCAGGAGGCCCTAGCGCATGAATCTGTGCAGCGGAAACGACCTCGGACCACCAGGGGCCGAGAAAACTACAGACTCATGGTGCCGGACACTCAGGGACAGGGAAAAATCCAATATACATCTGGTGATATCTCGGGTGCTATTAGAGATAGCGCAATAAATCAATGTGCAATGTTTGTAGGAGGCACTGGCGAATGAATCTGTGCAGCAGGAACGACCTCGGACCACCAGGGGGCGAGAAAATTACAGATATTCGGAATCCGTCACCCAAGGTCATGCAAAAAACCAGCATATATCTGGTGATATCTCGGGTGCTATTACAGATAGCGCGATAAATCAAAGTGCATTGTCTCCCGGAAGCCCTGGCGCATGATTCGGTGCAGCGGGAACGACCTCGGACCACCAGGGGCCGAGAAAATCACCGTCGCATGGGGCCGGACTGTCAGGGGCAGGGAATAATCCAATATATATCTGGTGATATCTCGGGTGCTATTACAGATAGCGCAATAAACGAAAGTGAATTATCTGCAGGAGGCCCTGGCGCATGAATCTGTGCAGCGGGAACGACCTCGGACCACCAGGGGCCGAGAAAACTACCGTCTCATGGGGCCGGACACTCAGGGTCAGGGAAAAATCCAATATATATCTGGTGATATCTCGGGTGCTATTATAGATAGCGCAATAAACCAAAGTGAGTTATCTGTAGGAGGCCCTGGCGCATGCATCTGTGCAGCGGGAACGACCTCGGACCACCAGGGGCCGAGAAAACCACAGTCTCATGGGGCCGGACACTCATGGTCAGGGCATAATCCAATATATATCTGGTGATATCTCGGGTGCTATTAGAGATAGCGCAATAAACCAAAGTGAATTATCTGCAGGAGGCCCTGGCGCATGCATCTGTGCAGCGGGAACGACCTCGGACCGCCAGGGGCCGAGAAAACCACCGTCTCATGGGCCCGGACACTCTGGGTCATTGAAAAATCCAATATATATGTGGTGATATCTCGGGTGCTATTACAGATAGCGCAATAAATCAAAGTGCATTGTCTGTAGGAGGCCCTGGCGCATGAATCTGTGAAGCGGGAACTACCTCGGACCACCAGGGGCCGAGAAAACCACCGTCTCATGGTGCCGGACACTCTGGGTCAGGGAAAAATCCAATATATATGTGGTGATATCTCGGGTGCTATTACAGATAGCGCAATAAATCAAAGTGCATTGTCTGTAGGAGGCCCTGGCGCATGAATCTGTGCAGCGGGAACGACCTCGGACCACCAGGGGCCGAGAAAACTACAGTCTCATGCGGCCGGACACTCAGGGTCTGGGGAAAATCCAATATATATCTGGTGATATCTCGGGTCCTATTACAGATAAGGAAATAAATCAAAGTGAATTATCTGCAGGATGCCCTGGCGCATGAATCTGTGCAGCGGGAACGACCTCGGTCCACCAGGGGCCGAGAAAACCACCATCTCATGGGGCTGGACACTCAGGGTGAGGGAAATATCCAATATTTATCTGGTGATATCGCGAGTGCTATTACAGATAGCGCAATAAACCAAAGTGAATTATCTGCAGGAGGCCATGACGCATGAATCTGTGCAACGGGAACTACCTCGGACAACCAGGTGCCGAGAAAACCACAGTCACATGGGGCCGAGAACTCAGGGTCAGGCAAAAATCCAATATATATCTGGTGATATCTCGGGTGCTATTAGAGATAGCGCAATAAACCAAAGTGAATTATCTGCAGGAGGCCCTGCCGCATGAATCGGTGCAACGGGAACGACCTCGGACCACCAGGGGCCGAGAAAACCACAGTCTCATGGAGCCGGACTGTAAGGGTCAGGGAAAAACCCAATATATATCTGGTGATATTTAGGGTGCTATTAGAGATACCGCAATAAATCAAAGTGCGTTGTCTGTATGAGGCACTGGCGAATGAATCTGTGGAGCAGGAACGACCTCGGACCACCAGGGGCCGAGAAAATTAGTGATATTTGGAATCCGTCACCCAAGGTCATGTAAAAATGCATCAAATATCTGGTGATATCTCGGGTGCTATTACAGATAGCGCAATAAATCAGAGTGCATTGTCTGTAGGAGGGCCTGGCGCACGAATCTGTGCAGCGGGAACGACCTCGGACCACCAGGGGCCGAGAAAACCACAGTCTCATGGGGCCGGACACTCGAGGTCAGGGGAAAATCCAATATATATCTGGTGATATCTCGGGTGCTATTAGAGATAGCGCAATAAACCAAAGTGAATTATCTGCAGGAGGCCCTGGCGCATGAATCTGTGCAACGGGAACGACCTCGGACCACCAGGGGCCGAGAAAACCACAGTCTCATGGGGCCGGACACTCAGGGTCAGGGGAAAATCCAATATATATCTGGTGATATCTCGGGTGCTATTACAGATAGAGCAATAAATCAAAGTGCATTGTCTGTAGGAGGCCCTGGCGCATGAATCTGTGCAGCGGGAACGACCTCGGACCGCCAGGGGCCGAGAAAACCACCGTCTCATGGGCCCGGACACTGTGGGTCATTGAAAAATCCAATATATATGTGGTGATATCTCGGGTGCTATTACAGATAGCGCAATAAATCAAATTGCATTGTCTGTAGGAGGCCCTGGCGCATGAATCTGTGAAGCGGGAACGACCTGGGACCACCAGGGGCCGAGAAGACCACCGTCTCATGGGGCCGGCCACTCAGGGTCTGGGGAAAATCCAATATATATCTGGTGATATCTCGGGTCCTATTACAGATAGGGAAATAAACCAAAGTGAATTATCTGCAGGAGGCCCTGGCGCATGAATCTGTGCAGCGGGAACGACCTCGGTCCACCAGGGGCCGAGAAAACCACCGTCTCATGGGGCCGGACACTCAGGGTCAGGGGAAAATCCAATATATATCTGGTGATATTTCGGGTGCTATTAGAGATAGCGCAATAAATCAAAGTGCATTGTCTGTAGGAGGCCCTGGCGCATGAATCTGTGCAGCGGGAACGACCTCGGACCACCAGCGGCCGAGAATACTACAGTCGCATGCGGCCGGACACTCAGGGTCTGGGGAAAATCCAATATATATCTGGTGATATCTCGGGTGCTATTAGAGATAGCGCAATAAACCAAAGTGAATTATCTGCAGGAGGCCCTGGCGCATGCATCTGTGCAGCGGGAACGACCTCGGACCGCCAGGGGCCGAGAAAACCACCGTCTCATGGGCCCGGACACTCTGGGTCATTGAAAAATCCAATATATATGTGGTGATATCTCGGGTGCTATTACAGATAGCGCAATAAATCGAAGTGCATTGTCTGTAGGAGGCCCTGGCGCATGAATCTGTGAAGCGGGAACGACCTCGGACCACCAGGGGCCGAGAAAACCACCGTCTGATGGGGCCGGACACACTGGGTCAGGGAAAAATCCAATATATATGTGGTGATATCTCGGGTGCTATTACAGATAGCGCAATAAATCAAAGTGCATTGTCTGTAGGAGGCCCTGGCGCATGAATCTGTGCAGCGGGAACGACCTCGGACCACCAGGGGCCGAGAAAACTACAGTCTCATGCGGCCGGACACTCAGGGTCTGGGGAAAATCCAATATATATCTGGTGATATCTCGGGTCCTATTACAGATAAGGAAATAAATCAAAGTGAATTATCTGCAGGATGCCCTGGCGCATGAATCTGTGCAGCGGGAACGACCTCGGTCCACCAGGGGCCGAGAAAACCACCGTCTCATGGGGCTGGACACTCAGGGTGAGGGAAATATCCAATATTTATCTGGTGATATCGCGAGTGCTATTACAGATAGCGCAATAAATCAAGGTGCATTGTCTGTAGGAGGCCCTGGCGCATGAATCTGTGCAGCGGGAACGACCTCGGACCACCAGGGGCCGAGAAAACTACAGTCTCATGCGGCCGGACACTCAGGGTCTGGGGAAAATCCAATATATATCTGGTGATATCTCGGTTCCTATTACAGATAGCGAAATAAATCAAAGTGCATTGTCTGTAGGAGGCCCTGGCGCATGAATCTGTGCAGCGGGAACGACCTCGGACCACCAGGGGCCGAGAAAACCACCGTCTCATGGGGCCGGACACTCAGGGTCAGGGGAAAATCCAATATATATCTGGTGATATCTCGGGTGCTATTAGTGATAGCGCAATAAACCAAAGTGAATTATCTGCAGGAGGCCATGACGCATGAATCTGTGCAACGGGAACTACCTCGGACAACCAGGTGCCGAGAAAACCACAGTCACATGGGGCCGAGAACTCAGGGTCAGGCAAAAATCCAATATATATCTGGTGATATCTCGGGTGCTATTAGAGATAGCGCAATAAACCAAAGTGAATTATCTGCAGGAGGCCCTGCCGCATGAATCGGTGCAACGGGAACGACCTCGGACCACCAGGGGCCGAGAAAACCACAGTCTCATGGAGCCGGACTGTAAGGGTCAGGGAAAAACCCAATATATATCTGGTGATATTTAGGGTGCTATTAGAGATACCGCAATAAATCAAAGTGCGTTGTCTGTATGAGGCCCTGGCGAATGAATCTGTGGAGCAGGAACGACCTCGGACCACCAGGGGCCGAGAAAATTAGTGATATTTGGAATCCGTCACCCAAGGTCATGTAAAAATGCATCAAATATCTGGTGATATCTCGGGTGCTATTACAGATAGCGCAATAAATCAGAGTGCATTGTCTGTAGGAGGGCCTGGCGCACGAATCTGTGCAGCGGGAACGACCTCGGACCACCAGGGGCCGAGAAAACCACAGTCTCATGGGGCCGGACACTCGAGGTCAGGGGAAAATCCAATATATATCTGGTGATATCTCGGGTGCTATTAGAGATAGCGCAATAAACCAAAGTGAATTATCTGCAGGAGGCCCTGGCGCATGAATCTGTGCAACGGGAACGACCTCGGACCACCAGGGGCCGAGAAAGTCACCGTTTCATGGGGCCGGACTGTCAGGGTCAGGGAAAAATCCGATATATATCTGGTGATATCTCGGGTGCTATTACAGATAGCGCAATAAATCAAATTGCATTGTCTGCAGGAGGCCCTGGCGCATGAATCTGTGTAGCGGGAACGACCTCGGACCAGCAGGGGCCGAGAAAATCACCGTCTCATGAGGCCGGGCTGTCAGGGTCGGGGAAAAATTCAATATATATCTGGTGATATCTCGGGTGCTATTACAGACAGCGCAATAAATCAAAGTGCATTGTCTGTAGGAGGCCCTGGCGCATGAATCTGTGCAGCGGGATCGACCTCGGACCACCAGGGGCCGAGAATATCACCGTCTCATGAGGCCGGACTGTCAGGGTCAGGGAAAAATGAAATATATATCTGGTGATATCTCGGGTGCTATTACAGATAGCGCAATAAATCAAAGTGCATTGTCTCCCGGACGCCCTGGCGCATGATTCGGTGCAGCGGGAACGACCTCGGACCACCAGGGGCCGAGAAAATCACCGTCGCATGGGGCCGGACTGTCAGGGGCAGGGAAAAATCCAATATATATCTGGTGATATCTCGGGTGCTATTACAGATAGCGCAATAAACGAAAGTGAATTATCTGCAGGAGGCCCTGGCGCATGAATCTGTGCAGCGGGAACGACCTCGGACCACCAGGGGCCGAGAAAACTACCGTCTCATGGGGCCGGACACTCAGGGTCAGGGAAAAATCCAATATATATCTGGTGATATCTCGGGTGCTATTATAGATAGCGCAATAAACCAAAGTGAGTTATCTGTAGGAGGCCCTGGCGCATGAATCTGTGCAGCGGGAACGACCTCGGACCACCAGGGGCCGAGAAAACCACAGTCTCATGGGGCCGGACACTCAGGGTCAGGGGAAAATCCAATATATATCTGGTGATATCTCGAGTGCTATTACAGATAGAGCAATAAATCAAAGTGCATTGTCTGTAGGAGGCCCTGGCGCATGAATCTGTGCAGCGGGAACAACCTCGGACCACCAGGGGCCGAGAAAACCACAGTCTCATGGGGCCGGACACTCATGGTCAGGGCATAATCCAATATATATCTGGTGATATCTCGGGTGCTATTAGAGATAGCGCAATAAACCAAAGTGAATTATCTGCAGGAGGCCCTGGCGCATGCATCTGTGCAGCGGGAACGACCTCGAACCGCCAGGGGCCGAGAAAACCACCGTCTCATGGGCCCGGACACTCTGGGTCATTGAAAAATCCAATATAGTATATATGTGGTGATATCTCGGGTGCTATTACAGATAGCGCAATAAATCAAAGTGCATTGTCTGTAGGAGGCCCTGGCGCATGAATCTGTGAAGCGGGAACGACCTCGGACCACCAGGGGCCGAGAAAACCACCGTCTCATGGGGCCGGACACTCTGGGTCAGGGAAAAATCCAATATATATGTGGTGATATCTCGGGTGCTATTACAGATAGCGCAATAAATCAAAGTGCATTGTCTGTAGGAGGCCCTGGCGCATGAATCTGTGCAGCGGGAACGACCTCGGACCACCAGGGGCCGAGAAAACTACAGTCTCATGCGGCCGGACACTCAGGGTCTGGGGAAAATCCAATATACATCTGGTGATATCTCGGGTCCTATTACAGATAAGGAAATAAATCAAAGTGAATTATCTGCAGGATGCCCTGGCGCATGAATCAGAGCAGCGGGAACGACCTCGGTCCACCAGGGGCCGAGAAAACCACCGTCTCATGGGGCTGGACACTCAGGGTGAGGGAAATATCCAATATTTATCTGGTGATATCGCGGGTGCTATTACAGATAGCGCAATAATTCAAAGTGCATTGTCTGTAGGAGGCCCTGGCGCATGAATCTGTGCAGCGGGAACGACCTCGGACCACCAGGGGCCGAGAAAACTACAGTCTCATGCGGCCGGACACTCAGGGTCTGGGGAAAATCCAATATATATCTGGTGATATCTCGGTTCCTATTACAGATAGCGAAATAAATCAAAGTGCATTGTCTGTAGGAGGCCCTGGCGCATGAATCTGTGCAGCGGGAACGACCTCGGACCACCAGGGGCCGAGAAAACCGCCGTCTCATGGGGCCGGACACTCAGGGTCAGGGGAAAATCCAATATATATCTGGTGATATCTCGGGTGCTATTAGTGATAGCGCAATAAACCAAAGTGAATTATCTGCAGGAGGCCCTGACGCATGAATCAGTGCAGCGGGAACGACCTCGGACCACCAGGGGCCGAGAAAACCACCGTTTCATGGGGCCGGACACCCAGAGTCAGGGGAAAATCCAATATATATCTGGTGATATCTCGGGTGCTATTAGAGGTAGCGCAATAAACCAATGTGAATTATCTGCAGGAGGCCCTGGCGCATGAATCTGGGAAGCGGGAACGACCTCGGACCACCAGGGGCCGAGAAAACCACCGTCTCATGGGGCCGGACACTCAGAGTCAGGGGAAAATCCAATATATATCTGGTGATATCTCTGGTGCTATTAGAGATAGCCCAATAAACGAAAGTGAATTATCTGCAGGAGGCCCTGGCGCATGAATCTGAGCAGCGGGAACGACCTCGGACCACCAGGAGCCGAGAAAACCACCGTCTCATGGGGCCGGACACTCAGGGTCAGGGAAAAATCCAATATATATCTGGTGATATCTCGGGTGCTATTAGAGACAGCGCAATAAACCAAAGTGAGTTATCTGCAGGAGGCCCTGGCGCCTGAATCTGTGCAGCGGGAACGACCTCGGACCACCAGGGTCCGAAAAAACCACAGTCTCATGGGGCCGGACACTCAGGGTCAGGGGAAAATCCAATATACATCTGGTGATATCTCGGGTGCAATTAGAGATAGCGCAATAAATCAAAGTGCATTGTCTGTAGGAGGCCCTGGCGCATGAATCTGTGCAGCGGGAACGACCTCGAACCACCAGGGGCCGAGAAAACCACCGTCTCATGGGGCCGGACACTCAGGGTCAGGGGAAAATCCAATATATATCTGGTGATATTTCGGGTGCTATTAGAGATAGCGCAATAAACGAAAGTGAATTATCTGCAGGAGGCCCTGGCGCATGAATCAGTGCAGCGGGAACGACCTCGGACCACCAGGGGCCGAGAAAACCACCGTTTCATGGGGCCGGACACCCAGAGTCAGGGGAAAATCCAATATATATCTGGTGATATCTCGGGTGCTATTAGAGGTAGCGCAATAAACCAATGTGAATTATCTGCAGGAGGCCCTGGCGCATGAATCTGGGAAGCGGGAACGACCTCGGACCACCAGGGGCCGAGAAAACCACCGTCTCATGGGGCCGGACACTCAGAGTCAGGGGAAAATCCAAAATATATCTGGTGATATCTCTGGTGCTATTAGAGATAGCGCAATAAACGAAAGTGAATTATCTGCAGGAGGCCCTGGCGCATGAATCTGTGAAGCGGGAACGACCTCGGACCACCAGGAGCCGAGAAAACCACCGTCTCATGGGGCCGGACACTCAGGGTCAGGGAAAAATCCAATATATATCTGGTGATATCTCGGGTGCTATTAGAGATAGCGCAATAAACCAAAGTGAGTTATCTGCAGGAGGCCCTGGCGCATGAATGTGTGCAGCGGGAACGACCTCGGACCACCAGGGTCCGAAAAAACCACAGTCTCATGGGGCCGGACACTCAGGGTCAGGGGAGAATCCAATATACATCTGGTGATATCTCGGGTGCTATTAGAGATAGCGCAATAAATGAAAGTGCATTGTCTGTAGGAGGCCCTGGCGCATGAATCTGTGCAGCGGGAACGACCTCGGACCACCAGGGGCCGAGAAAACCACCGTCTCATGGGGCCGGACACTCAGGGTCAGGGGAAAATCCAATATATATCTGGTGATATCTCGGGTGCTATTATAGATAGCGCAATAAACCAAAGTGAGTTATCTGTAGGAGGCCCTGGCGCATGAATCTGTGCAGCGGGAACGACCTCGGACCGCCAGGGGCCGAAAAAACCACAGTCTCATGGGGCCGGACACTCAGGGTCAGGGAAAAATCCAATATATATCTGGTGATATCTTGGGTGCTGTTAGAGATAGCGCAATAAACCAAAGTGAATTATCTGCAGGAGGCCCTGGCGCATGAATCTGTGCAGCGGGAACGACGGCGGACCCGTAGGGGCCGAGAAAATCACCGTCTCATGGGGCCGGACAGTCAGGGTCAGGGAAAATCCTGTATATATCTGGTGATATCTTGGGTGCTATTAGAGATAGCGCAATAAATCAAAGTGCATTGTCAGTAGGAGGCCGTGGCGCATGAATCTGGGCAGCGGGAACGACCTCGGACCACCAGGGGCCGAGAAGACCACCGTCTTATGGGGCCGGACACTCAGGGTCAGTGGAAAATCCAATATATATCTGGTGATATCTCGGGTGCTATTAGAGATAGCGCAATAAGCCAAAGGGAATTATCTGCAGGAGGCCCTGGCGCATGCATCTGTGCAGCGGGAACGACCTAGGACCACCAGGGGCCGAGAAAACCACCGTCTCATGGGGCCGGACACTCAGGGTAAGGGAAAAATCCAATATATATCCGGTGATATCTCGGGTGCTATTAGAAATAGCGCAATAACCGAAAGTGAATTATCTGCAGGAGGCCCTGGCGCATGCATCTGTGCAGCGGGAACGACCTCGGACCGCCAGGGGCCGAGAAAACCACCGTCTCATGGGGCCGGACACTCAGGGTAAGGGAAAAATCCAATATATATCTGGTGATATCTCGGGTGCTATTATAGATAGCGCAATAAATCAAAGTGAGTTATCTGTAGGAGGCCCTGGCGCATGAATCTGTGTAGCAGGAACGACCTCGGACCACCAGGGGCCGAGAAAACCAGCGTCCCGGGGGGCCGGACACTTAGGGTCAGTGAAAAATCCAATATATATCTGGTGATATCTCGGGTGCTATTACAGATAGCGCAATAAACCAAAGTGAGTTATCTGCAGGAGGCCCTGGCGCATGAATGTGTGCAGCGGGAACGACCTCGGACCACCAGGGGCCGAGAAAACCGCAGTCTCATGGGGCCGGACACTCAGGGTGAGGGAAATATCCAATATATATCTTGTAATATCTCGGGTGCTATTACAGATAGCGCAATAAATCAAAGTGCATTGTCAGTAGGAGGCCGTGGCGCATGAATCTGGGCAGCGGGAACGACCTCGGACAACCAGGGGCCGAGAAGACCACCGTCTCATGGGGCCGGACACTCAGGGTCAGTGGAAAATCCAATATATATCTGGTGATATCTCGGGTGCTATTAGAGATAGCGCAATAAGCCAAAGGGAATTATCTGCAGGAGGCCCTGGCGCATGCATCTGTGCAGCGGGAACGACCTAGGACCACCAGGGGCGGGGAAAACCACCGTCTCATGGGGCCGGACACTCAGGGTAAGGGAAAAATCCAATATATATCCGGTGATATCTCGGGTGCTATTAGAGATAGCGCAATAACCGAAAGTGAATTATCTGCAGGAGGCCCTGGCGCATGAATCTGTGCAGCGGGAACGACCTCGGACCACCAGGGGCCGAGAAAACTACAGTCTCATGCGGCCGGACACTCAGGGTCTGGGGAAAATCCAATATATATCTGGTGATATCTCGGGTGCTATTAGAGATAGCGCAATAAACCAAAGTGAATTATCTGCAGGAGGCCCTGGCGCATGAATGTGTGCAACGGGAACGACCTCGGACCACCAGGAGCCGAGAAAACCACAGTCTCATGGGGCCGGACACTCAGCGTCAGGGCAAAATCCAATATATATCTGGTGATATCTCGGGTGCTATTAGAGATAGCGCAATAAACCAAAGTGAATTATCTGCAGGAGGCCCTGGCGCATGAATCTGTGCAACGGGAACGACCTCGGACCACCAGGGGCCGAGAAAACCACAGTCTCATGGGGCCGGACACTCTGGGTCAGGGAAAAATCCAATATATATGTGGTGATATCTCGGGTGCTATTACAGATAGCCCAATAAATCAAAGTGCATTGTCTGTAGGAGGCCCTGGCGCATGAATCTGTGCAGCGGGATCGACCTCGGACCACCAGGGGCCGAGAAAACCACCATCTCATGGGGCCGGACACTCAGGGTCAGGGGAAAATCCAATATATATCTGGTGATATCTCGGGTGCTATTAGTGATAGCGCAAGAAACCAAAGTGAATTATCTGCAGGAGGCCCTGGCGCATGAATCTGTGCAGCGGGAACGACCTCGGACCACCAGGGGCCGAGAAATCTACAGTCTCATGCGGCCGGACACTCAGGGTCTGGGGAAAATGCAATATATATCTGGTGATATCTCGGGTTCTATTACAGATAGCGAAATAAATCAAAGTGCATTGTCTGTAGGAGGCCCTGGCGCATGAATCTGTGCAGCGGGATCGACCTCGGACCACCAGGGGCCGAGAAAACCACCGTCTCATGGGGCCGGACACACAGGGTCAGGGCAAAATCCAATATATATCTGGTGATATCTCGGGTGCTATTAGAGATAGCGCAATAAACCAAAGTGTATTATCTGCAGGAGGCCCTGGCGCATGAATGTGTGCAGCGGGAACGACCTCGGACCACCAGGGGCCGAGAAAATCGCAGTCTCATGGGGCCGGACACTCAGGGTCAGGGAAAAATCCAATACATATCTGGTGATATCTCGGGCGCTATTAGAGATAGCGCAATAATCCAAAGTGAATTATCTGCAGGAGGCCCTGGCGCATGAATCTGTGCAGCGGGAACGACCTCGGTCCACCAGGGGCCGAGAAAACCACCGTCTCATGGGGCTGGACACTCAGGGTGAGGGAAATATCCAATATATATCTGGTGATATCTCGGGTGCTATTACAGATAGCGCAATAAATCAAAGTGCATTGTCAGTAGGAGGCCGTGGCGCATGAATCTGGGCAGCGGGAGCGACCTCGGACCACCAGGGGCCGAGAAAACTACAGTCTCATGCGGCCGGACACTCAGGGTCTGGGGAAAATCCAATATATATCTGGTGATATCTCGGGTCCTATTACAGATAGCGAAATAAATCAAAGTGCATTGTCTGTAGGAGGCCCTGGCGCATGAATCTGTGCAGCGGGAACGACCTCGGACCGCCAGGGGCGGAGAAAACCACCGTCTCATGGGGCCGGACACTCAGGGTCAGGGGAAAATCCAATATATATCTGGTGATATCTCGGATGCTATTAGAGATAGCGCAAGAAACCAAGTGAGTTATCTGCAGGAGGCCCTGGCGCCTGAATCTGTGCAGCGGGAACGACCTCGGACCACCAGGGGCCGAAAAAACCACAGTCACATGGGGCCGGACACTCAGGGTCAGGGGAAAATCCAATATATATCTGGTGATATCTCGGGTGCTATTAGTGATAGCGCAATAAACCAAAGTGATTTGTCTGCAAGAGGCCCTGGTGCATGAATCTGTGCAGCGGGAACGTCCTCGGATCACCAGGGGCCGAGAAAACCACCATCTCATGGGGCCGGACACTCAGGGTCAGGGGAAAATCCAATATATATCTGGTGATATCTCGGGTGCTATTAGTGATAGCGCAATAAACCAAAGTGAATTATCTGCAGGAGGCCCTGGCGCATGAATCTGTGCAGCGGGAACGACCTCGGACCACCAGGGGCCGAGAAATCTACAGTCTCATGCGGCCGGACACTCAGGGTCTGGGGAAAATGCAATATATATCTGGTGATATCTCGGGTTCTATTACAGATAGCGAAATAAATCAAAGTGCATTGTCTGTAGGAGGCCCTGGCGCATGAATCTGTGCAGCGGGATCGACCTCGGACCACCAGGGGCCGAGAAAACCACCGTCTCATGGGGCCGGACACACAGGGTCAGGGCAAAATCCAATATATATCTGGTGATATCTCGGGTGCTATTAGAGATAGCGCAATAAACCAAAGTGTATTATCTGCAGGAGGCCCTGGCGCATGAATGTGTGCAGCGGGAACGACCTCGGACCACCAGGGGCCGAGAAAATCGCAGTCTCATGGGGCCGGACACTCAGGGTCAGGGAAAAATCCAATACATATCTGGTGATATCTCGGGCGCTATTAGAGATAGCGCAATAATCCAAAGTGAATTATCTGCAGGAGGCCCTGGCGCCTGAATCTGTGCAGCGGGAACGACCTCGGACCACCAGGGTCCGAAAAAACCACAGTCTCATGGGGCCGGACACTCAGGGTCAGGGGAAAATCCAATATACATCTGGTGATATCTTGGGTGCTATTAGAGATAGCGCAATAAATCAAAGTGCATTGTCTGTAGGAGGCCCTGGCGCATGAATCTGTGCAGCGGGAACGACCTCGAACCACCAGGGGCCGAGAAAACCACCGTCTCATGGGGCCGGACACTCAGGGTCAGGGGAAAATCCAATATATATCTGGTGATATTTCGGGTGCTATTAGAGATAGCGCAATAAACGAAAGTGAATTATCTGCAGGAGGCCCTGGCGCATGAATCAGTGCAGCGGGAACGACCTCGGACCACCAGGGGCCGAGAAAACCACCGTTTCATGGGGCCGGACACCCAGAGTCAGGGGAAAATCCAATATATATCTGGTGATATCTCGGGTGCTATTAGAGGTAGCGCAATAAACGAAAGTGAATTATCTGCAGGAGGCCCTGGCGCATGAATCTGTGCAGCGGGAACGACCTCGGACCACCAGGAGCCGAGAAAACCACCGTCTCATGGGGCCGGACACTCAGGGTCAGGGAAAAATCCAATATATATCTGGTGATATCTCGGGTGCTATTAGAGATAGCGCAATAAACCAAAGTGAGTTATCTGCAGGAGGCCCTGGCGCCTGAATCTGTGCAGCGGGAACGACCTCGGACCACCAGGGGCCGAGAAAACCACAGTCCCATGGGGCCGGACACTCAGGGTGAGGGGAAAATCCAATATATATCTGGTGATATCTCGGGTGCTATTAGAGATAGCGCAATAAACCAAAGTGAATTATCTGCAGGGGGCCCTGGCGCATGAATCTGTGCAACGGGAACGACCTCGGACCACCAGGAGCCGAGAAAACCACAGTCTCATGGGGCCGGACACTCAGCGTCAGGGCAAAATCCAATATATATCTGGTGATATCTCGGGTGCTACTAGAGATAGCGCAATAAACCAAAGTGAGTTATCTGCAGGAGGCCCTGGCGCATGAATGTGTGCAGCGGGAACGACCTCGGACCACCAGGGGCCGAGAAAACCGCAGTCTCATGGGGCCGGACACTCAGGGTGAGGGAAATATCCAATATATATCTTGTGATATCTCGGGTGCTATTACAGATAGCGCAATAAATCAAAGTGCATTGTCAGTAGGAGGCCGTGGCGCATGAATCTGGGCAGCGGGAACGACCTCGGACCACCAGGGGCCGAGAAGACCACCGTCTCATGGGGCCGGACACTCAGGGTCAGTGGAAAATCCAATATATATCTGGTGATATCTCGGGTGCTATTAGAGATAGTGCAATAAGCCAAAGGGAATTATCTGCAGGAGGCCCTGGCGCATGCATCTGTGCAGCGGGAACGACCTAGGACCACCAGGGGCCGGGAAAACCACCGTCTCATGGGGCCGGACACTCAGGGTAAGGGAAAAATCCAATATATATCCGGTGATATCTCGGGTGCTATTAGAGATAGCGCAATAACCGAAAGTGAATTATCTGCAGGAGGCCCTGGCGCATGAATGTGTGCAGCGGGAACGACCTCGGACCACCAGGGGCCGAGAAAACCGCAGTCTCATGGGGCCGGACACTCAGGGTCAGGGAAAAATCCAATACATATCTGGTGATATCTCGGGTGCTATTATAGATAGCGCAATAAATCAAAGTGAGTTATCTGTAGGAGGCCCTGGCGCATGAATCTGTGCAGCGGGATCGACCTCGGACCACCAGGGGCCGAGAAAACCAGCGTCCCGGGGGGCCGGACACTTAGGGTCAGTGAAAAATCCAATATATATCTGGTGATATCTCGGGTGCTATTACAGATAGCGCAATAAATCAAAGTGAATTATCTGCAGGAGGCCCTGGCGCATGAATCTGTGCAACGGGAACGACCTCGGACCACCAGGGGCCGAAAAAACCACAGTCTCATGGGGCCGGACACTCAGGGTCAGGGAAAAATCCAATATATATCTGGTGATATCTTGGGTGCTGTTAGAGATAGCGGAATAAATCAAAGTGCATTGTCTGTAGGAGGCCCTGGCGCATGAATCTGTGCAGCGGGAACGACCTCGGACCACCAGGGGCCGAGAAAACCACAGTCCCATGGGGCCGGACACTCAGGGTGAGGGGAAAATCCAATATATATCTGGTGATATCTCGGGTGCTATTAGAGATAGCGCAATAAACCAAAGTGAATTATCTGCAGGAGGCCCTGGCGCATGAGTGTGTGCAACGGGAACGACCTCGGACCACCAGGAGCCGAGAAAACCACAGTCTCATGGGGCCGGACACTCAGCGTCAGGGCAAAATCCAATATATATCTGGTGATATCTCGGGTGCTATTAGAGATAGCGCAATAAACCAAAGTGAATTATCTGCAGGAGGCCCTGGCGCATGAATCTGTGCAACGGGAACGACCTCGGACCACCAGGGGCCGAGAAAACCACAGTCTCATGGGGCCGGACACTCTGGGTCAGGGAAAAATCCAATATATATGTGGTGATATCTCGGGTGCTATTACAGATAGCGCAATAAATCAAAGTGCATTGTCTGTAGGAGGCCCTGGCGCATGAATCTGTGCAGCGGGATCGACCTCGGACCACCAGGGGCCGAGAAAACCACCATCTCATGGGGCCGGACACTCAGGGTCAGGGGAAAATCCAATATATATCTGGTGATATCTCGGGTGCTATTAGTGATAGCGCAATAAACCAAAGTGAATTATCTGCAGGAGGCCCTGGCGCATGAATCTGTGCAGCGGGAACGACCTCGGACCACCAGGGGCCGAGAAATCTACAGGCTCATGCGGCCGGACACTCAGGGTCTGGGGAAAATGCAATATATATCTGGTGATATCTCGGGTTCTATTACAGATAGCGAAATAAATCAAAGTGCATTGTCTGTAGGAGGCCCTGGCGCATGAATCTGTGCAGCGGGATCGACCTCGGACCACCAGGGGCCGAGAAAACCACCGTCTCATGGGGCCGGACACACAGGGTCAGGGCAAAATCCAATATATATCTGGTGATATCTCGGGTGCTATCAGAGATAGCGCAATAAACCAAAGTGTATTATCTGCAGGAGGCCCTGGCGCATGAATGCGTGCAGCGGGAACGACCTCGGACCACCAGGGGCCGAGAAAATCGCAGTCTCATGGGGCCGGACACTCAGGGTCAGGGAAAAATCCAATACATATCTGGTGATATCTCGGGCGCTATTAGAGATAGCGCAATAAACCAAAGTGTATTATCTGCAGGAGGCCCTGGCGCATGAATGCGTGCAGCGGGAGCGACCTCGGACCACCAGGGGCCGAGAAAACTACAGTCTCATGCGGCCGGACACTCAGGGTCTGGGGAAAATCAAATATATATCTGGTGATATCTCGGGTCCTATTACAGATAGCGAAATAAATCAAAGTGCATTGTCTGTAGGAGGCCCTGGCGCATGAATCTGTGCAGCGGGAACGACCTCGGACCGCCAGGGGCGGAGAAAACCACCGTCTCATGGGGCCGGACACTCAGGGTCAGGGGAAAATCCAATATATATCTGGTGATATCTCGGATGCTATTAGAGATAGCGCAAGAAACCAAGTGAGTTATCTGCAGGAGGCCCTGGCGCCTGAATCTGTGCAGCGGGAACGACCTCGGACCACCAGGGGCCGAAAAAACCACAGTCACATGGGGCCGGACACTCAGGGTCAGGGGAAAATCCAATATATATCTGGTGATATCTCGGGTGCTATTAGTGATAGCGCAATAAACCAAAGTGATTTGTCTGCAAGAGGCCCTGGTGCATGAATCTGTGCAGCGGGAACGTCCTCGGATCACCAGGGGCCGAGAAAACCACCATCTCATGGGGCCGGACACTCAGGGTCAGGGGAAAATCCAATATATATCTGGTGATACCTCGGGTGCTATTAGTGATAGCGCAATAAACCAAAGTGAATTATCTGCAGGAGGCCCTGGCGCATGAATCTGTGCAGCGGGAACGACCTCGGACCACCAGGGGCCGAGAAATCTACAGTCTCATGCGGCCGGACACTCAGGGTCTGGGGAAAATGCAATATATATCTGGTGATATCTCGGGTTCTATTACAGATAGCGAAATAAATCAAAGTGCATTGTCTGTAGGAGGCCCTGGCGCATGAATCTGTGCAGCGGGATCGACCTCGGACCACCAGGGGCCGAGAAAACCACCGTCTCATGGGGCCGGACACACAGGGTCAGGGCAAAATCCAATATATATCTGGTGATATCTCGGGTGCTATTAGAGATAGCGCAATAAACCAAAGTGTATTATCTGCAGGAGGCCCTGGCGCATGAATGTGTGCAGCGGGAACGACCTCGGACCACCAGGGGCCGAGAAAATCGCAGTCTCATGGGGCCGGACACTCAGGGTCAGGGAAAAATCCAATACATATCTGGTGATATCTCGGGCGCTATTAGAGATAGCGCAATAATCCAAAGTGAATTATCTGCAGGAGGCCCTGGCGCATGAATCTGTGCAGCGGGAACGACCTCGGTCCACCAGGGGCCGAGAAAACCACCGTCTCATGGGGCTGGACACTCAGGGTGAGGGAAATATCCAATATATATCTGGTGATATCTCGGGTGCTATTACAGATAGCGCAATAAATCAAAGTGCATTGTCAGTAGGAGGCCGTGGCGCATGAATCTGGGCAGCGGGAGCGACCTCGGACCACCAGGGGCCGAGAAGACCACCGTCTCATGGGGCCGGCCACTCAGGGTCAGGGGAAAATCCAATATATATCTGGTGATATCTCGGGTGCTATTACAGATAGCGCAATAAATCAAAGTGCATTACTTGTAGGAGGCCCTGGCGCATGAATCTGTGCAGCGGGAACGACCTCGGACGACCAGGGGCCGAGAAAACCACAGTCTCATGGGGCCGGACACTCAGGGTCAGGGGACAATCCAATATATATCTGGTGATATCTCGGGTGCTATTAGAGATAGCGCAATAAACCAAAGTGAATTATCTGCAGGAGGCCCTGCCGCATGAATCGGTGCAACGGGAACGACCTCGGACCACCAGGGGCCGAGAAAAACACAGTCTCATGGGGCCGGACACTCAGGGTCAGTGAAAAATCCAATATATATCTGGTGATATCTCGGGTGCTATTAGTGATAGCGCAATAAACCAAAGTGAATTGTCTGCAAGAGGCCCTGGTGCATGAATCAGTGCAGCGGGAACGACCTCGGATCACCAGGGGCCGAGAAAACCACCATCTCATGGGGCCGGACACTCAGGTTCAGGGGAAAATCCAATATATATCTGGTGATATCTCGGGTGCTATTAGAGATAGCGCAATAAACCAATGTGCATTGTCTGCAGGAAGCCCTGGCGCATGATTCTGTGCAGCGGGAACGACCTCGGACCACCAGGGGCCGAGAAAATCACCGTCTCATGGGGCCGGACTGTAAGGGTCAGGGAAAAACCCAATATATATCTGGTGATATCTAGGGAACTATTAGAGATACCGCAATAAATCAAAGTGCATTGTCTGTAGGAGGCCCTGGCGCATGTATCTGCGCAGCGGGAACGACCTCGGACCACCAGGGGCCCAGAAAATTAGTGATATTCGCAATCCGTCACCCAAGGTCATGTAAAAATGCAGCATATATCTGGTGATATCTCGGGTGCTATTACAGATTGCGCAATAAATCAAAGTCAATTATCTGCAGGAGGCCCTGGCGCATGAATCTGTGCAACGGGAACGACCTCGGACCACCAGGGGCCGAGAAAACCACAGTCTCATGGGGCCGGACACTCAGGGTGAGGGAAATATCCAATATATATCTGGTGATATCTCGGGTGCTATTACAGATAGCGCAATAAATCAAAGTGCATTGTCAGTAGGAGGCCGTGGCGCATGAATCTGGGCAGCGGGAACGACCTCGGACCACCAGGGGCCGAGAAGACCACCGTCTCATGGGGCCGGATACTCAAGGTCAGGGGAAAATCCAATATATATCTGGTGATATCTCGGGTGCTATTAGAGATAGCGCAATAAACCAAAGTCAATTATCTGCAGGAGGCCCTGGCGCATGAATCTGTGCAACGGGAACGACCTCGGACCACCAGGGGCCGAGAAAACCACAGTCTCATGGGACCGGACACTCAGGGTCAGGGGAAAATCCAATATATATCTGGTGATATCTCGGGTGCTATTACAGATAGCGCAATAAATCAAAGTGCATTGTCTGTAGGAGGCCCTGGCGCATGTATCTGTGCAGCGGGAACGACCTCGGACCACCAGGGGCCGAGAAAACCACAGTCTCATGGGGCCGGATACTCAGGGTCAGGGGAAAATCCAATATATATCTGGTGATATCTCGGGTGCTATTACAGATAGCGCAATAAACCAACGCGCAGTGTCTGTAGGAGGCCCTGGCGCATGTATCTGTGTAGCGGGAACGACCTCGGACCACCAGGGTCCGAGAAAACCACCGTCTCATGGGGCCGGACACTCAGGGTCGGGGAAAAATCGAATATACATCTGGTGATATCTCGGGTGCTATTAGAGATAGCGCAAAAAAACAAAGTGAATTATCTGCAGGAAGCCGTGGCGCATGATTCTGCGCAGGGGGAACGACCACGGACGACCAGGGTCCGAGAAAACCACCGTCTCATGGGGCCGGACACTCAGGGTCAGGGAAAAATCCATCATATATCTGGTGATATATCAGGTGCCATTAGAGATAGCGCGATAAATCAAAGTGCATTGTCTGCAGGAGGCCGTGACGCATGAATCTGTGCAGCGGGAACGACCTCGGACCACCAGGGGCCGAGAAAACCACAGTCACATGGTGCCGAGAAATCAGGGTCAGACAAAAATCCAATATATATCTGGTGATATCTAGGGTGCTATTAGAGATACCGCAATAAATCAAAGTGCATTGTCTGTAGGAGGCCCTGGCGAATGAATCTGTGCTGCAGGAACGACCTCGGACCACCAGGGGCCGAGAAAATTAGTGATATTCGGAATCCGTCACCCAAGGTCATGTAAAAATGCAGCATATATCTGGTGATATCTCGGGTGCTATTACAGATAGCGCAATAAATCAAAGTGCATTGTCTGTAGGAGGCCCTGGCGCATGTATCTGTGCAGCAGGAACGACCTCGGACCACCAGGGGCCGAGAAAATTGGTGATATTCGGAATCCGTCACCCAAGGTCATGTAAAAATGCAGCATATATCTGGTGATATCTCGGGTGCTATTACAGATAGCGCAATAAATCAAAGTGCATTGTCTGTAGGAGGCCCTGGCGCAAGAACCTGTGCAGCGGAAACGACCTCGGACCACCAGGGGCCGAGAAAACCACAGTCTCATGGGGCCGGACACTCAAGGTCAGGGGAAAATCCAATATATATCTGGTTATATCTCGGGTGCTATTAGAGATAGCGCAATAAACCAAAGTCAATTATCTGCAGGAGGCCCTGGCGCATGAATCTGTGCAACGGGAACGACCTCGGACCACCAGGGGCCGAGAAAATCACGGTCTCATGGGGCCGGACTGTAAGGGTCAGGGAAAAACCCAATATATATCTGGTGATATCTAGGGTGCTATTAGAGATACCGCAATAAATCAAAGTGCATTGTCTGTAGGAGGCCCTGGCGACTGAATCTGTGGAGCAGGAACGACCTCGGACCACCAGGGGCCGAGAAAATTAGTGATATTCGGAATCCGTCACCCAAGGTCATGTAAAAATGCAGCATATATCTGGTGATATCTCGGGTGCTATTACAGATAGCGCAATAAATCAAAGTGCATTGTCTGTAGGAGGCCCTGGCGCATGAATCTGTGCAGCGGGAACGACCTCGGACCACCAGGGGCCGAGATAATTAGTGATATTCGGAATCCGTCACCCAAGGTCATGTAAAAATGCAGCATATATCTGGTGATATCTCGGGTGCTATTACAGATAGCGCTATAAATCAAAGTGCATTGTCTGAAGGAGGCCCTGGCGCATGAATCTGTGCAGCGGGAACGACCTCGGACCACCAGGGGCCGAGAAAACCACAGTCTCATGGGGCCGGACACTCAGCGTCAGAGAACAATCCAATATATATCTGGTGATATCTCGGGTGCTATTACAGATAGCGCAATAAATCAAAGTGCATTGTCTGTAGGAGGCCCTGGCGCATGATTCTATGCAGCGGGAACGACCTCGGACCACCAGGGGCCGAGAAAATCACCGTCTCATGGGGCCGGACACTCAGCGTCAGGGAACAATCCAATATATATCTGGTGATATCTCGGGTGCTATTAGAGATAGCGCAATAAACCAAAGTGAATTATCTGCAGGAGGCCCTGCCGCATGAATCGGTGCAACGGGAACGACCTCGGACCACCAGGCGCCGAGAAAACCACAGTCTCATGGGGCCGGACACTCAGGGTCAGGGGAAAATCCAATATATATCTGGTGATATCTCGGGTGCTATTACAGATAGAGCAATAAATCAAAGTGCATTGTCTGTAGGAGGCCCTGGCGCATGAATCTGTGCAGCGGGAACAACCTCGGACCACCAGGCGCCGAGAAAACCACAGTCTCATGGGGCCGGACACTCATGGTCAGGGCATAATCCAATATATATCTGGTGATATCTCGGGTGCTATTAGAGATAGCGCAATAAACCAAAGTGAATTATCTGCAGGAGGCCCTGGCGCATGCATCTGTGCAGCGGGAACGACCTCGGACCGCCAGGGGCCGAGAAAACCACCGTCTCATGGGCCCGGACACTCTGGGTCATTGAAAAATCCAATATATATGTGGTGATATCTCGGGTGCTATTACAGATAGCGCAATAAATCAAAGTGCATTGTCTGTAGGAGGCCCTGGCGCATGAATCTGTGAAGCAGGAACGACCTCGGACCACCAGGGGCCGAGAAAACCACCGTCTCATGGGGCCGGACACTCTGGGTCAGGGAAAAATCCAATATATATGTGGTGATATCTCGGGTGCTATTACAGATAGCGCAATAAATCAGAGTGCATTGTCTGTAGGAGGCCCTGGCGCATGAATCTGTGCAGCGGGAACGACCTCGGACCACCAGGGGCCGAGAAAACTACAGTCTCATGCGGCCGGACACTCAGGGTCTGGGGAAAATCCAATATATATCTGGTGATATCTCGGGTCCTATTACAGATAAGGAAATAAATCAAAGTGAATTATCTGCAGGATGCCCTGGCGCATGAATCTGTGCAGCGGGAACGACCTCGGTCCACCAGGGGCCGAGAAAACCACCGTCTCATGGGGCTGGACACTCAGGGTGAGGGAAATATCCAATATTTATCTGGTGATATCGCGGGTGCTATTACAGATAGCGCAATAAATCAAAGTGCATTGTCTGTAGGAGGCCCTGGCGCATGAATCTGTTCAGCGGGAACGACCTCGGACCACCAGGGGCCGAGAAAACTACAGTCTCATGCGGCCGGACACTCAGGGTCTGTGGAAAATCCAATATATATCTGGTGATATCTCGGTTCCTATTACAGATAGCGAAATAAATCAAAGTGCATTGTCTGTAGGAGGCCCTGGCTCATGAATCTGTGCAGCGGGAACGACATCGGACCACCAGGGGCCGAGAAAACCACCGTCTCATGGGGCCGGACACTCAGGGTCAGGGGAAAATCCAATATATATCTGGTGATATCTCGGGTGCTATTAGTGATAGCGCAATAAACCAAAGTGAATTATCTGCAGGAGGCCCTGACGCATGAATCTGTGCAACGGGAACTACCTCGGACCACCAGGTGCCGAGAAAACCACAGTCACATGGGGCCGAGAACTCAGGGTCAGGCAAAAATCCAATATATATCTGGTGATATCTCGGGTGCTATTAGAGATAGCGCAATAAACCAAAGTGAATTATCTGCAGGAGGCCCTGCCGCATGAATCGGTGCAACGGGAACGACCTCGGACCACCAGGGGCCGAGAAAACCACAGTCTCATGGGGCCGGACACTCAGGGTCAGTGAAAAATCCGATGTATATCTGGTGATATCTCGGGTGCTATTAGTGATAGCGCAATAAACCAAAGTGAATTGTCTGCAAGAGGCCCTGGTGCATGAATCTGTGCAGCGGGAACGACCTCGGATCACCAGGGGCCGAGAAAACCACCATCTCATGGGGCCGGACACTCAGGTTCAGGGGAAAATCCAATATATATCTGGTGATATCTCGGGTGCTATTAGAGATAGCGCAATAAACCAAAGTGCATTGTCTGCAGGAAGCCCTGGCGCATGATTCTGTGCAGCGGGAACGACCTCGGACCACCAGGGGCCGAGAAAATCACCGTCTCATGGGGCCGGACTGTAAGGGTCAGGGAAAAACCCAATATATATCTGGTGATATCTAGTGTGCTATTAGAGATACCGCAATAAATCAAAGTGCATTGTCTGTATGAGGCCCTGGCGAATGAATCTGTGGAGCAGGAACGACCTCGGACCACCAGGGGCCGAGAAAATTAGTGATATTCGGAATCCGTCACCCAAGGTCATGTAAAAATGCATCAAATATCTGGTGATATCTCGGGTGCTATTACAGATAGCGCAATAAATCAGAGTGCATTGTCTGTAGGAGGCCCTGGCGCACGAATCTGTGCAGCGGGAACGACCTCGGACCACCAGGGGCCGAGAAAACCACAGTCTCATGGGGCCGGACACTCGAGGTCAGGGGAAAATCCAATATATATCTGGTGATATCTCGGGTGCTATTAGAGATAGCGCAATAAACCAAAGTGAATTATCTGCAGGAGGCCCTGGCGCATGAATCTGTGCAACGGGAACGACCTCGGACCACCAGGGGCCGAGAAAACCACAGTCTCATGGGGCCGGACACTCAGGGTCAGGGGAAAATCCAATATATATCTGGTGATATCTCGGGTGCTATTACAGATAGAGCAATAAATCAAAGTGCATTGTCTGTAGGAGGCCCTGGCGCATGAATATGTGCAGCGGGAACGACCTCGGACCGCCAGGGGCCGAGAAAACCACCGTCTCATGGGCCCGGACACTGTGGGTCATTGAAAAATCCAATATATATGTGGTGATATCTCGGGTGCTATTACAGATAGCGCAATAAATCAAAGTGCATTGTCTGTAGGAGGCCCTGGCGCATGAATCTGTGAAGCGGGAACGACCTCGGACCACCAGGGGCCGAGAAGACCACCGTCTCATGGGGCCGGCCACTCAGGGTCTGGGGAAAATCCAATATATATCTGGTGATATCTCGGGTCCTATTACAGATAGGGTAATAAACCAAAGTGCATTGTCTGTAGGAGGCCCTGGCGCATGAATCTGTGCAGCGGGAACGACCTCGGTCCACCAGGGGCCGAGAAAACCACCGTCTCATGGGGCCGGACACTCAGGGTCAGGGGAAAATCCAATATATATCTGGTGATATTTCGGGTGCTATTAGAGATAGCGCAATAAATCAAAGTGCATTGTCTGTAGGAGGCCCTGGCGCATGAATCTGTGCAGCGGGAACGACCTCGGACCACCAGGGGCCGAGAATACTACAGTCGCATGCGGCCGGACACTCAGGGTCTGGGGAAAAACCAATATATATCTGGTGATATCTCGGGTCCTATTACAGATAGCGAAATAAATCAAAGTGCATTGTCTGTAGGAGGCCCTGGCGCATGAATCTGTGCAGCGGGAACGACCTCGAACCACCAGGGGCCGAGAAAACCACCGTCTCATGGGGCCGGACACTCAGGGTCAGGGGAAAATCCAATATATATCTGGTGATATTTCGGGTGCTATTAGAGATAGCGCAATAAACGAAAGTGAATTATCTGCAGGAGGCCCTGGCGCATGAATCAGTGCAGCGGGAACGACCTCGGACCACCAGGGGCCGAGAAAACCACCGTTTCATGGGGCCGGACACCCAGAGTCAGGGGAAAATCCAATATATATCTGGTGATATCTCGGGTGCTATTAGAGGTAGCGCAATAAACCAATGTGAATTATCTGCAGGAGGCCCTGGCGCATGAATCTGGGAAGCGGGAACGACCTCGGACCACCAGGGGCCGAGAAAACCACCGTCTCATGGGGCCGGACACCCAGAGTCAGGGGAAAATCCAATATACATCTGGTGATATCTCGGGTGCTATTAGAGATAGCGCAATAAATCAAAGTGAATTATCTGCAGGAGGCCCTGGCGCATGAATCTGTGCAACGGGAACGACCTCGGACCACCAGGGGCCGAGAAAACCACCGTCTCATGGGGCCGGACACTCAGGGTCAGGGGAAAATCCAATATATATCTGGTGATATCTCGGGTGCTATTACAGATACCGCAATAAATCAAAGTGCATTGTCTGTAGGAGGCCCTGGCGCATGATTCTATGCAGCGGGAACGACCTCGGACCACCAGGGGCCGAGAAAATCACCGTCTCATGGGCCCGGACTGTAAGGGTCAGGGAAAAACCCAATATATATCTGGTGATATCTAGGGTGCTATTAGAGATACCGCAATAAATCAAAGAGCATTGTCTGTAGGAGGCCCTGGCGACTGAATCTGTGCAGCAGGAACGACCTCGGACCACCAGGGGCCGAGAAAATTAGTGATATTCGGAATCCGTCACCCATGGTCATGTAAAAATGCAGCATATATCTGGTGATATCTCTGGTGCTATTACAGATAGCGCAATAAATCAAAGTGCATTGTCTGTAGGAGGCCCTGGCGCATGTATCTGTGCAGCGGGAACGACCTCGGACCACCAGGGGCCGAGAAAATTAGTGATATTCGGAATCCGTCACCCAAGGTCATGTAAAAATGCAGCATATATCTGGTGATATCTCGGGTGCTATTACAGATAGCGCAATAAATCAAAGTGCATTGTCTGTAGGAGGCCCTGGCGCATGAATCTGTGCAGCGGGAACGACCTCGGACCACCAGGGGCCGAGAAAACCACAGTCTCATGGGGCCGGACACTCAGGGTCGGGGGACAATCCAATATATATCTGGTGATATCTCGGGTGCTATTAGAGATAGCGCAATAAACCAAAGTGAATTATCTGCAGGAGGCCCTGCCGCATGAATCGGTGCCACGGGAACGACCTCGGACCACCAGGCGCCGAGAAAACCACAGTCTCATGGGGCCGGACACTCAGGGTCAGTGAAAAATCCAATATATATCTGGTGATATCTCGGGTGCTATTAGTGATAGCGCAATAAACCAAAGTGAAATGTCTGCAAGAGGCCCTGGTGCATGAATCTGTGCAGCGGGAACGACCTCGGATCACCAGGGGCCGAGAAAACCACCATCTAATGGGGCCGGACACTCAGGTTCAGGGGAAAATCCAATATATATCTGGTGATATCTCGGGTGCTATTAGAGATAGCGCAATAAACCAAAGAGAATTATCTGCAGGAGGCCCTGGCGCATGAATCTGTGCAACGGGAACGACCTCGGACCACCAGGGGCCGAGAAAACCACAGTCTCATGGGGCCGGACACTCAGGGTCAGGGGAAAATCCAATATATATCTGGTGATATCTCGGGTGCTATTACAGATAGCGCAATAAATCAAAGTGCATTGTCTGTAGGAGGCCCTGGCGCATGAATCTGTGCAGCGGAAACGACCTCGGACCACCAGGGGCCGAGAAAACCACAGTCTCATGGGGCCGGACACTCAGGGTGTGGGAAATATCCAATATATATCTGGTGATATCTCGGGTGCTATTAGAGATAGCGCAATAAATCAAAGTGAATTATCTGCAGGAGGCCCCGGCGCATGAATCTGTGCAGCGGGAACGACCTCGGACCACCAGGGGCCGAGAAAACCACCGTCTCATGGGGCCGGACACTCAGGGTCAGGGAAAAATCCAATATATATCTGGTGATATCTCGGGTGCTATTATAGATAGCGCAATAAACCAAAGTGAGTTATCTGTAGGAGGCCCTGGCGCATGAATCTGTGCAGCGAGAACGACCTCGGACCACCAGGGGCCGAGAAAACCACCGTCCCGAGGGGCCGGACACTTAGGGTCAGTGAAAAATCCAATATATATCTGGTGATATCTCGGGTGCTATTACAGATAGCGCAATAAATCAAAGTGAATTATCTGCAGGAGGCCCTGGCGCATGAATCTGTGCAACGGGAACGACCTCGGACCCGTACGGGCCGAGAAAATCACCGTCTCATGGGGCCGGACAGTCAGGGTCAGGGAAAAATCCAAAATATATCTGGTGATATCTCTGGTGCTATTAGAGATACCGCAATAAACGAAAGTGAATTATCTGCAGGAGGCCCTGGCGCATGAATCTGTGCAGCGGGAACGACCTCGGACCACCAGGGTCCGAAAAAACCACAGTCTCATGGGGCCGGACACTCAGGGTCAGGGGAAAATCCAATATACATCTGGTGATATCTCGGGTGCTATTAGAGATAGCGCAATAAATCAAAGTGAATTATCTGCAGGAGGCCCTGGCGCATGAATCTGTGCAACGGGAACGACCTCGGACCACCAGGGGCCGAGAAAACCACCGTCTCATGGGGCCGGACACTCAGGGTCAGGGGAAAATCCAATATATATCTGGTGATATCTCGGGTGCTATTACAGATACCGCAATAAATCAAAGTGCATTGTCTGTAGGAGGCCCTGGCGCATGATTCTATGCAGCGGGAACGACCTCGGACCACCAGGGGCCGAGAAAATCACCGTCTCATGGGCCCGGACTGTAAGGGCCAGGGAAAAACCCAATATATATCTGGTGATATCTAGGGTGCTATTAGAGATACCGCAATAAATCAAAGAGCATTGTCTGTAGGAGGCCCTGGCGACTGAATCTGTGCAGCAGGAACGACCTCGGACCACCAGGGGCCGAGAAAATTAGTGATATTCGGAATCCGTCACCCATGGTCATGTAAAAATGCAGCATATATCTGGTGATATCTCTGGTGCTATTACAGATAGCGCAATAAATCAAAGTGCATTGTCTGTAGGAGGCCCTGGCGCATGTATCTGTGCAGCGGGAACGACCTCGGACCACCAGGGGCCGAGAAAATTAGTGATATTCGGAATCCGTCACCCAAGGTCATGTAAAAATGCAGCATATATCTGGTGATATCTCGGGTGCTATTACAGATAGCGCAATAAATCAAAGTGCATTGTCTGTAGGAGGCCCTGGCGCATGAATCTGTGCAGCGGGAACGACCTCGGACCACCAGGGGCCGAGAAAACCACAGTCTCATGGGGCCGGACACTCAGGGTCGGGGGACAATCCAATATATATCTGGTGATATCTCGGGTGCTATTAGAGATAGCGCAATAAACCAAAGTGAATTATCTGCAGGAGGCCCTGCCGCATGAATCGGTGCCACGGGAACGACCTCGGACCACCAGGCGCCGAGAAAACCACAGTCTCATGGGGCCGGACACTCAGGGTCAGTGAAAAATCCAATATATATCTGGTGATATCTCGGGTGCTATTAGTGATAGCGCAATAAACCAAAGTGAAATGTCTGCAAGAGGCCCTGGTGCATGAATCTGTGCAGCGGGAACGACCTCGGATCACCAGGGGCCGAGAAAACCACCATCTAATGGGGCCGGACACTCAGGTTCAGGGGAAAATCCAATATATATCTGGTGATATCTCGGGTGCTATTAGAGATAGCGCAATAAACCAAAGAGAATTATCTGCAGGAGGCCCTGGCGCATGAATCTGTGCAACGGGAACGACCTCGGACCACCAGGGGCCGAGAAAACCACAGTCTCATGGGGCCGGACACTCAGGGTCAGGGGAAAATCCAATATATATCTGGTGATATCTCGGGTGCTATTACAGATAGCGCAATAAATCAAAGTGCATTGTCTGTAGGAGGCCCTGGCGCATGAATCTGTGCAGCGGAAACGACCTCGGACCACCAGGGGCCGAGAAAACCACAGTCTCATGGGGCCGGACACTCAGGGTGTGGGAAATATCCAATATATATCTGGTGATATCTCGGGTGCTATTAGAGATAGCGCAATAAATCAAAGTGAATTATCTGCAGGAGGCCCTGGCGCATGAATCTGTGCAGCGGGAACGACCTCGGACCACCAGGGGCCGAGAAAACCACCGTCTCATGGGGCCGGACACTCAGGGTCAGGGAAAAATCCAATATATATCTGGTGATATCTCGGGTGCTATTATAGACAGCGCAATAAACCAAAGTGAGTTATCTGTAGGAGGCCCTGGCGCATGAATCTGTGCAGCGAGAACGACCTCGGACCACCAGGGGCCGAGAAAACCACCGTCCCGAGGGGCCGGACACTTAGGGTCAGTGAAAAATCCAATATATATCTGGTGATATCTCGGGTGCTATTACAGATAGCGCAATAAATCAAAGTGAATTATCTGCAGGAGGCCCTGGCGCATGAATCTGTGCAACGGGAACGACCTCGGACCCGTACGGGCCGAGAAAATCACCGTCTCATGGGGCCGGACAGTCAGGGTCAGGGAAAAATCCTATATACATCTGGTGATATCTTGGGTGCTATTAGAGATAGCGCAATAAATCAAAGTGCATTGTCTGTAGGAGGCCCTGGCGCACGAATCTGTGAAGCGGGAACGACCTCGGACCACCAGGGGCAGAGAAAACCACCGTCTCATGGGGCCGGACACTCTGGGTCAGGGAAAATTCCAATATATATGTGGTGATATCTCGGGTGCTATTACAGATAGCGCAATAAATCAAAGTGCATTGTCTGTAGGAGGCCCTGGCGCATGAATCTGTGCAGCGGGAGCGACCTCGGACCACCAGGGGCCGAGAAAACTACAGTCTCATGCGGCCGGACACTCAGGGTCTGGGGAAAATCCAATATATATCTGGTGATATCATGGGTCCTATTAGAGATAGCGCAATAAACCAAAGTCAATTATCTGCAGGAGGCCCTGGCGCATGAATCTGTGCAACGGGAACGACCTCGGACCACCAGGGGCCGAGAAAACCACAGTCTCATGGGGCCGGACACTCAGGGTCAATGGGAAAATCCAATATATATCTGGTGATATCTCGGGTGCTATTAGAGATAGCGCAATAAACCAAAGTGCATTGTCTGCAGGAAGCCCTGGCGCATGATTCTGTGCAGCGGGAACGACCTCGGACCACCAGGGGCCGAGAAAATCACCGTCTCATGGGGCCGGACTGTAAGGGTCAGGGAAAAACCCAATATATATCTGGCGATATCTAGGGTGCTATTAGAGATACCGCAATAAATCGAAGTGCATTGTCTGTAGGAGGCCCTGGCGAATGAATCTGTGCTGCAGGAACGACCTCGGACCACCAGTGGCCGAGAAAATTAGTGATATTCGGAATCCGTCACGCAAGGTCATGTAAAAATGCAGCATATATCTGGTGATATCTTGGGTGCTATTACAGATAGCGCAATAAATCAAAGTGCATTGTCTGTAGGAGGCCCTGGCGCATGTATCTGTGCAGCGGGAACGACCTCGGACCACCAGGGGCCGAGAAAATTGGTGATATTCGGAATCCGTCACCCAAGGTCATGTAAAAATGCAGCATATATCTGTTGATATCTCGGTTGCTATTACAGATAGCGCAATAAATCAAAGTGCATTGTCTGTAGGAGGCCCTGGCGCATGAATCTGTGCAGCGGAAACGACCTCGGACCACCAGGGGCCGAGAAAACATCAGTCTCATGGGGCCGGACACTCAAGGTCAGGGGAAAATCCAATATATATCTTGTGATATCTCGGGTGGTATTAGAGATAGCGCAATAAACCAAAGTCAATTATCTGCAGGAGGCCCTGGCGCATGAATCTGTGCAACGGGAACGACCTCGGACCACCAGGGGCCGAGAAAACCACAGTCTCATGGGGCCGGACACTCAGGGTCAGGGGAAAATCCAATATATATCTGGTGATATCTCGGATGCTATTACAGATAGCGCTATAAATCAAAGTGCATTGTCTGTAGGAGGCCCTGGCGCATGTATCTGTGCAACGGGAACGACCTCGGACCACCAGGGGCCGAGAAAACCACAGTCTCATGGGGCCGGACACTCAGGGTCGGGGAAAAATCGAATATACATCTGGTGATATCTCGGGTGCTATTAGAGATAGCGCAAAAAAACAAAGTGAATTATCTGCAGGAAGCCGTGGCGCATGATTCTGCGCAGGGGGAACGACCACGGACGACCAGGGTCCGAGAAAACCACCGTCTCATGGGGCCGGACACTCAGGGTCAGGGAAAAATCCATCATATATCTGGTGATATATCAGGTGCCATTAGAGATAGCGCGATAAATCAAAGTGCATTGTCTGCAGGAGGCCCTGACGCATGAATCTGTGCAGCGGGAACGACCTCGGACCACCAGGGGCCGAGAAAACCACCGTCTCATGGGACCGGACACTCAGTGTCAGGGGAAAATCCAATATATATCTGGGGATACCTCCGGTGCTATTACTGATAGCGCAATAAATCAAAGTGCATTGTCTGTAGGAGGCCCTGGCGCATGATTCTTTGCAGCGGGAACGACCTCGGACCACCAGGGGCCGAGAAAATCACCGTCTCATGGGGCCGGACTGTAAGGGTCAGGGAAAAACCCAATATATATCTGGTGATATCTAGGGTGCTATTAGAGATACCGCAATAAATCAAAGTGCATTGTCTGTAGGAGGCCCTGGCGACTGAATCTGTGCAGCAGGAACGACCTCGGACCACCAGGGGCCGAGAAAATTAGTGATATTCGGAATCCGTCACCCATGGTCATGTAAAAATGCAGCATATATCTGGTGATATCACTGGTGCTATTACAGATAGCGCAATAAATCAAAGTGCATTGTCTGTAGGAGGCCCTGGCGCATGTATCTGTGCAGCGGGAACGACCTCGGACCACCAGGGGCCGAGAAAATTAGTGATATTCGGAATCCGTCACCCAAGGTCATGTAAAAATGCAATAGATATCTGGTGATATCTCGGGTGCTATTACAGATAGCGCAATAAATCAAAGTGCATTGTCTGTAGGAGGCCCTGGCGCATGAATCTGTGCAGCGGGAACGACCTCGGACCACCAGGGGCCGAGAAAACCACAGTCTCATGGGGCCGGACACTCAGGGTCGGGGGACAATCCAATATATATCTGGTGATATCTCGGGTGCTATTACAGATAGCGCAATAAATCAAAGTGCATTGTCTGTAGGAGGCCCTGGCGCATGAATCTGTGCAGCGGAAACGACCTCGGACCACCAGGGGCCGAGAAAACCACAGTCTCATGGGGCCGGACACTCAGGGTGAGGGAAATATCCAATATATATCTGGTCATATCTCGGGTGCTATTACAGATAGCGCAATGAATCAAAGTGCATTGTCTGTAGGAGGCCCTGGCGCATGTATCTGTGCAGCGGGAACGACCTCGGACCACCAGGGGCCGAGAAAACCACCGTCTCATGGGGCCGGACACTCAGGGTCAGGGAAAAATCCAATATATATCTGGTGATATCTCGGGTGCTATTATAGATAGCGCAATAAACCAAAGTGAGTTATCTGTAGGAGGCCCTGGCGCATGAATCTGTGCAGCGGGAACGACCTCGGACCACCAGGGGCCGAGAAAACCACCGTCCCGAGGGGCCGGACACTTAGGGTCAGTGAAAAATCCAATATATATCTGGTGATATCTCGGGTGCTATTACAGATAGCGCAATAAATCAAAGTGAATTATCTGCAGGAGGCCCTGGCGCATGAATCTGTGCAACGGGAACGACCTCGGACCCGTACGGGCCGAGAAAATCACCGTCTCATGGGGCCGGACAGTCAGGGTCAGGGAAAAATCCTATATATATCTGGTGATATCTTGGGTGCTATTAGAGATACCGCAATAAATCAAAGTGCATTGTCTGTAGGAGGCCCTGGCGCACGAATCTGTGCAGCGGGAACGACCTCGGACCACCAGGGGCCGAGAAAACAACCGTCTCATGGGGCCGGACACTCAGGGTCAGTGAAAAATCCAATATATATCTGGTGATATCTCGGCTGCTATTTCAGATAGCGCAATAAATCAAAGTGCATCGTCTGTAGGAGGCCCTGGCGCATGATTCTTTGCAGCGGGAACGACCTCGGACCACCAGGGGCCGAGAAAATCACCGTCTCATGGGGCCGGACTGTAAGGGTCAGGGAAAAACCCAATATATATCTGGTGATATCTAGGGTGCTATTAGAGATACCGCAATAAATCAAAGTGCATTGTCTGTAGGAGGCCCTGGCGACTGAATCTGTGCAGCAGGAACGACCTCGGACCACCAGGGGCCGAGAAAATTAGTGATATTCGGAATCCGTCACCCATGGTCATGTAAAAATGCAGCATATATCTGGTGATATCTCTGGTGCTATTACAGATAGCGCAATAAATCAAAGTGCATTGTCTGTAGGAGGCCCTGGCGCATGTATCTGTGCAGCGGGAACGACCTCGGACCACCAGGGGCCGAGAAAATTAGTGATATTCGGAATCCGTCACCCAAGGTCATGTAAAAATGCAATATATATCTGGTGATATCTCGGGTGCTATTACAGATAGCGCAATAAACCAAAGTGAATTGTCTGCAAGAGGCCCTGGTGCATGAATCTGTGCAGCGGGAACGACCTCGGATCACCAGGGGCCGAGAAAACCACCATCTCATGGGGCCGGACACTCAGGTTCAGGGGAAAATCCAATATATATCTGGTGATATCTCGGGTGCTATTAGAGATAGCGCAATAAACCAAAGTGAATTATCTGCAGGAGGCCCTGGCGCATGAATCTGTGCAACGGGAACGACCTCGGACCACCAGGGGCCGAGAAAACCACAGTCTCATGGGGCCGGACACTCAGGGTCAGGGGAAAATCCAATATATATCTGGTGATATCTCGGGTGCTATTACAGATAGCGCAATAAATCAAAGTGCATTGTCTGTAGGAGGCCCTGGCGCATGAATCTGTGCAGCGGAAACGACCTCGGACCACCAGGGGCCGAGAAAACCACAGTCTCATGGGGCCGGACACTCAGGGTGAGGGAAATATCCAATATATATCTGGTGATATCTCGGGTGCTATTACAGATAGCGCAATGAATCAAAGTGCATTGTCTGTAGGAGGCCCTGGCGCATGAATCTGTGCAGCGGGAACGACCTCGGACCACCAGGGGCCGAGAAAACCACCGTCTCATGGGGCCGGACACTCAGGGTCAGGGAAAAATCCAATATATATCTGGTGATATCTCGGGTGCTATTATAGATAGCGCAATAAACCAAAGTGAGTTATCTGTAGGAGGCCCTGGCGCATGAATCTGTGCAGCGGGAACGACCTCGGACCACCAGGGGCCGAGAAAACCACCGTCCCGAGGGGCCGGACACTTAGGGTCAGTGAAAAATCCAATATATATCTGGTGATATCTCGGGTGCTATTACAGATAGCGCAATAAATCAAAGTGAATTATCTGCAGGAGGCCCTGGCGCATGAATCTGTGCAACGGGAACGACCTCGGACCCGTACGGGCAGAGAAAATCACCGTCTCATGGGGCCGGACAGTCAGGGTCAGGGAAAAATCCTATATATATCTGGTGATATCTTGGGTGCTATTAGAGATAGCGCAATAAATCAAAGTGCATTGTCTGTAGGAGGCCCTGGCGCACGAATCTGTGCAGCGGGAACGACCTCGGACCACCAGGGGCCGAGAAAACAACCGTCTCATGGGGCCGGACACTCAGGGTCAGTGAAAAATCCAATATATATCTGGTGATATCTCGGCTGCTATTACAGATAGCGCAATAAATCAAAGTGCATTGTCTGTAGAAGGCACTGGCGCATGAATCTGTGCAGCGGGAACGACCTCGGACCACCAGGGGCGAGACAACCACCGTCTCATGGGGGCGGGCACTGAGGGTCAGGGAAAAATCCAATATATATCTGGTGATATCTCGGGTGCTATTACAGATAGCGCAATAAATCAAAGTGCATTACTTGTAGGAGGCCCTGGCGCATGAATCTGTGCAGCGGGAACGATCTCGGACGACCAGGGGCCGAGAAAACCACAGTCTCATGGGGCCGGACACTCAGGGTCAGGGGAAAATCCAATATATATCTGGTGCTATCTCGGGTGCTATTAGAGATAGCGCAATAAACCATAGTGAATTATCTGCAGGAGGCCCTGGCGCATGCATCTGTACAGCGGGAACGACCTCGGACCGCCAGGGGCCGAGAAAACCACCGTCTCATGGGGCTGGACACTCAGGGTGCGGGAAATATCCAATATATATCTGGTGATATCTCGGGTGCTATTACAGATAGCGCAATAAATCAAAGTGCATTGTCTGTAGGAGGCCCTGGCGCATGAATCTGTGCAGCGGGAACGACCTCGGACCACCAGGGGCCGAGAAAACTACAGTCTCATGCGGCCGGACACTCAGGGTCTGGGGAAAATCCAATATATATCTGGTGATGTCTTGGGTGCTATTAGAGATAGCGCAATAAACCAAAGTGAATTATCTGCAGGAGGCCCTGGCGCATGAATCTGTGCAGCGCGAACGACCTCGGACCACCAGGGGCCGAGAAAACTACCGTCTCATGGGGGCGGACACTCAGGGTCAGGGAAAAATCCATTATATAACTGGTGATATCTCGGGTGCTATTAGAGATAGCGCAACAAATCAAAGTGCGTTGTCTGTAGGAGGCCCTGGCGCATGAATCTGTGCAGCGGGAACGACCTCGGACCACCAGGGTCCGAGAAAACCACCGTCTCATGGGGCCGGACACTCAGGGTCAGGGGAAAATCCAATATATATCTGGTGATATCTCGGGTGCTATTACAGATAGCGCAATAAATCAAAGTGCGTTGTCTGTAGGAGGCCCTGGCGCATGAATCTGTGCAGCGGGAACGACCTCGGACCACTAGGGGCCGAGAAAACCACAGTCTCATGGGGCCGGACACTCAGGGTCAGGGGAAAATCCAATATATATCTGGTGATATCTCGGGTGGTATTACAGATAGCGCAATAAATCAAAGTGCATTGTCTGTAGGAGGCACTGGCGAATGAATCCGTGCAGCAGGAACGACCTCGGACCACCAGTGGCCGACAAAATTACAGATATTCGGAATCCGTCACCCAAGGTCATGTAAAAATCCAATATATATCTGGTGATATCTCGGGTGCTATTAGAGATAGCGCAATAAACGGAAGTGAATTATCTGCAGGAGGCCCTGGCGCATGAATCTGTGCAGCGGGAACGACCTCGGACCACCAGGGGCCGAGAAAACCACCGTCCCGAGGGGCCGGACACTTAGGGTCAGTGAAAAATCCAATATATATCTGGTGATATCTCGGGTGCTATTACAGATAGCGCAATAAATCAAAGTGAATTATCTGCAGGAGGCCCTGGCGCATGAATCTGTGCAACGGGAACGACCTCGGACCCGTACGGGCAGAGAAAATCACCGTCTCATGGGGCCGGACAGTCAGGGTCAGGGAAAAATCCTATATATATCTGGTGATATCTTGGGTGCTATTAGAGATAGCGCAATAAATCAAAGTGCATTGTCTGTAGGAGGCCCTGGCGCACGAATCTGTGCAGCGGGAACGACCTCGGACCACCAGGGGCCGAGAAAACAACCGTCTCATGGGGCCGGACACTCAGGGTCAGTGAAAAATCCAATATATATCTGGTGATATCTCGGCTGCTATTACAGATAGCGCAATAAATCAAAGTGCATTGTCTGTAGAAGGCACTGGCGCATGAATCTGTGCAGCGGGAACGACCTCGGACCACCAAGGGCGAGACAACCACCGTCTCATGGGGGCGGGCACTGAGGGTCAGGGAAAAATCCAATATATATCTGGTGATATCTCGGGTGCTATTACAGATAGCGCAATACATCAAAGTGCATTACTTGTAGGAGGCCCTGGCGCATGAATCTGTGCAGCGGGAACGATCTCGGACGACCAGGGGCCGAGAAAACCACAGTCTCATGGGGCCGGACACTCAGGGTCAGGGGAAAATCCAATATATATCTGGTGATATCTCGGGTGCTATTAGAGATAGCGCAATAAACCATAGTGAATTATCTGCAGGAGGCCCTGGCGCATGCATCTGTGCAGCGGGAACGACCTCGGACCGCCAGGGGCCGAGAAAACCACCGTCTCATGGGGCTGGACACTCAGGGTGCGGGAAATATCCAATATATATCTGGTGATATCTCGGGTGCTATTACAGATAGCGCAATAAATCAAAGTGCATTGTCTGTAGGAGGCCCTGGCGCATGAATCTGTGCAGCGGGAACGACCTCGGACCACCAGGGGCCGAGAAAACTACAGTCTCATGCGGCCGGACACTCAGGGTCTGCGGAAAATCCAATATATATCTGGTGATGTCTTGGGTGCTATTAGAGATAGCGCAATAAACCAAAGTGAATTATCTGCAGGAGGCCCTGGCGCATGAATCTGTGCAGCGCGAACGACCTCGGACCACCAGGGGCCGAGAAAACTACCGTCTCATGGGGGCGGACACTCAGGGTCAGGGAAAAATCCATTATATAACTGGTGATATCTCGGGTGCTATTAGAGATAGCGCAACAAATCAAAGTGCGTTGTCTGTAGGAGGCCCTGGCGCATGAATCTGTGCAGCGGGAACGACCTCGGACCACCAGGGTCCGAGAAAACCACCGTCTCATGGGGCCGGACACTCAGGGTCAGGGGAAAATCCAATATATATCTGGTGATATCTCGGGTGCTATTACAGATAGCGCAATAAATCAAAGTGCGTTGTCTGTAGGAGGCCCTGGCGCATGAATCTGTGCAGCGGGAACGACCTCGGACCACTAGGGGCCGAGAAAACCACAGTCTCATGGGGCCGGACACTCAGGGTCAGGGGAAAATCCAATATATATCTGGTGATATCTCGGGTGGTATTACAGATAGCGCAATAAATCAAAGTGCATTGTCTGTAGGAGGCACTGGCGAATGAATCCGTGCAGCAGGAACGACCTCGGACCACCAGTGGCCGACAAAATTACAGATATTCGGAATCCGTCACCCAAGGTCATGTAAAAATCCAATATATATCTGGTGATATCTCGGGTGCTATTAGAGATAGCGCAATAAACGGAAGTGAATTATCTGCAGGAGGCCCTGGCGCATGAATCTGTGCAGCGGGAACGACCTCGGACCACCAGGGGCCGAGAAAACCACCGTCCCGAGGGGCCGGACACTTAGGGTCAGTGAAAAATCCAATATATATCTGGTGATATCTCGGGTGCTATTACAGATAGCGCAATAAATCAAAGTGAATTATCTGCAGGAGGCCCTGGCGCATGAATCTGTGCAACGGGAACGACCTCGGACCCGTACGGGCAGAGAAAATCACCGTCTCATGGGGCCGGACAGTCAGGGTCAGGGAAAAATCCTATATATATCTGGTGATATCTTGGGTGCTATTAGAGATAGCGCAATAAATCAAAGTGCATTGTCTGTAGGAGGCCCTGGCGCACGAATCTGTGCAGCGGGAACGACCTCGGACCACCAGGGGCCGAGAAAACAACCGTCTCATGGGGCCGGACACTCAGGGTCAGTGAAAAATCCAATATATATCTGGTGATATCTCGGCTGCTATTACAGATAGCGCAATAAATCAAAGTGCATTGTCTGTAGAAGGCACTGGCGCATGAATCTGTGCAGCGGGAACGACCTCGGACCACCAAGGGCGAGACAACCACCGTCTCATGGGGGCGGGCACTGAGGGTCAGGGAAAAATCCAATATATATCTGGTGATATCTCGGGTGCTATTACAGATAGCGCAATACATCAAAGTGCATTACTTGTAGGAGGCCCTGGCGCATGAATCTGTGCAGCGGGAACGATCTCGGACGACCAGGGGCCGAGAAAACCACAGTCTCATGGGGCCGGACACTCAGGGTCAGGGGAAAATCCAATATATATCTGGTGATATCTCGGGTGCTATTAGAGATAGCGCAATAAACCATAGTGAATTATCTGCAGGAGGCCCTGGCGCATGCATCTGTGCAGCGGGAACGACCTCGGACCGCCAGGGGCCGAGAAAACCACCGTCTCATGGGGCTGGACACTCAGGGTGCGGGAAATATCCAATATATATCTGGTGATATCTCGGGTGCTATTACAGATAGCGCAATAAATCAAAGTGCATTGTCTGTAGGAGGCCCTGGCGCATGAATCTGTGCAGCGGGAACGACCTCGGACCACCAGGGGCCGAGAAAACTACAGTCTCATGCGGCCGGACACTCAGGGTCTGCGGAAAATCCAATATATATCTGGTGATGTCTTGGGTGCTATTAGAGATAGCGCAATAAACCAAAGTGAATTATCTGCAGGAGGCCCTGGCGCATGAATCTGTGCAGCGCGAACGACCTCGGACCACCAGGGGCCGAGAAAACTACCGTCTCATGGGGGCGGACACTCAGGGTCAGGGAAAAATCCATTATATAACTGGTGATATCTCGGGTGCTATTAGAGATAGCGCAACAAATCAAAGTGCGTTGTCTGTAGGAGGCCCTGGCGCATGAATCTGTGCAGCGGGAACGACCTCGGACCACCAGGGTCCGAGAAAACCACCGTCTCATGGGGCCGGACACTCAGGGTCAGGGGAAAATCCAATATATATCTGGTGATATCTCGGGTGCTATTACAGATAGCGCAATAAATCAAAGTGCGTTGTCTGTAGGAGGCCCTGGCGCATGAATCTGTGCAGCGGGAACGACCTCGGACCACTAGGGGCCGAGAAAACCACAGTCTCATGGGGCCGGACACTCAGGGTCAGGGGAAAATCCAATATATATCTGGTGATATCTCGGGTGGTATTACAGATAGCGCAATAAATCAAAGTGCATTGTCTGTAGGAGGCACTGGCGAATGAATCCGTGCAGCAGGAACGACCTCGGACCACCAGTGGCCGACAAAATTACAGATATTCGGAATCCGTCACCCAAGGTCATGTAAAAATCCAATATATATCTGGTGATATCTCGGGTGCTATTAGAGATAGCGCAATAAACGGAAGTGCATTATCTGCAGGAGGCCCTGGCGCATGAATCTGTGCAGCGGGAACGACCTCGGACCACCAGGAGCCGAGAAAACCACCGTCTCATGGGGCCGGACACTCAGGGTCAGGGAAAAATCCAATATATATCTGGTGATATCTCTGGTGCTATTACAGATAGCGCAATAAATCAAAGTGCATTGTCTGTAGGAGGCCCTGGCGCATGAATCTGTGCAGCGGGAACGACCTCGGACCACCAGGGGCCGAGAAAACTACAGTCACATGGCGCCGAACACTCAGGGTCTGGGGAAAATCCAATATATATCTGGTGATATCTCGGGTCCTATTACAGATAGCGAAATAAATCAAAGTGAATTATCTGCAGGAGGCCCAGGCGCATGAATCTGTGCAGCGGGAAAGACCTCGGTCCACCAGGGGCCGAGAAAACCACCGTCTGATGGGGCTGGACACTCAGGGTGAGGGAAATATCCAATATATATCTGGTGATATCTCGGGTGCTATTACAGATAGCGCAATAAATCAAAGTGCAATGTCTGTAGGAGGCCCTGGCGCATGAATCTGTGAAGCAGGAACGACCTCGGACCACCAGGGGCCGAGAAAACTTCAGTCTCATGGGGCCGGACACACTGGGTCAGGGAAAAATCCAATATATATCTGGTGATATCTCGGGTCCTATTACAGATAGCGAAATAAACCAAAGTGAATTATCTGCAGGAGGCTCTGGCGCATGAATCTGTGCAGCGGGAACGACCTCGGTCCACCAGGGGCCGAGAAAACCACCGTCTCATGGGGCCGGACACTCAGGGTCAGGGAAAAATCCAATATATATCTGGTGATATCTCTGGTGCTATTACAGATAGCGCAATAAATTAAAGTGCAATGTCTGTAGGAGGCCCTGGCGCATGAATCTGTGAAGCGGGAACGACCTCGGACCACCAGGGGCCGAGAAAACCACCGTCTCATGGGGCCGGACACTCTGGGTCAGGGAAAAATCCAATATATATCTGGTGATATCTCGGGTGCTATTAGAGATAGCGCAATAAACCAAAGTGAATTATCTGCAGGAGGCCCTGGCGCATGAATGTGTGCAGCGGGAACGACCTCGGACCACCAGGGGCCGAGAAAACCGCAGTCTCATGGGGCCGGACACTCAGGGTCAGGGAAAAATCCAATATATATCTGGTGATATCTCGGGTGCTATTACAGATAGCGCAATAAATCAAAGTGCATTACTTGTAGGAGGCCCTGGCGCATGAATCTGTGCAGCGGGAACAACCTCGGACGACCAGGGGCCGAGAAAACCACAGTCTCATGGGGCCGGACACTCAGGGTCAGGGGAAAATCCAATATATATCTGGTGATATCTCGGGTGCTATTAGAGATAGCGCAATAAACCAAAGTGAATTATCTGCAGGAGGCCCTGGCGCATGCATCTGTGCAGCGGGAACGACCTCGGACCGCCAGGGGCCGAGAAGACCACCGTCTCATGGGGCCGGACACTCTGGGTCAGTGAAAAATCCAATATATATCTGGTGATATCTCGGGTGCTATTACTGATAGCGCAATAAATCAAAGTGCATTGTCTGTAGGAGGCCCTGGCGCATGAATCTGTGCAGCGGGAACGACCTCGGACCACCAGGGGCCGAGAAAACTACAGTCACATGGCGCCGAACACTCAGGGTCTGGGGAAAATCCAATATATATCTGGTGATATCTCGGGTCCTATTACAGATAGCGAAATAAATCAAAGTGAATTATCTGCAGGAGGCCCAGGCGCATGAATCTGTGCAGCGGGAACGACCTCGGTCAACCAGGGGCCGAGAAAACCACCGTCTGATGGGGCTGGACACTCAGGGAGAGGGAAATATCCAATATATATCTGGTGATATCTCGGGTCCTATTGCAGATAGCGAAATAAATCAAAGTGAATTATCTGCGGGAGGCCCAGGCGCATGAATCTGTGCAGCGGGAACGACCTCGGTCCACCAGGGGCCGAGAAAACCACCGTCTGATGGGGCCGGACACTCAGGGTCAGGGAAAAATCCAATATATATCTGGTGATATCTCGGGTGCTATTACAGATAGCGCAATAAATCAAAGTGCATTACTTGTAGGAGGCCCTGGCGCATGAATCTGTGCAGCGGGAAAGACCTCGGACGACCAGGGGCCGAGAAAACCACAGTCTCATGGGGCCGGACACTCAGGGTCAGGGGAAAATCCAATATATATCTGGTGATATCTCGGGTGCTATTAGAGATAGCGCAATAAACCAAAGTGAATTATCTGCAGGAGGCCCTGGCGCATGCATCTGTGCAGCGGGAACGACCTCGGACCGCCAGGGGCCGAGAAAACCACCGTCTCATGGGGCCGGACACTCTGGGTCAGTGAAAAATCCAATATATATCTGGTGATATCTCGGGTGCTATTACTGATAGCGCAATAAATCAAAGTGCATTGTCTGTAGGAGGCCCTGGCGCATGAATCTGTGCAGCGGGAACGACCTCGGACCACCAGGGGCCGAGAAAACTTCAGTCTCATGGGGCCGGACACACTGGGTCAGGGAAAAATCCAATATATATCTGGTGATATCTCGGGTCCTATTACAGATAGCGAAATAAACCAAAGTGAATTATCTGCAGGAGGCTCTGGCGCATGAATCTGTGCAGCGGGAACGACCTCGGATCACCAGGGTCCGAGAAAACCACCGTCTTATGGGGCCGGACACTCAGGGTCGGGGAAAAATCCAATATATATCCGGTGATATCTCGGGTGCTATTAGAGATAGAGCAATAAATCAAAGTGCATTGTCTGTAGGAGGCACTGCCGAATGAATCTGTGCAGCAGGAACGACCTCGGACCACCAGTGGCCGAGAAAATTACAGATATTCGGAATCCGTCACCCAAGGTCATGTAAAAATTCAGCATATATCTGGTGATATCTCGGGTGCTATTAGAGATAGCGCGATAAATCAAAGTGAATTATCTGCAGGAGGCCCTGGCGCATGAATATGTGCAGCGGGAACGACCTCGGACCACCAGGGGCCGAGAAAACCGCAGTCTCATGGGGCCGGACCCTCAGGGTCAAGGAAAAATCCAATATATATCTGGTGATATCTCGGGCGCTATTAGAGATAGCGCGATAAATCAAAGTGAATTATCTGCAGGAGGCCCTGGCGCATGAATCTGTGCAGCTGGAACGACCTCGCACCACCAGGGGCCGAGAAAACCACCGTCTCATGGGGCCGGACACTCAGGGTCAGGGGAAAATCCAATATATATCTGGTGATATCTCGGGTGCTATTACAGATAGCGCAATAAACCAAAGTGCATTGTCTGTAGGAGGCCCAGGCGAATGAATCTGTGCAGCGGGAACGATCTCGGACAACCAGGGGCCGAGAAAATTACAGATATTCGGAATCCGTCACCCAAGGTCATGTAAAAATCCAGCATATATCTGGTGATATCTCGGGTGCTACTACAGATAGCCTAATAACCCAAAGTGCATTGTCTCTAGGAGGCCCTGGCGCATGAATCTGGGCAGCGGGAACGACCTCGGACCACCATGGACCGAGAAAATCACCGTCTCATGGAGCCGGACACTCAGGGTCAGGGAAAAATCCAATATATATCTGGTGATATCTCGGGTGCTATTACAGATAGCGCAATAAATCAAAGTGCATTGTCTGTAGGAGGCCCAGGCGAATGAATCTGTGCAGCGGGAACGACCTCGGACCACCACGGGCCGAGAAAACCACCGTCTCATGGGTCCGGACACTCAGGGTCAGGGGAAAATGCAATATATATCTGGTGATATCTCGGGTGCTATTACAGATAGCGCAATAAACCAAAGTGCATTGTCTGTAGGAGGCCCTTGCGAATGAATCTGTGCCGCAGGAACGACCTCGGACCACCAGTGGCCGAGAAAATTACAGATATTCGGAATCCGTCACCCAAGGTCATGTAAAAATCCAGCAAATATCTGGTGATATCTCGGGTGCTATTAGAGATAGCGCAATAAACCAAAGTGCATTGTCTGTAGGAGGCCCTGGCGTATGAATCCGGGCAGCGGGAACGACGTCGGGCCACCAGGGGCCGAGAAAACCACCGACTCACGGGGCCGGACACTCAGGGTCAGGGGAAAATCCAATATATATCTGGTGATATCTCGGGTGCTATAAGAGATAGCGCAATAAACCAAAGTGCATTGTCTGTAGGAGGCCGAGGCGCATGAATCTGGCCAGCGGGAACGACCTCGGACCACCAGGGGCCGAGAAAACCACCGTCTCATGGGTCCGGACACTCAGGGTCAGGGGAAAATCCAATATATATCTGGTGATATCTCGGGTGCTATTAGAGATAGCGCAATAAACCAAAGTGAATTATTTGCAGGAGGCCCTGGCGCATGCATCTGTGCAGCGGGAACGACCTCGGACCACCAGGGGACGAGAAAACCACCATCTCATGGGGCCGGACACTCAGGGTCAGGGAAAAATCAAATATATATCTGGTGATATCTCGGGTGCTATTACAGATTGCGCAATAAATCAAAGTGCATTGTCTGTAGGAGGCCCAGGCGAATGAATTTGGGCAGCGGGAACGACCTCGGATCACCAGGGTCCGAGAAAACCACCGTCTTATGGGGCCGCACACTCAGGGTCGGGGAAAAATCCAATATATATCTGGTGAAATCACGGGTGCTATTAGAGATTGCGCAATAAACCAAAGTGAATTATCTGTAGGAGGCCCTGGCGCATGAATCTGTGCAGCGGGAACGACCTCGGACCACCGGGGGCCGAGAAGACCACCGTGTCATGGGGCCGGACACTCAGGGTCAGGGGAAAATCTAATATATATCTGGTGATATCTCGGGTGCTATTAGAGATACCGCAATAAACCAAAGTGAATTATCTGCAGGAGGCCCTGGCGCATGAATCTGTGCAGAGGGAACGACCTCGGATCACCAGGGTCCGAGAAAACCACCGTCTTATGGGGCCGGACACTCAGGGTCGGGGAAAAATCCAATATATATCTGGCGATATCTCGGGTGCTGTTACAGATAGCGCAATAAATCAAAGTGCATGGTCTGTAGGATACCCTGGCGCATGAATCTGGCCAGCGGGAACGACCTCGGACGACCAGGGGCCGAGAAAACCACAGTCTCATGGGTCCGGACACTCAGGGTCAGGGAAAAATCCAATATATATCTGGTGATATCTCGGGTGCTATTAGAGATAGAGCAATAAATCAAAGTGCATTGTCTGTAGGAGGCACTGGCGAATGAATCTGTGCAGCAGGAACGACCTCGGACCACCAGTGGCCGAGAAAATTACAGATATTCGTAATCCGTCACCCAAGGGCATGTAAAAATCCAGCATATATCTGGTGATATCTCGGGCGCTATTAGAGATAGCGCAATAAACCAAAGTGGATTATCTGCAGGAGGCCCTGGCGCATGAATCTGTGCAGCGGGAACGACCTCGGTCCACCAGGGGCCGAGAAAACCACCGTCTCATGGGGCTGGACACTCAGGGTGAGGGAAATATCCAATATATATCTGGTGATATCTCGGGTGCTATTACAGATAGCGCAATAAATCAAAGTGCATTGTCAGTAGGAGGCCGTGGCGCATGAATGTGGGCAGCGGGAACGACCTCGGACCACCAGGGGCCGAGAAGACCACCGTCTCATGGGGCCGGCCACTCAGGGTCAGGGGAAAATCCAATATATATCTGGTGATATCTCGGGTGCTATTAGAGATAGCGCAATAAGCCAAATGGAATTATCTGCAGGAGGCCCTGGCACATGCATCTGTGCTGCGGGAACGACCTAGGACCACCAGGGGCCGAGAACACCACTGTCTCATGGGGTCGGACACTCAGGGTAAGGGAAAAATCCAATATATATCTGGTGATATCTCGGGTGCTATTAGAGATAGCGCAATAAACGAAAGTGAATTTTCTGCAGGAGGCCCTGGCGCATGAATCTGTGCAGCGGGAACGACCTCGGACCACCAGGGGCCGAGAAAACTACCGTCTCATGGGGCCGGACACTCAGGGTCAGGGAAAAATCCAATATATATCTGGTGATATCTCGGGTGCTATTATAGATAGCGCAATAAACCAAAGTGAGTTATCTGTAGGAGGCCCTGGCGCATGAATCTGTGCAGCGGGAACGACCTCGGAACACCAGGGGCCGAGAAAACCACCGACACATGGGGCCGGACACCCTAGGTCATGTAAAAATCCAGCATATATCTGGTGATATCTCGGGTGCTGTTACAGACAGCGCAGTAGATCAAAGTGCATTGTCTGTAGGAGGCCCTGGCGCATGAATCTGTGCAGCGGGAACGACCTCGGACGACCAGGGGCCGAGAAAACCACCGTCTCATGGGGCCGGACACTCAGGGTCAGGGAAAAATCCAATATATATCTGGTGATATCTCGGGTGCTATTGCAGATAGGGCAACAAATCAAAGTGCATTGTCTGTAGGAGGCCCTGGCGCATGGATCTGGGCAGCGGGACCGACCTCGGACCACCAGGGGCCGAGAAGACCACCGTCTCATGGGGCCGGACACTCAGGGTCAGGGGAAAATCCAATATATATCGGGTGATATCTCGGGTGCTATTACAGATAGCGCAATAAATCAAAGTGCATTGTCTGTAGGAGGTCCTGGCGCATGAGTCTGGCCAGCGGGACCGACCTGAGACCACCAGCGGCCGAGAAAACAACCGTCTCATGGGCCGGACACTCAGGGTCGGGGAAAAATCCAATATATATCTGGTGATATCTCGGGTGCTGTTAGAGATAGCGCAATAAATCAAAATGCATTGTCTGTAGGAGGCCCTGTCGCATGAATCTGGCCAGCGGGAACTACCTCGGACCACCAGCGGCCAAGAAAACCACCGTCTCATGGGGCCGGACACTCAGGGTCAGGGAAAAATCCAATATATATCTGGTGATATCTCGGGTGCTATTGCAGATAGGGCAACAAATCAAAGTGCATTGTCTGTAGGAGGCCCTGGCGCATGGATCTGGGCAGCGGGACCGACCTCGGACCACCAGGGGCCGAGAAGACCACCGTCTCATGGGGCCGGACACTCAGGGTCAGGGGAAAATCCAATATATATCGGGTGATATCTCGGGTGCTATTACAGATAGCGCAATAAATCAAAGTGCATTGTCTGTAGGAGGTCCTGGCGCATGAGTCTGGCCAGCGGGACCGACCTCGGACCACCAGCGGCCGAGAAAACAACCGTCTCATGGGCCGGACACTCAGGGTCGGGGAAAAATCCAATATATATCTGGTGATATCTCGGGTGCTGTTAGAGATAGCGCAATAAATCAAAATGCATTGTCTGTAGGAGGCCCTGTCGCATGAATCTGGCCAGCGGGAACTACCTCGGACCACCAGCGGCCAAGAAAACCACCGTCTCATGGGGCCGGACACTCAGGGTCAGGGGAAAATCCAATATATATCTGGTGATATCTCGGGTGCTATTACAGATAGCCCAACAAATCAAAGTGCATTGTCTGTAGGAGGCCCAGGCGAATGAATCTGTGCAGCGGGAACGATCTCGGACCACCAGGGGCCGAGAAAATTACAGATATTCGGAATCCGTCACCCAAGGTCATGTAAAAATCCAGCATATATCTGGTGATATCTCGGGTGCTATTACAGATAGCCTAATAACCCAAAGTGCATTGTCTGTAGGAGGCCCTGGCGCATGAATCTGGGCAGCGGGAACGACCTCGGACCACCAGGGACCGAGAAAATCACCGTCTCATGGAGCCGGACACCCAGGGTCAGGGAAAAATCCAATATATATCTGGTGATATCTCGGGTGCTATTACAGATAGCGCAATAAATCAATGTGCATTGTCTGTAGGAGGCCCAGGCGAATGAATCTGTGCAGCGGGAACGACCTCGGACCAGCAGCGGCCGAGAAAACCACCGTCTCATGGGTCCGGACACTTAGGGTCAGGGGAAAATCCAATCTATATCTGGTGATATCTCGGGTGCTATTACAGATAGCCCAACAAATCAAAGTGCATTGTCTGTAGGAGGCCCTGCCGCATGAATCTGTGCAGCGGGAACGACCTCGGACCACCAGGGGCCGGGAAAACCACAGTCTCATGGGGCCGGACACTCAGGGTCAGGGGAAAATTCAATATATATCTGGTGATATCTCGGGTGCTATTAGAGATAGCGCAATAAACCAAAGTGCATTGTCTGTAGGAGGCCCAGGCGAATGAATCTGTGCAGCGGGAACGACCTCGGACCACCAGCGGCCGAGAAAACCACCGTCTCATGGGTCCGGACACTCAGGGTCAGGGGAAAATCCAATCTATATCTGGTGATATCTCGGGTGCTATTACAGATAGCGCAATAAACCAAAGTGCATTGTCTGTAGGAGGCCCTTGCGAATGAATCTGTGCCGCAGGAACGACCTCGGACCACCAGTGGCCGAGAAAATTACAGATATTCGGAATCCGTCACCCAAGGTCATGTAAAAATCCAGCAAATATCTGGTGATATCTCGGGTGCTATTAGAGATAGCGCAATAAACCAAAGTGCATTGCCTGTAGGAGGCCCTGGCGCATGAATCCGGGCAGCGGGAACGACGTCGGGCCACCAGGGGCCGAGAAAACCACCGACTCACGGGGCCGGACACTCAGGGTCAGGGGAAAATCCAATATATATTTGGTGATATCTCGGGTGCTATTACAGATAGCGCAATAAACCAAAGTGCATTGTCTGTAGGAGGCCGAGGCGCATGAATCTGGACAGCGGGAACGACCTCGGACCACCAGGGGCCGAGAAAACCATCGTCTCATGGGTCCGGACACTCAGGGTCAGGGGAAAATCCAATATATATCTGGTGATATCTCGGGTGCTATTACAGATAGCGCAATAAATCAAAGTGCATTGTCTGTAGGAGGCCCAGGCGAATGAATCTGGCCAGCAGGAACGACCTCCGACCACCAGGGGCCGAGAAAACCACCGTCTCATGGGGCCGGACACTCAGGGTCAGGGGAAAATCCAATATATATCTGGTGATATCTCGGGTGCTATTACAGATAGCCCAACAAATCAAAGTGCATTGTCTGTAGGAGGCCCTGCCGCATGAATCTGTGCAGCGGGAACGACCTCGGACCACCAGGGGCCGGGAAAACCACAGTCTCATGGGGCCGGACACTCAGGGTCAGGGGAAAATTCAATATATATCTGGTGATATCTCGGGTGCTATTAGAGATAGCGCAATAAACCAAAGTGCATTTTCTGTAGGAGGCCCTGGCGCATGCATCTGTGCATCGGGAACGACATCGAACCACCAGGGGCCAAGAAAACCACCATCTCATGGGGCCGGACACTCAGGGTCAGGGAAAAATCAAATATATATCTGGTGATATCTCGGGTGCTATTAGAGATAGCGCAATAAATCAAAGTGCATTGTCTGTAGGAGGCCCAGGCGAATGAATCTGTGCAGCGGGAACGACCTCGGACCACCAGGGGCCGAGAAAACCACAGTCTCATGGGGCCGGACACTCAGGGTCAGGGGAAAATCCAATATATATCTGGTGATATCTCGGGTGCTATTACAGATAGCGCAATAAACCAAAGTGCATTGTCTGTAGGAAGCCCTTGCGAATGAATCAGTACCGCAGGAACGACCTCGGACCACCAGTGGCCGAGAAAATTACAGATATTCGGAATCCGTCACCCAAGGTCATGTAAAAATCCAGCAAATATCTGGTGATATCTCGGGTGCTATTTGAGATAGCGCAATAGACCAAATTGCATTGTCTGCAGGAGGCCCTGGCGCATGAATCTGCGCAGCGGGAACGACCTCGGACCAGCAGGGGCCGAGAAAACCACCGACTCACGGGGCCGGACACTCAGGGTCAGGGGAAAATCCAATATATATCTGGTGATATCTCGGGTGCTATTAGAGATAGCGCAATAAACCAAAGTGCATTGTCTGTAGGAGGGCCAGGCGCATGAATCTCGCCAGCGGGAACGACCTCGGACCACCAGGGGCCGAGAAAACCACCGTCTCATGGGGCCGGGAACTCAGGGTCAGGGGAAAATCCAATATATATCTGGTCATATCTCGGGTGCTATTACAGATAGCGCAATAAATCAAAGTGCATTGTCTGTAGGAGGCACTGGCGAATGAATCTGCGCCGCAGGAACGACCTCGGACCACCAGTGGCCGAGAAAATTAAAGATATTCGGAATCCGTCACCCAAGGTCATGTAAAAATCCAGCATATATCTGGTGATATCTCGGGCGCTATTACAGATAGCCTAATAACCCAAAGTGCATTATCTGTAGGAGGCCCTGGCGCATGAATCTGGGCAGCGGGAACGACCTCGGACCACCAGGGACTGAGAAAATCACCGTCTCATGGAGCCGGACACTCAGGGTCAGGGAAAAATCCAATATATATCTGGTGATATCTCGGGTGCTATTACAGATAGCGCAATAAATCAAAGTGCATTGTCTGCAGGAGGCCCTGGCGCATGAATCTGTGCAGCGGGAACGACCTCGGACCACCGGGGGCCGAAAAGACCACCGTGTCATGGGGCCGGACACTCAGGGCCAGGGAAAAATCCAATATATATCTGGTGATATCTCGGGTGCTATTAGAGATGGCGCAATAAACCAAAGTGAATTATCTGCAGGAGGCCCTGGCGCATGCAACTGTGCAGCGGGAACGACCTCGGACCACCAGGGGCCGAGAAAACCACCGTCTCATGGGGCCGGACACTCAGGGTCAGGGAAAAATCAAATATATATCTGGTGATATCTCGGGTGCTATTAGAGATAGCGCAATAAATCAAAGTGCATTGTCTGTAGGAGGCCCAGGCGAATGAATCTGGCCAGCAGGAACGACCTCCGACCACCAGGGGCCGAGCAAACCACCGTCTCATGGGGCCGGACACTCAGGGTCAGGGGAAAATCCAATATATATCTGGTGATATCTCGGGTGCTATTAGAGATGGCGCAATAAACCAAAGTTAATTATCTGCAGGAGGCCCTGGCGCATGAATCTGTGCAGCGGGAACGACCTCGGATCACCAGGGTCCGAGAAAACCACCGTCTCATGGGGCCGGACACCCAGGGTCGGGGAAAAATCCAATATATATCTGGTGATATCTCGGGTGCTATTACAGATAGCGCAATAAACCAAAGTGAATTATCTGCAGGAGGCCCTGGCGCATGAATCTGTGCAGCTCGAACGACCTCGCACCACCAGGGGCCGAGAAAACCACCGTCTCATGGGGCCGGACACTCAGGGTCAGGGGAAAATCCAATATATATCTGGTGATATCTCGGGTGCTGTTAGAGATAGCGCAATAAATCAAAATGCATTGTCTGTAGGAGGCCCTGTCGCATGAATCTGGCCAGCGGGAACTACCTCGGACCACCAGCGGCCAAGAAAACCACCGTCTCATGGGGCCGGACACTCAGGGTCAGGGGAAAATCCAATATATATCTGGTGATATCTCGGGTGCTATTACAGATAGCCCAACAAATCAAAGTGCATTGTCTGTAGGAGGCCCAGGCGAATGAATCTGTGCAGCGGGAACGATCTCGGACCACCAGGGGCCGAGAAAATTACAGATATTCGGAATCCGTCACCCAAGGTCATGTAAAAATCCAGCATATATCTGGTGATATCTCGGGTGCTATTACAGATAGCCTAATAACCCAAAGTGCATTGTCTGTAGGAGGCCCTGGCGCATGAATCTGTGCAGCGGGAACGACCTCGGACCACCAGGGGCCGGGAAAACCACAGTCTCATGGGGCCGGACACTCAGGGTCAGGGGAAAATTCAATATATATCTGGTGATATCTCGGGTGCTATTAGAGATAGCGCAATAAACCAAAGTGCATTGTCTGTAGGAGGCCCAGGCGAATGAATCTGTGCAGCGGGAACGACCTCGGACCACCAGCGGCCGAGAAAACCACCGTCTCATGGGTCCGGACACTCAGGGTCAGGGGAAAATCCAATCTATATCTGGTGATATCTCGGGTGCTATTACAGATAGCGCAATAAACCAAAGTGCATTGTCTGTAGGAGGCCCTTGCGAATGAATCTGTGCCGCAGGAACGACCTCGGACCACCAGTGGCCGAGAAAATTACAGATATTCGGAATCCGTCACCCAAGGTCATGTAAAAATCCAGCATATATCTGGTGATATCTCGGGTGCTATTACAGATAGCCTAATAACCCAAAGTGCATTGTCTGTAGGAGGCCCTGGCGCATGAATCTGTGCAGCGGGAACGACCTCGGACCACCAGGGGCCGGGAAAACCACAGTCTCATGGGGCCGGACACTCAGGGTCAGGGGAAAATTCAATATATATCTGGTGATATCTCGGGTGCTATTAGAGATAGCGCAATAAACCAAAGTGCATTGTCTGTAGGAGGCCCAGGCGAATGAATCTGTGCAGCGGGAACGACCTCGGACCACCAGCGGCCGAGAAAACCACCGTCTCATGGGTCCGGACACTCAGGGTCAGGGGAAAATCCAATCTATATCTGGTGATATCTCGGGTGCTATTACAGATAGCGCAATAAACCAAAGTGCATTGTCTGTAGGAGGCCCTTGCGAATGAATCTGTGCCGCAGGAACGACCTCGGACCACCAGTGGCCGAGAAAATTACAGATATTCGGAATCCGTCACCCAAGGTCATGTAAAAATCCAGCAAATATCTGGTGATATCTCGGGTGCTATTAGAGATAGCGCAATAAACCAAAGTGCATTGCCTGTAGGAGGCCCTGGCGCATGAATCCGGGCAGCGGGAACGACGTCGGGCCACCAGGGGCCGAGAAAACCACCGACTCACGGGGCCGGACACTCAGGGTCAGGGAAAAATCAAATATATATCTGGTGATATCTCGGGTGCTATTAGAGATAGCGCAATAAATCAAAGTGCATTGTCTGTAGGAGGCCCAGGCGAATGAATCTGTGCAGCGGGAACGACCTCGGACCACCAGGGGCCGAGAAAACCACAGTCTCATGGGGCCGGACACTCAGGGTCAGGGGAAAATCCAATATATATCTGGTGATATCTCGGGTGCTATTACAGATAGCGCAATAAACCAAAGTGCATTGTCTGTAGGAAGCCCTTGCGAATGAATCTGTACCGCAGGAACGACCTCGGACCACCAGTGGCCGAGAAAATTACTGATATTCGGAATCCGTCACCCAAGGTCATGTAAAAATCCAGCAAATATCTGGTGATATCTCGGGTGCTATTTGAGATAGCGCAATAGACCAAATTGCATTGTCTGCAGGAGGCCCTGGCGCATGAATCTGCGCAGCGGGAACGACCTCGGACCAGCAGGGGCCGAGAAAACCACCGACTCACGGGGCCGGACACTCAGGGTCAGGGGAAAATCCAATATATATCTGGTGATATCTCGGGTGCTATTAGAGATAGCGCAATAAACCAAAGTGCATTGTCTGTAGGAGGGCCAGGCGCATGAATCTCGCCAGCGGGAACGACCTCGGACCACCAGGGGCCGAGAAAACCACCGTCTCATGGGGCCGGGAACTCAGGGTCAGGGGAAAATCCAATATATATCTGGTCATATCTCGGGTGCTATTACAGATAGCGCAATAAATCAAAGTGCATTGTCTGTAGGAGGCACTGGCGAATGAATCTGTGCCGCAGGAACGACCTCGGACCACCAGTGGCCGAGAAAATTAAAGATATTCGGAATCCGTCACCCAAGGTCATGTAAAAATCCAGCATATATCTGGTGATATCTCGGGCGCTATTACAGATAGCCTAATAACCCAAAGTGCATTATCTGTAGGAGGCCCTGGCGCATGAATCTGGGCAGCGGGAACGACCTCGGACCACCAGGGACTGAGAAAATCACCGTCTCATGGAGCCGGACACTCAGGGTCAGGGAAAAATCCAATATATATCTGGTGATATCTCGGGTGCTATTACAGATAGCGCAATAAATCAAAGTGCATTGTCTGCAGGAGGCCCTGGCGCATGAATCTGTGCAGCGGGAACGACCTCGGACCACCGGGGGCCGAAAAGACCACCGTGTCATGGGGCCGGACACTCAGGGCCAGGGAAAAATCCAATATATATCTGGTGATATCTCGGGTGCTATTAGAGATGGCGCAATAAACCAAAGTGAATTATCTGCAGGAGGCCCTGGCGCATGCAACTGTGCAGCGGGAACGACCTCGGACCACCAGGGGCCGAGAAAACCACCGTCTCATGGGGCCGGACACTCAGGGTCAGGGAAAAATCAAATATATATCTGGTGATATCTCGGGTGCTATTACAGATAGCGCAATAAATCAAAGTGCATTGTCTGTAGGAGGCCCAGGCGAATGAATCTGGCCAGCAGGAACGACCTCCGACCACCAGGGGCCGAGCAAACCACCGTCTCATGGGGCCGGACACTCAGGGTCAGGGGAAAATCCAATATATATCTGGTGATATCTCGGGTGCTATTAGAGATGGCGCAATAAACCAAAGTGAATTATCTGCAGGAGGCCCTGGCGCATGAATCTGTGCAGCGGGAACGACCTCGGATCACCAGGGTCCGAGAAAACCACCGTCTCATGGGGCCGGACACCCAGGGTCGGGGAAAAATCCAATATATATCTGGTGATATCTCGGGTGCTATTACAGATAGCGCAATAAACCAAAGTGAATTATCTGCAGGAGGCCCTGGCGCATGAATCTGTGCAGCTCGAACGACCTCGCACCACCAGGGGCCGAGAAAACCACCGTCTCATGGGGCCGGACACTCAGGGTCAGGGGAAAATCCAATATATATCTGGTGATATCTCTGGTGCTATTACAGATAGCGCAATAAACCAAAGTGCATTGTCTGTAGGAGGCCCTTGCGAATGAATCTGTGCCGCTGGAACGACCTCGGACCACCAGTGGCCGAGAAAATTACAGATATTCGGAGTCCGTCACCCAAGGTCATGTAAAAATCCAGCAAATATCTGGTGATATCTCGGGTGCTATTAGAGATAGCGCAATAAACCAAAGTGCATTGTCTGTAGGAGGCCCTGGCGCATGAATCCGGGCAGCGGGAACGACGTCGGGCCACCAGGGGCCGAGAAAACCACCGACTCACGGGGCCGGACACTCAGGGTCAGGGGAAAATCCACTATATATCTGGTGATATCTCGGGTGCTATAAGAGATACCGCAATAAACCAAAGTGCATTGTCTGTAGGAGGCCGAGGCGCATGAATCTGGCCAGCGGGAACGACCTCGGACCACCAGGGGCCGAGAAAACCACCGTCTCATGGGTCCGGACACTCAGGGTCAGGGGAAAATCCAATATATATCTGGTGATATCTCGGGTGCTATTACAGATAGGGCAATAAATCAAAGTGCATTGTCTGTAGGAGGCCCAGGCGAATGAATCTGGCCAGCAGGAACGACCTCCGACCACCAGGGGCCGAGAAAACCACCGTCTCATGGGGCCGGACACTCAGGGTCACGGGAAAATCCAATATATATCTGGTGATATCTCGGGTGCTATTACAGATAGCCCAACAAATCAAAGTGCATTGTCTGCAGGAGGCCCTGCCGCATGAATCTGTGCAGCGGGAACGACCACGGACCACCAGGGGCCGGGAAAACCACAGTCTCATGGGGCCGGACACTCAGGGTCAGGGGAAAATTCAATATATATCTGGTGATATCTCGGGTGCTATTAGAGATAGCGCAATAAATCAAAGTGCATTGTCTGTAGGAGGCACTGGCGCATGAATCTGTGCCGCAGGAACGACCTCGGACCACCAGTGGCCGAGAAAATTACAGATATTCGGAATCCGTCACCCAAGGTCATGTAAAAATCCAGCATATATCTGGTGATATCTCGGGTGCTATTACAGATAGCGCAATAAACCAAAGTGCATTGTCTGTAGGAGGCCCTGGCGCATGCATCTGTGCAGCGGGAACGACCTCGGACCACCAGGGGCCAAGAAAACCACCGTCTCATGGCGCCGGACACTCAGGGTCAGGGAAAAATCAAATATATATCTGGTGAAATCACGGGTGCTATTAGAGATAGCGCAATAAACCAAAGTGAATTATTTGCAGGAGGCCCTGGCGCATGCATCTGTGCAGCGGGAACGACCTCGGACCACCAGGGGACGAGAAAACCACCATCTCATGGGGCCGGACACTCAGGGTCAGGGAAAAATCAAATATATATCTGGTGATATCTCGGGTGCTATTACAGATTGCGCAATAAATCAAAGTGCATTGTCTGTAGGAGGCCCAGGCGAATGAATCTGGGCAGCGGGAACGACATCGGACCACCAGGGGCCGAGAAAATCACCGTCTCATGGGGCCGGACATTCAGGGTCAGGGGAAAATCCAATATATATCTGGTGATATCTCAGGTGCTATTAGAGATAGCGCAATAAACCAAAGTGAATTATCTGCAGGAGGCCCTGGCGCATGAATCTGTGCAGCGGGAACGACCTCGGACCACCGGGGGCCGAGAAGACCACCGTGTCATGGGGCCGGACACTCAGGGCCAGGGAAAAATCCAATATATATCTGGTGATATCTCGGGTGCTATTAGAGATGGCGCAATAAACCAAAGTGAATTATCTGCAGGAGGCCCTGGCGCATGCATCTGTGCAGCGGGAACGACCTCGGACCACCAGGGGCCGAGAAAACCACCGTCTCATGGGGCCGGACACTCAGGGTCAGGGAAAAATCAAATATATATCTGGTGATATCTCGGGTGCTATTAGAGATAGCGCAATAAACCAAAGTGAATTATCTGCAGGAGGCCCTGGCGCATGAATCTGTGCAGCGGGAACGACCTCGGATCACCAGGGTCCGAGAAAACCACCGTCTCATGGGGCCGGACACCCAGGGTCGGGGAAAAATCCAATATATATCTGGTGATATCTCGGGTGCTATTACAGATAGCGCAATAAATCAAAGTGCATTGTCTGTAGGAGGCCCAGGCGAATGAATCTGGGCAGCGGGAACGACCTCGGACCACCAGGGGCCGAGAAAACCACCGTCTCATGGGGCCGGACATTCAGGGTCAGGGGAAAATCTAATATATATCTGGTGATATCTCGGGCGCTATTAGAGATACCGCAATAAACCAAAGTGAATTATCTGCAGGAGGCCCTGGCGCATGAATCTTTGCAGCGGGAACGACCTCGGTTCACCAGGGTCCGAGAAAACCACCGTCTTATGGGGCCGGACACTCAGGGTCGGGGAAAAATCCAATATATATCTGGTGATATCTCGGGTGCTATTACAGATAGCGCAATAAATCAAAGTGCATTGTCTGTAGGAGGCCCAGGCGAATGAATCTGGGCAGCGGGAACGACCTCGGACCACCAGGGGCCGAGAAAACCACCGTCTCATGGGGCCGGACATTCAGGGTCAGGGGAAAATCTAATATATATCTGGTGATATCTCGGGCGCTATTAGAGATACCGCAATAAACCAAAGTGAATTATCTGCAGGAGGCCCTGGCGCATGAATCTTTGCAGCGGGAACGACCTCGGTTCACCAGGGTCCGAGAAAACCACCGTCTTATGGGGCCGGACACTCAGGGTCGGGGAAAAATCCAATATATATCTGGTGATATCTCGGGTGCTATTACAGATAGCGCAATAAACCAAAGTGCATTGTCTGTAGGAGGCCCAGGCGAATGAATCTGTGCAGCGGGAACGACCTCGGACCACCAGGGGCCGAGAAAATTACAGATATTCGGAATCCGTCACCCAAGGTCATGTAAAAATCCAGCATATATCTGGTGATATCTCGGGTGCTATTACAGATAGCCTAATAACCCAAAGTGCATTATCTGTAGGAGGCCCTGGCGCATGAATCTGGGCAGCGGGAACGACCTCGGACCACCAGGGACTGAGAAAATCACCGTCTCATGGAGCCGGACACTCAGGGTCAGGGAAAAATCCAATATATATCTGGTGATATCTCGGGTGCTATTACAGATAGCGCAATAAATCAAAGTGCATTGTCTGTAGGAGGCCCAGGCGAATGAATCTGTGCAGCGGGAACGACCTCGGACCACCAGGGGCCGAGAAAACCACAGTCTCATGGGGCCGGACACTCAGGGTCAGGAGAAAATCCAATATATATCTGGTGATATCTCGGGTGCTATTACAGATAGCGCAATAAACCAAAGTGCATTGTCTGTAGGAAGCCCTTGCGAATGAATTTGTACCGCAGGAACGACCTCGGAACACCAGTGGCCGAGAAAATTACAGATATTCGGAATCCGTCACCCAAGGTCATGTAAAAATCCAGCAAATATCTGGTGATATCTCGGGTGCTATTTGAGATAGCGCAATAGACCAAATTGCATTGTCTGCAGGAGGCCCTGGCGCATGAATCTGCGCAGCGGGAACGACCTCGGACCAGCAGGGGCCGAGAAAACCACCGACTCACGGGGCCGGACACTCAGGGTCAGGGGAAAATCCAATATATATCTGGTGATATCTCGGGTGCTATTAGAGATAGCGCAATAAACCAAAGTGCATTGTCTGTAGGAGGGCCAGGCGCATGAATCTCGCCAGCGGGAACGACCTCGGACCACCAGGGGCCGAGAAAACCACCGTCTCATGGGTCCGGACACTCAGGGTCAGGGGAAAATCCAATATATATCTGGTGATATCTCGGGTGCTATTACAGATAGCGCAATAAATCAAAGTGCATTGTCTGTAGGAGGCCCAGGCGAATGAATCTGGCCAGCAGGAACGACCTCCGACCACCAGGGGCCGAGAAAATCACCGTCTCATGGGGCCGGGAACTCAGGGTCAGGGGAAAATCCAATATATATCTGGTGATATCTCGGGTGCTATTACAGATAGCGCAATAAATCAAAGTGCATTGTCTGTAGGAGGCACTGGCGAATGAATCTGTGCCGCAGGAACGACCTCGGACCACCAGTGGCCGAGAAAATTAAAGATATTCGGAATCCGTCACCCAAGGTCATGTAAAAATCCAGCATATATCTGGTGATATCTCGGGCGCTATTACAGATAGCGCAATAAACCAAAGCGCATTGTCTGTAGGAGGCCCTGGCGCATGAATCTGTGCAGCGGGAACGGCGTCGGACCACCAGGGGACGAGAAAATCACCGTCTCATGGAGCCGGACACTCAGGGTCAGGGAAAAATCCAATATATATCTGGTGATATCTCGGGTGCTATTACAGATAGCGCAATAAACCAAAGTGCACTGTCTGTAGCAGGCCCTGGCGCATGAATCTGGGCAGCGGGAACGACCTCGGACCATCAGGGGCCGAGAAAACCACCGTCTCATGGGTCCGGACACTCAGGGTCAGGGGAAAATCCAATATATATCTGGTGATATCTCGGGTGCTATTACAGATAGCGCAATAAATCAAAGTGCATTGTCTGTAGGAGGCCCAGGCGAATGAATCTGTGCAGCGGGAACGACCTCGGACCACCAGGGGCCGAGAAAATTACAGATATTCGGAATCCGTCACCCAAGGTCATGTAAAAATCCAGCATATATCTGGTGATATCTCGGGTGCTATGACAGATACCGCAATAAACCAAAGTGCATTGTCTGTAGGAGGCCCTGGCGAATGAATCTGGGCAGCGGGAACGACGTCGGACCACCAGGGGCCGAGAAAATCACCGTCTCATGGAGCCGGACACTCAGGGTGCGGGAAAAATCCAATATATATCTGGTGATATCTCGGGTGCTATTACAGATAGCGCAATAAATCAAAGTGCATTGTCTGTAGGAGACCCTGTCGCATGAATCTGTGCAGCGGGATCGACCTCGGACCACCAGGGGCGAGAAAACTACCGTCTCATGTGGCCGGACACTCATTGTCAGGGGAAAATCCAATATATGTATGGTGATATCTCGGGTGCTATTACAGATAGCGCAATAAATCAAAGTGCATTGTCTGTAGGAGGCACTGGCGACTGAATCTGTGCAGCAGGAACTATCTCGGACCACCAGGGGCCGAGAAAATTACAGATATTCGGAATCCGTCACCCAAGATCATGTAAAAATCCAGCATATATCTTTTGATATCTCGGGTGCTATTACAGATCGCGCAATAAACCAAAGTGAATTGCCTGCAGGAAGCCTTGGCGCATGAATCTGTTCAGCCGGATCGACCTCGGACCACGAGGGACCGAGAAAACCATCGCCACATGGGGCCGGACTGTCAGGGTCAAGGAAAAATGCAATATATATCTGGTAATATCTCGGGTGCTATTAGAGATAACGCAATAAATCAAAGTGCGTTGTCTGTAGGAGGCCCTGGCGCATGAATCTGTGCAGCGGGATCGACCTCGGACCAACAGGGGCCGAGAAAACCACCGTCTCATGGGGTCGGTCACTCAGGGTCAGGGAAAAATCCAATATATATCTGGTGATATCTCGGGTGCTATTAGAGGTAGCGCAATAAACCAAAGTGAATTATCTATAGGAGGCCCTGGCGCATGAATCTGTGCAGCGGGATCGACATCGGACAACCAGGGGCCGAGAAAATCTCCGTCTCATGCGGCCGGACTGTCAGGGTCAGGGAAAAATACAATATATATCAGGTGATATCTCGGGTGCTATTAGAGATAGCGCAATAAATCAAAGTACATTGTCTGTAGGAGGCCCTGGCGCATGAATCTGTGCAGCGGGATCGACCTCGGACCAGCAGGGGCCGAGAAAATCTCCGTCTCATGCGGCCGGACTGTCAGGGTCAGGGATAAATCCAATATATATCTGGTGATATCTCGGGTGCTATTAGAGATAGCGAAATAAATCAAAGTGCATTGTCTGCAGGAGGCCCTGGCGCATAAATCTGTGCAGCGGGAACGACCTGGGACCACCAGGGGCCGAGAAAACTACCGTCTCATGGTGTTCGACACTCAGTGTCAGGGAAAAATCCAATATATATCTGGTGATATCTCGGGTGCTATTACAGATCGCGCACTAAACCAAAGTGAACTATCTGCAGGGGGCCCTGGCTCATGAATCTGTGCAGCGGGAACGACCTAGGACCACCAGTGGCCGAGAAAACCACCGACACATGGGGCCGGACTGTCAGGGTCAGGGAAGAATCCAATATATATATGGTGATATCTCGGGTGCTATTAGAGGTAGAGCAATAAATCAAAGTCCATTGTCTGTACGAGGCACTGGCGTATGAATCTGTGCAGCAGGAACTACCTCGGACCACCAGGGGCCGAGAAAATTACAGATATTCGGAATCCGTCACACAAGGTCACGTAAAAATCCAGCATCTATCTGATGATATCTCGGGTGCTGTTACAGATAGCGCAATAAACCAAAGTGAATTGTCTGCAGGATGCCTTGGCGCATGAATCTGTGCAGCGGAATCGACCTCGGACCACCAGGGGCCGAGAAAACCACCGTCTCATGGGGTCGGACACTCAGGGTCAGGGAAAATTCCAATATATATCTGGTGATATCTCGGGTGCTATTAGAGATAGCGAAATAAATCAAAGTGCATTGTCTGCAGGAGGCCCTGTGGCATGAATCTGTGCCGCGGGAACGACCTCGGACCACCAGGGGCTGAGAAAACCACCGTCTCATGGGGCCGGACACTCAGTGTCAGGGGAAAATCCAATATATATCTGGTGATATCTCGGGTGCTATTACTGATAGCGCAATAAAGCAAAGTGCATTGTCTGTAGGAGGCCCTGGCGCATGAATCTGTGCAGCGGGATCGAATTCGGACCACCAGGGGCCGAGAAAATCACTTTCTCATGAGGCCGGACTGTCAGGGTCAGGGAAAGGTGCAATATATGTCTGGTGATATCTCGGGTGCTATTAGAGCTAGCGCAATAAATCAAACTGCATTGTCTGCAGGAGGCCCTAGCGCATGTATCTGTGCAGCGGGAACGACCTCGGACCTCCATGGGCCGAGACAACCACCGTCTCATGGGGCCGGAAACTCGGGGTCAGGGGAAAATCCAATATATATCTGGTGATATCTCGGGTGCTATTAGAGATAGCGCAATAAATCAAAGTACATTGTCTGCAGGAGGCCCTGGCGCATGAATCTGTGCAGCGGGATCGACCTCGGACCAGCAGGGGCCGAGAAAATCTCCGTCTCATGCGGCCGGACTGTCAGGGTCAGGGAAAAATCCAATATACAGTCTGTTTGACAAGAGCGTGTACGGCAAAACTCTTACGTGCGATGTCTTAGGTAAGAAATTCCACTTCAAGCAGGTAACTTGAATGTTTCCCTAAGATGCTTTGTACAAAAAACCTTCAGTTGTTGATCGAGCTTATTCGTAAAACGACGCATTTCATTATGAGTGCCGCGTACGCATCACGTTACGAAGCAGTGTTTCTGTGTTCCCATCCTAAAGGACCAAAAATGTCATACACAGCGGCTGCTAAATACATGAAGAAATCGAAGACATTTGTTAGTAAGTGGGTGAAACGATATTTGGAGGTCAAAAATGTCGATGACCTACCAAATCGTGGCACTAAGTCAAAGACGACGAAGAAAGAGGATAAATTGATTTTACGCGAATTCGAGAAGAATCCCCGTCTATCGTTACGTAGTGGACAGGCAGTTTTATGTAGAAAGGGTTTGAAATTGTTATGTGATACGATAAGAAGACGATTATTGGCAAATAATGTGAAATTGAGAAGCACAATAAAGAAAGTGCTACTATCCGAGAAACATGTCACAAAAAGACTCGCTTGGGCGAATGAAAATTTGAACCGTGATTTGGACAATGTAATTTTTTCGGACGAAACTTCTTTTTGGGCACATACTTTTATAACCCATACCTGGTGTAACCACGCCAATAAACTCCTTCAGCGAACCGTTAAACACCCGGTAAGGGTGCATGTTTGGGGTTGCTTCTCGAAGCAGAGATTCGGTACTTTGCACGTATTCACTGACAATTTAAACGCTGCCAAAATGGTCAAAATCTATCAGAGAGCCTTATTACCATCTGCCCAGAGGTGGTTTATAAGAAATAATAAACATTGGCTACTGGAAGAGGATAATGACCCAAAACATCGAAGTCGACACTGTACAGCCTGGAAAGAGGAAAATCACATCGATGTACTAGATTAGCCTTCACAGTCGACGGATGCAAATCCAATAGAAAATGTTTGGGCAATCATGAAGATCAAGCTCAGAGGAAAGAAGCACAACACGATCAAGAAGCTGATTCGTCAAATTCGATTGGTATGGAGGTCCTTATCTCGTGATTATGCGATTACATTAGTAGAAAGTATGCCTCGAAGATGTAAATTAATTATTGATAATGGCGGTGACTGGGCACCATATTAATAATAACGCATCTTAGTATACACCATAAAGAATTTGTGTATTTTTTTCGAACCCGATATCCGAAATAGTTTTCGAGTTTTGCCGGACACGCTCTTGTCAAACAGAGTGTATATCTGGTGATATCTCGGGTGCTATTAGAGATAGCGAAATAAATCAAACTGCATTGTCTGCAGGAGGCGCTGGCGCATAAATCTGTGCCGCGGGATCGACCTCGGACCACCAGGGGCCGAGAAAACCACCGACACATGAGGCCGGACACTCAGGGTCGAGGAAAAATTCAATATATATCTGGTGATATCTCGGGTGCTCTTACAGATAGCGCACTAAACCAAAGTGAATTATCTAAAGGGGGCCCTGGCGCATGAATCTGTGCAGCGGGATCGACCTCGGACCACCAGAGGCCGAGAAAATCTCCATCTCATGGGGCCGGACTGTCAGGGTCAGGGAAAAATCCAATATATATCTGGTGATATCTCGGGTGCTATTAGAGATAGAGAAATAAATGAAAGTGCATTGTCTGCTGAAGGCCCTGGCGCACAAATCTGTGCCGCGGGATCGACCTTGGACCACCAGGGACCGAGAAAACCACCGACACATGGGGCCGGACACTCATGGTCAGGGGAAAATCCAATATATATCTGGTGATATCTCGAGTGCTATTAGAGATAGCGCAATAAACCAAAGTGAATTATCTGCAGGAGGGCCTGGCGTATTAATCTGAGCAGCAGGAACGACCTCGGACCACCAGGCGCCGAGAAAATTACATATATTCGGAATCCGTTACCCAAGGTCATGTAAAAATCCAGCATATATCTGGTGACATCTCGGGTGCTCTTACAGATAGCGCACTAAACCAAAGTGAATTATCTATAGGAGGCCCTGGCGCATGAATCTGTGCAGCGGGATCGACCTCGGACCACCAGGGGCCGAGAAAATCTCCATCTCATGGGGCCGGACTGTCAGGGTCAGGGAAAAATCCAATATATATCTGGTGATATCTCGGGTGCTATTAGAGATAGCGAAATAAATCAAAGTGCATTGTCTGCAGGAGGCCCTGGCGCATAAATCTGTGCCGCGGGAACGACCTCGGACCGCCAGGGGCCGAGAAAACCACCGTCTCATGGGGCCGGACACTCAGGGTCAGGGGAAAATCCAATATGTATATGGTGATATCTCGGGTGCTATTAGAGATAGCGCAACAAACCAAAGTGAATTATCTGCAGGAGGCCCAGGCGCATGAATCTGTGCAGCGGGAACGACATCGGACCACCAGGGCCGAGAAAACCACCGTCTCATGGGGCCGGACTGTCAGGGTCAGGGGAAAATCCAATATATATCTGGTGATATCTCGGGTGCTATTACAGATAGCGCAATAAATTAAAGTTCATTGTCTGTAGGAGGCCCTGGCGCATGAATCTGTGCAGCGGGAACGACCTCGGACCACCAGGGGCCGAGAAAACCATCCACACATGGGGCCGGACTGTCAGGGTCAAGGAAAAATCCAATATATATCTGGTGATATCTCGGGTGCTCTTACAGATAGCGCACTAAACCAAAGTGAATTATCTGCAGGGGGCCCTGGCGCATGAATCTGTGCAGCGGGATCGACCTCGGACCACCAGGGGCCGAGAAAAGCATCCACACATGGGGCCGGACTGTCAGGGTCAAGGAAAAATCCAATATATATCTGGTGATATCTCGGGAGCTATTAGAGATCGCGCAATAAATCAAAGTGCATTGTCTGTAGGAGGCCCTGGCGCATGATTCTGTGCAACGGGAACGACCTCGGACCACCAGGGTCCGAGGAAACGACCGTCTCATGGGGCCGGACGCTCAGGGTCAGGGAAAAATCCAATATATATCTGGTGATATCTCGGGTGCTATTAGAGATAGAGAAATAAATGAAAGTGCATTGTCTGCTGAAGGCCCTGGCGCACAAATCTGTGCCGCGGGATCGACCTTGGACCACCAGGGACCGAGAAAACCACCGACACATGGGGCCGGACACTCATGGTCAGGGGAAAATCCAATATATATCTGGTGATATCTCGAGTGCTATTAGAGATAGCGCAATAAACCAAAGTGAATCATCTGCAGGAGGGCCTGGCGTATTAATCTGAGCAGCAGGAACGACCTCGGACCACCAGGCGCCGAGAAAATTACATATATTCGGAATCCGTTACCCAAGGTCATGTAAAAATCCAGCATATATCTGGTGACATCTCGGGTGCTCTTACAGATAGCGCACTAAACCAAAGTGAATTATCTATAGGAGGCCCTGGCGCATGAATCTGTTCAGCGGGATCGACCTCGGACCACCAGGGGCCGAGAAAATCTCCATCTCATGGGGCCGGACTGTCAGGGTCAGGGAAAAATCCAATATATATCTGGTGATATCTCGGGTGCTATTAGAGATAGCGAAATAAATCAAAGTGCATTGTCTGCAGGAGGCCCTGGCGCATAAATCTGTGCCGCGGGAACGACCTCGGACCGCCAGGGGCCGAGAAAACCACCGTCTCATGGGGCCGGACACTCAGGGTCAGGGGAAAATGCAATATGTATATGGTGATATCTCGGGTGCTATTAGAGATAGCGCAACAAACCAAAGTGAATTATCTGCAGGAGGCCCAGGCGCATGAATCTGTGCAGCGGGAACGACCTCGGACCACCAGGGCCGAGAAAACCACCGTCTCATGGGGCCGGACTGTCAGGGTCAGGGGAAAATCCAATATATATCTGGTGATATCTCGGGTGCTATTACAGATAGCGCAATAAATCAAAGTTCATTGTCTGTAGGAGGCCCTGGCGCATGAATCTGTGCAGCGGGAACGACCTCGGACCACCAGGGGCCGAGAAAAGCATCCACACATGGGGCCGGACTGTCAGGGTCAAGGAAAAATCCAATATATATCTGGTGATATCTCGGGAGCTATTAGAGATCGCGCAATAAATCAAAGTGCATTGTCTGTAGGAGGCCCTGGCGCATGATTCTGTGCAACGGGAACGACCTCGGACCACCAGGGTCCGAGGAAACGACCGTCTCATGGGGCCGGACGCTCAGGGTCAGTGAAAAATCCAATATATATCTGCTGATATCTCGGGTGCTATTACAGATAGCGCAATAAATCAAAGTGCATTGTCTGTAGGAGGCCCTGGCGCATGAATCTGTGTAGCGGGAACGACCTCGGACCACCAGGGGCCGAAAGACCCACAGTCTCATGGGGCCGGACACTCAGGGTCAGGGTAAAATGCAATATATATCTGGTGATATCTCGGGTGCTATTACAGATAGCGCAATAAATCAAAGTGCATTGTCTGTAGGAGGCCCTGGCGCATGAATCTGTGCAGCGGGAACGACCTCGGACCACCAGGGGCCGAAAAAACCACAGTCTCATGGGGCCGGTCACTCAGGGTCAGGGGAAAATCCAATATATATCTGGTGATATCTCGGGTGCTATTACAGATAGCGCAATAAATCAAAGTGCATTGTCTGTAGGAGGCCCTGGCGCATGAATCTGTGCAACGGGAACGACCTCGGACCACCAGGGGCCGAGAAAACCACAGTCTCATGGGGCCGGACACTCAGGGTCAGGGGAAAATCCAATATATATCTGGTGATATCTCGGGTGCTATTAGAGATAGCGCAATAAACCAAAGTGCATTGTCTGTAGGAGGCCCTGGCGCATGAATCTGTGCAGCGGGAACGACCTCGGCACACCAGGGACCGAGAAAACCACCGTCTCATGGGGCCGGATACTCAGGGTCAGTGAAAAATCCAATATATATGTGGTGATATCTCGGGTGCTCTTACAGATAGCGCAATAAATCAAAGTGAATTATCTGCAGTAGGCCCTGGCGCATGAATCCGTGCAGGGGGAACGACCTCGGACCACCAGGGGCCGAGAAAACCACAGTCTCATGGGGCCGGACACTCAGGGTCAGGGGAAGATCCAATATAGATCTGGTGATATCTCGGGTGCTATTACAGATAGCGCAATAAATCAAAGTGCATTACCTGTAGGAGGCCCTGGCGCATGAATCTGTGCAGCGGGAACGTCCTCGGACCTCCAGGGGCCGAGACAACGACCGTCTCATGGGGCCGGACACTCAGGGTCAGGGTAAAATCCAATATATATGTGGTGATATCTCGGGTGCTATTACAGATAGCGCAATAAATCAAAGTGCATTGTCTGTAGGAGGCCCTGGCGCATGAATCTGTGCAGCGGGAACGACCTCGGACCACCAGGGGCCGAAAAAACCATAGTCTCATGGGGCCGGTCACTCAGGGTCAGGGGAAAATCCAATATATATCTGGTGATATCTCGGGTGCTATTACAGATAGCGCAATAAATCAAAGTGCATTGTCTGTAGGAGGCGCTGGCGCATGAATCTGTGCAGCGGGATCGACCTCGGACCACCAGGGGCCGAAAAAACCACAGTCTCATGGGGCCGGACACTCAGGGTCAGGGTAAAATGCAATATATATCTGGTGATATCTCGGGTGCTATTACAGATAGCGCAATAAATCAAAGTGCATTACCTGTAGGAGGCCCTGGCGCATGAATCTCTGCAGCGGAAACGTCCTCGGACCTCCAGGGGCCGAGACAACGACCGTCTCATGGGGCCGGACACTCAGGGTCAGGGTGAAATCCAATATATATCTGGTGATATCTCGGGTGCTATTACAGATAGCGCAATAAATCAAAGTGCATTACCTGTAGGAGGCCCTGGCGCATGAATCTGTGCAACGGGAACCACCTCGGACCACCAGGGGCCGAGAAAACCACAGTCTCATGGGGCCGGACACTCAGGGTCAGGGGAAAATCCAATATATATCTGGTGATATCTCGGGTGCTATTAGAGATAGCGCAATAAACCAAAGTGAATTATCTGCAGGAGGCCCTGGCGCATGAATCTGTGCACGCGGGAACGACCTCGGACCACCAGGGTCCGAGAAAACGACCGTCGCATGGGGCCGGACACTCAGGGACAGTGAAAAATCCAATATATATCTGGTGATATCTCGGGTGCTATTACAGATAGCGCAATAAATCAAAGTGCATTGTCTGTAGGAGGCCCTGGCGCATGAATCTGTGCAGTGGGATCGACCTCGGACCACCAGGGGCCGAAAAAACCACAGTCTCATGGGGCCGGACACTCAGGGTCAGGGTAAAATGCAATATATATCTGGTGATATCTCGGGTGCTATTACAGATAGCGCAATAAATCAAAGTGCATTACCTGTAGGAGGCCCTGGCGCATGAATCTCTGCAGCGGAAACGTCCTCGGACCTCCAGGGGCCGAGACAACGACCGTCTCATGGGGCCGGACACTCAGGGTCAGGGTGAAATCCAATATATATCTGGTGATATCTCGGGTGCTATTACAGATAGCGCAATAAATCAAAGTGCATTACCTGTAGGAGGCCCTGGCGCATGAATCTGTGCAGAGGGAACGACCTCGGACGACCAGGGACCGAGAAAAACACAGTCTCATGGGGCCGGACTCTCAGGGTCAGGGGAAAATCGAATATATATCTGGTGATATCTCGGGTGCTATTAGAGATAGCGCAATAAACCATAATGAATTATCTGCAGGAGGCCCTGGCGCATGAATCTGTGCACGCGGGAACGACCTCGGACCACCAGGGTCCGAGAAAACGACCGTCGCATGGGGCCGGACACTCAGGGACAGTGAAAAATCCAATATATATCTGCTGATATCTCGGGTGCTATTACAGATAGCGCAATAAATCAAAGTGCATTGTCTGTAGGAGGCCCTGGCGCATGAATCTGTGCAGCGGGAACGACCTCGGACCACCAGGGTCCGAGGAAACGACCGTCTCATGGGGCCGGACACTCAGGGTCAGTGAAAAATCCAATATATATCTGCTGATATCTCGGGTGCTATTACAGATAGCGCAATAAATCAAAGTGCATTGTCTGTAGGAGGCCCTGGCGCATGAATCTGTGCAGCGGGAACGACCTCGGACCACCAGGGGCCGAAAAAACCACAGTCTCATGGGGCCGGACACTCAGGGTCAGGGTAAAATGCAATATATATCTAGGTGATATCTCGGGTGCTATTACAGATAGCGGAATAAATCAAAGTGCATTGTCTGTAGGAGGCCCTGGCGCATGAATCCGTGCAGCGGGAACGACCTCGGACCACCAGGGGCCGAAAAAACCACAGTCTCATGGGGCCGGTCACTCAGGGTCAGGGGAAAATCCAATATATATCTGGTGATATCTCGGGTGCTATTACAGATAGCGCAATAAATCAAAGTGCATTACCTGTAGGAGGCCCTGGCGCATGAATCTCTGCAGCGGAAACGTCCTCGGACCTCCAGGGGCCGAGACAACGACCGTCTCATGGGGCCGGACACTCAGGGTCAGGGGAAAATCCAATATATATCTGGAGATATCTCGGGTGCTATTACAGATAGCGCAATAAATCAAAGTGCATTGTCTGTAGGTGGCCCTGGCGCATGAATCTGTGCAACGGGAACGACCTCGGACCACCAGGGGCCGAGAAAACCACAGTCTCATGGGGCCGGACACTCAGGGTCAGGGGAAAATCCAATATATATCTGGTGATATCACGGGTGCTATTACAGGTAGCGCAATAAATTAAAGTGCATTACCTGTAGGAGGCCCTGGCGCATGAATCTGTGCAGCGGGAACGTCCTCGGACCTCCAGGGGCCGAGACAACGACCGTCTCATGGGGCCGGACCCTCAGGGTCAGGGTAAAATCCAATATAGATCTGGTGATATCTCGGGTGCTATTACAGATAGCGCAATAAACCAAAGTGAATTATCTGCAGGAGGCCCTGGCGCATGAATCTGTGCAATGGGAACGACCTCGGACCACCAGGGGCCGAGAAAACCACAGTCTCATGGGGCCGGACACTCAGGGTCAGGGGAAAATCCAATATAGATCTGGTGATATCTCGGGTGCTATTACAGATAGCGCAATAAACCAAAGTGAATTATCTGCAGGAGGCCCTGGCGCATGAATCTGTGCAACGGGAACGACCTCGGACCACCAGGGGCCGAGAAAACCACAGTCTCATGGGGCCGGACACTCAGGGTCAGGGGAAAATCCAATATAGATCTGGTGATATCTCGGGTGCTATTACAGATAGCGCAATAAACCAAAGTGAATTATCTGCAGGAGGCCCTGGCGCATGAATCTGTGCAACGGGAACGACCTCGGACCACCAGGGGCCGAGAAAACCACAGTCTCATGGGGCCGGACACTCAGGGTCAGGGGAAAATCCAATATATATCTGGTGATATCTCGGGTGCTATTACAGATAGCGCAATAAATCAAAGTGCATTGTCTGTAGGAGGCCCTGGCGCATGAATCTGTGCAGCGGGTATGACCTCGGACCACCAGGGGCCGAGAACACGACCGCCTCATGGGGCCGGACACTCAGGGTCAGTGAAAAATCCAATATATATCTGGTGATATCTCGGCTGCTATTACAGATAGCGCAATAAATCAAAGTGCATTACCTGTAGGAGGCCCTGGCGCATGAATCTCTGCAGCGGAAACGTCCTCGGACCTCCAGGGGCCGAGACAACGACCGTCTCATGGGGCCGGACACTCAGGGTCAGGGGAAAATCCAATATATATCTGGAGATATCTCGGGTGCTAATACAGATAGCGCAATAAATCAAAGTGCATTGTCTGTAGGTGGCCCTGGCGCATGAATCTGTGCAACGGGAACGACCTCGGACCACCAGGGGCCTAGAAAACCACAGTCTCATGGGGCCGGACACTCAGCGTCAGGGGAAAATCCAATATATATCTGGTGATATCTCGGGTGCTATTAGAGATAGCGCAATAAACCAAAGTGCATTGTCTGTAGGAGGCCCTGGCGCATGAATCTGTGCACGCGGGAACGACCTCGGACCACCAGGGTCCGAGAAAACGACCGTCGCATGGGGCCGGACACTCAGGGACAGTGAAAAATCCAATATATATCTGGTGATATCTCGGGTGCTATTACAGATAGCGCAATAAATCAAAGTGCATTGTCTGTAGGAGGCCCTGGCGCATGAATCTGTGCAGTGGGATCGACCTCGGACCACCAGGGGCCGAAAAAACCACAGTCTCATGGGGCCGGACACTCAGGGTCAGGGTAAAATGCAATATATATCTGGTGATATCTCGGGTGCTATTACAGATAGCGCAATAAATCAAAGTGCATTACCTGTAGGAGGCCCTGGCGCATGAATCTCTGCAGCGGAAACGTCCTCGGACCTCCAGGGGCCGAGACAACGACCGTCTCATGGGGCCGGACACTCAGGGTCAGGGTGAAATCCAATATATATCTGGTGATATCTCGGGTGCTATTAGAGATAGCGCAATAAACCATAATGAATTATCTGCAGGAGACCCTGGCGCATGAATCCGTGCAGCGGGAACGACCTCGGACCACCAGGGGCCGAGAAAACCACAGTCTCATGGGGCCGGACACTCAGGGTCAGGGGAAAATCCAATATAGATCTGGTGATATCTCGGGTGCTATTACAGGTAGCGCAATAAATCAAAGTGCATTACCTGTAGGAGGCCCTGGCGCATGAATCTGTGCAGCGGGAACGTCCTCGGACCTCCAGGGGCCGAGACAACGACCGTCTCATGGGGCCGGACACTCAGGGTCAGGGTAAAATCCAATATATATCTGGTGATATCTCGGCTGCTATTACAGATAGCGCAATAAATCAAAGTGCATTACCTGTAGGAGGCCCTGGCGCATGAATCTCTGCAGCGGAAACGTCCTCGGACCTCCAGGGGCCGAGACAACGACCGTCTCATGGGGCCGGACACTCAGGGTCAGGGGAAAATCCAATATATATCTGGAGATATCTCGGGTGCTAATACAGATAGCGCAATAAATCAAAGTGCATTGTCTGTAGGTGGCCCTGGCGCATGAATCTGTGCAACGGGAACGACCTCGGACCACCAGGGGCCTAGAAAACCACAGTCTCATGGGGCCGGACACTCAGCGTCAGGGGAAAATCCAATATATATCTGGTGATATCTCGGGTGCTATTAGAGATAGCGCAATAAACCAAAGTGCATTGTCTGTAGGAGGCCCTGGCGCATGAATCTGTGCACGCGGGAACGACCTCGGACCACCAGGGTCCGAGAAAACGACCGTCGCATGGGGCCGGACACTCAGGGACAGTGAAAAATCCAATATATATCTGGTGATATCTCGGGTGCTATTACAGATAGCGCAATAAATCAAAGTGCATTGTCTGTAGGAGGCCCTGGCGCATGAATCTGTGCAGTGGGATCGACCTCGGACCACCAGGGGCCGAAAAAACCACAGTCTCATGGGGCCGGACACTCAGGGTCAGGGTAAAATGCAATATATATCTGGTGATATCTCGGGTGCTATTACAGATAGCGCAATAAATCAAAGTGCATTACCTGTAGGAGGCCCTGGCGCATGAATCTCTGCAGCGGAAACGTCCTCGGACCTCCAGGGGCCGAGACAACGACCGTCTCATGGGGCCGGACACTCAGGGTCAGGGTGAAATCCAATATATATCTGGTGATATCTCGGGTGCTATTAGAGATAGCGCAATAAACCATAATGAATTATCTGCAGGAGACCCTGGCGCATGAATCCGTGCAGCGGGAACGACCTCGGACCACCAGGGGCCGAGAAAACCACAGTCTCATGGGGCCGGACACTCAGGGTCAGGGGAAAATCCAATATAGATCTGGTGATATCTCGGGTGCTATTACAGGTAGCGCAATAAATCAAAGTGCATTACCTGTAGGAGGCCCTGGCGCATGAATCTGTGCAGCGGGAACGTCCTCGGACCTCCAGGGGCCGAGACAACGACCGTCTCATGGGGCCGGACACTCAGGGTCAGGGTAAAATCCAATATATATCTGGTGATATCTCGGGTGCTATTACAGATAGCGCAATAAATCAAAGTGCATTGTCTGTAGGAGGCCCTGGCGCATGAATCTGTGCAGCGGGAACGACCTCGGACCACCAGGGGCCGAGAAAAGCACAGTCTCATGGGGCCGGTCACTCAGGGTCAGGGGAAAATCCAATATATATCTGGTGATATCTCGGGTGCTATTACAGATAGCGCAATAAATCAAAGTGCATTGTCTGTAGGAGGCCCTGGCGCATGAATCTGTGCAACGGGAACGACCTCGGACCACCAGGGGCCGAGAAAACCACAGTCTCATGGGGCCGGACACTCAGGGTCAGGGGAAAATCCAATATATATCTGGTGATATCTCGGGTGCTATTAGAGATAGCGCAATAAACCAAAGTGCATTGTCTGTAGGAGGCCCTGGCGCATGAATCTGTGCAGCGGGAACGACCTCGGCACACCAGGGACCGAGAAAACCACCGTCTCATGGGGCCGGATACTCAGGGTCAGTGAAAAATCCAATATATATGTGGTGATATCTCGGGTGCTCTTACAGATAGCGCAATAAATCAAAGTGAATTATCTGCAGTAGGCCCTGGCGCATGAATTCGTGCAGGGGGAACGACCTCGGACCACCAGGGGCCGAGAAAACCACAGTCTCATGGGGCCGGACACTCAGGGTCAGGGGAAGATCCAATATAGATCTGGTGATATCTCGGGTGCTATTACAGATAGCGCAATAAATCAAAGTGCATTACCTGTAGGAGGCCCTGGCGCATGAATCTGTGCAGCGGGAACGTCCTCGGACCACCAGGGGCCGAGAACACGACCGCCTCATGGGGCCGGACACTCAGGGTCAGTGAAAAATCCAATATATATCTGGTGATATCTCGGCTGCTATTACAGATAGCGCAATAAATCAAAGTGCATTACCTGTAGGAGGCCCTGGCGCATGAATCTCTGCAGCGGAAACGTCCTCGGACCTCCAGGGGCCGAGACAACGACCGTCTCATGGGGCCGGACACTCAGGGTCAGGGGAAAATCCAATATATATCTGGAGATATCTCGGGTGCTAATACAGATAGCGCAATAAATCAAAGTGCATTGTCTGTAGGTGGCCCTGGCGCATGAATCTGTGCAACGGGAACGACCTCGGACCACCAGGGGCCTAGAAAACCACAGTCTCATGGGGCCGGACACTCAGCGTCAGGGGAAAATCCAATATATATCTGGTGATATCTCGGGTGCTATTAGAGATAGCGCAATAAACCAAAGTGCATTGTCTGTAGGAGGCCCTGGCGCATGAATCTGTGCACGCGGGAACGACCTCGGACCACCAGGGTCCGAGAAAACGACCGTCGCATGGGGCCGGACACTCAGGGACAGTGAAAAATCCAATATATATCTGGTGATATCTCGGGTGCTATTACAGATAGCGCAATAAATCAAAGTGCATTGTCTGTAGGAGGCCCTGGCGCATGAATCTGTGCAGTGGGATCGACCTCGGACCACCAGGGGCCGAAAAAACCACAGTCTCATGGGGCCGGACACTCAGGGTCAGGGTAAAATGCAATATATATCTGGTGATATCTCGGGTGCTATTACAGATAGCGCAATAAATCAAAGTGCATTACCTGTAGGAGGCCCTGGCGCATGAATCTCTGCAGCGGAAACGTCCTCGGACCTCCAGGGGCCGAGACAACGACCGTCTCATGGGGCCGGACACTCAGGGTCAGGGTGAAATCCAATATATATCTGGTGATATCTCGGGTGCTATTAGAGATAGCGCAATAAACCATAATGAATTATCTGCAGGAGACCCTGGCGCATGAATCCGTGCAGCGGGAACGACCTCGGACCACCAGGGGCCGAGAAAACCACAGTCTCATGGGGCCGGACACTCAGGGTCAGGGGAAAATCCAATATAGATCTGGTGATATCTCGGGTGCTATTACAGGTAGCGCAATAAATCAAAGTGCATTACCTGTAGGAGGCCCTGGCGCATGAATCTGTGCAGCGGGAACGTCCTCGGACCTCCAGGGGCCGAGACAACGACCGTCTCATGGGGCCGGACACTCAGGGTCAGGGTAAAATCCAATATATATCTGGTGATATCTCGGGTGCTATTACAGATAGCGCAATAAATCAAAGTGCATTGTCTGTAGGAGGCCCTGGCGCATGAATCTGTGCAGCGGGAACGACCTCGGACCACCAGGGGCCGAGAAAAGCACAGTCTCATGGGGCCGGACACTCAGGGTCAGGGTAAAATCCAATATATATCTGGTGATATCTCGGGTGCCATTAGAGATAGCGCAATAAACCAAAGTGAATTATCTGCAGGAGGCCCTGGCGCATGAATTTGTTCAGCGGGAACGACCTCGGACCACCAGGGGCCGAAAAAACCACAGTCTCATTGGGCCGGTCACTCAGGGTCTGGGGAAAATCCAATATATATCTGGTGATATCTCGGGTGCTATTACAGATAGCGCATTAAATCAAAGTGCATTGTCTGTAGGAGGCCCTGGCGCATGAATCTGTGCAACGGGAACGACCTCGGACCACCAGGGGGTGAGAAAACCACAGTCTCATGGGGCCGGACACTCAGGGACAGGGGAAAATCCAATATATATCTGGTGATATCTCGGCTGCTATTACAGATAGCGCAATAAATCAAAGTGCATTACCTGTAGGAGGCCCTGGCGCATGAATCTCTGCAGCGGAAACGTCCTCGGACCTCCAGGGGCCGAGACAACGACCGTCTCATGGGGCCGGACACTCAGGGTCAGGGGAAAATCCAATATATATCTGGAGATATCTCGGGTGCTAATACAGATAGCGCAATAAATCAAAGTGCATTGTCTGTAGGTGGCCCTGGCGCATGAATCTGTGCAACGGGAACGACCTCGGACCACCAGGGGCCTAGAAAACCACAGTCTCATGGGGCCGGACACTCAGCGTCAGGGGAAAATCCAATATATATCTGGTGATATCTCGGGTGCTATTAGAGATAGCGCAATAAACCAAAGTGCATTGTCTGTAGGAGGCCCTGGCGCATGAATCTGTGCACGCGGGAACGACCTCGGACCACCAGGGTCCGAGAAAACGACCGTCGCATGGGGCCGGACACTCAGGGACAGTGAAAAATCCAATATATATCTGGTGATATCTCGGGTGCTATTACAGATAGCGCAATAAACCATAATGAATTATCTGCAGGAGGCCCTGGCGCATGAATCTGTGCACGCGGGAACGACCTCGGACCACCAGGGTCCGAGAAAACGACCGTCGCATGGGGCCGGACACTCAGGGACAGTGAAAAATCCAATATATATCTGCTGATATCTCGGGTGCTATTACAGATAGCGCAATAAATCAAAGTGCATTGTCTGTAGGAGGCCCTGGCGCATGAATCTGTGCAGAGGCAACGACCTCGGACGACCAGGGGCCGAGAAAACCACAGTCTCATGGGGCCGGACTCTCAGGGTCAGGGGAAAATCGAATATTTATCTGGTGATATCTCGGGTGCTATTAGAGATAGCGCAATAAACCAAAGTGAATTATCTGCAGGAGGCCCTGGCGCATGAATCTGTGCACGCGGGAACGACCTCGGACCACCAGGGTCCGAGAAAACGACCGTCGCATGGGGCCGGACACTCAGGGACAGTGAAAAATCCAATATATATCTGCTGATATCTCGGGTGCTATTACAGATAGCGCAATAATTCAAAGTGCATTGTCTGTAGGAGGCCCTGGCGCATGAATCTGTGCAGCGGGAACGACCTCGGACCACCAGGGTCCGAGGAAACGACCGTCTCATGGGGCCGGACACTCAGGGTCAGTGAAAAATCCAATATATATCTGCTGATATCTCGGGTGCTATTACAGATAGCGCAATAAATCAAAGTGCATTGTCTGTAGGAGGCCCTGGCGCATGAATCTGTGCAGCGGGAACGACCTCGGACCACCAGGGGCCGAAAAAACCACAGTCTCATGGGGCCGGACACTCAGGGTCAGGGTAAAATGCAATATATATCAAGGTGATATCTCGGGTGCTATTACAGATAGCGCAATAAATCAAAGTGCATTGTCTGTAGGAGGCCCTGGCGCATGAATCCGTGCAGCGGGAACGACCTCGGACCACCAGGGGCCGAAAAAACCACAGTCTCATGGGGCCGGTCACTCAGGGTCAGGGGAAAATCCAATATATATCTGGTGATATCTCGGGTGCTATTACAGATAGCGCAATAAATCAAAGTGCATTACCTGTAGGAGGCCCTGGCGCATGAATCTCTGCAGCGGAAACGTCCTCGGACCTCCAGGGGCCGAGACAACGACCGTCTCATGGGGCCGGACACTCAGGGTCAGGGGAAAATCCAATATATATCTGGAGATATCTCGGGTGCTATTACAGATAGCGCAATAAATCAAAGTGCATTGTCTGTAGGTGGCCCTGGCGCATGAATCTGTGCAACGGGAACGACCTCGGACCACCAGGGGCCAAGAAAACCACAGTCTCATGGGGCCGGACACTCAGGGTCAGGGGAAAATCCAATATATATCTGGTGATATCTCGGGTGCTATTACAGGTAGCGGAATAAATTAAAGTGAATTACCTGTAGGAGGCCCTGGCGCATGAATCTGTGCAGCGGGAACGTCCTCGGACCTCCAGGGGCCGAGACAACGACCGTCTCATGGGGCCGGACACTCAGGGTCAGTGAAAAATCCAATATATATCTGGTGATATCTCGGGTGCTATTAGAGATAGCGCAATAAACCAAAGTGAATTATCTGCAGGAGGCCCTGGCGCATGAATCTGTGCAACGGGAACGACCTCGGACCACCAGGGGCCGAGAAAACGACCGTCTCATGGGGCCGGACACTCAGGGTCAGGGTAAAATCCAATATATATCTGGTGATATCTCGGGTGCTATTACAGATAGCGCAATAAATCAAAGTGCATTGTCTGTAGGAGGCCCTGGCGCATGAATCTGTGCAGCGGGAACGACCTCGGACCACCAGGGGCCGAGAAAAGCACAGTCTCATGGGGCCGGACACTCAGGGTCAGGGTAAAATCCAATATATATCTGGTCATATCTCGGGTGCTATTAGAGAAAGCACAATAAACCAAAGTGAATTATCTGCAGGAGGACCTGGCGCATGAATCTGTGCAGCGGGAACGACCTCGGACCACCAGGGGCCGAGAAAACGACCGTCTCATGGGGCCGGACACTCAGGGTCAGTGAAAAATCCAATATATATCTGCTGATATCTCGGGTGCTATTACAGATAGCGCAATAAATCAAAGTGCATAGTCTGTAGGAGGCCCTGGCGCATGAATCTGTGCAGCGGGAACGACCTCGGACCACCAGGGGCCGAGAAAACCACAGTCTCATGGGGCCGGACACTCAGGGTCAGGGGAAAATCCAATATATATCTGGTGATATCTCGGGTGCTATTAGAGGTAGCGCAATAAACCAAAGTGAATTATCTGCAGGAGGCCCTGGCACATGAATCTGTGCAGCGGGAACGACCTCGGACCACCAGGGGCCGAGAAAAGCACAGTCTCATGGGGCCGGACACTCAGGGTCAGGGTAAAATCCAATATATATCTGGTGATATCTCTGGTGCTATTACAGATAGCGCAATAAATCAAAGTGCATTGTCTGTAGGAGGCCCTGGCGCATGAATCTGTGCAGCGGGAACGACCTCGGACCACCAGGGGCCGAGAAAACGACCGTCTCATGGGGCCGGACACTCAGGGTCAGTGAAAAATCCATTATATATCTGCTGATATCTCGGGTGCTACTACAGATAGCGCAATAAATCAAAGTGCATTGTCTGTAGGAGGCCCTGGCGCATGAATCTGTGCAGCGGGAACGACCTCGGACCACCAGGGGCCGAGAAAACCACAGTCTCATGGGGCCGGACACTCAGGGTCAGGGGAAAATCCAATATATATCTGGTGATATCTCGGGTGCTATTAGAGGTAGCGCAATAAACCAAAGTGAATTATCTGCAGGAGGCCCTGGCGCATGAATCTGTGCAACGGGAACGACCTCGGACCACCAGGGGCCGAGAAAACCACAGTCTCATGGGGCCGGACACTCAGGGTCAGGGGAAAATCCAATATAGATCTGGTGATATCTCGGGTGCTATTAGAGATAGCGCAATAAACCAAAGTGAATTATCTGCAGGAGGCCCTGGCGCATGAATCTGTGCAACGGGAACGACCTCGGACCACCAGGGGCCGAGAAAACCACAGTCTCATGGGACCGGACACTCAGGGTCAGTGGAAAATCCAATATAGATCTGGTGATATCTCGGGTGCTATTACAGGTAGCGCAATAAATCAAAGTGCATTACCTGTAGGAGGCACTGGCGCATGAATCTGTGCAGCGGGAACGTCCTCGGACCTCCAGGGGCCGAGACAACGACCGTCTCATGGGGCCGGACACTCATGGTCAGGGTAAAATCCAATATATATCTGGTGACATCTCGGGTGCTATTACAGATAGCGCAATAAATCAAAGTGCATTGTCTGTAGGAGGCCCTGGCGCATGAATCTGTGCAGCGGGAACGACCTCGGACCACCAGGGGCCGAGAAAAGCACAGTCCCATGGGGCCGGACACTCAGGGTCAGGGGAAAATCCAATATATATCTGGTGATATCTCGGGTGCTATTACAGATAGCGCAATAAATCAAAGTGCATTGTCTGTAGGAGGCCCTGGTGCATGAATCTGTGCAGCGGGAACGACCTTGGAACAGCAGGGACCGAGAAAACCACCGTCTCATGGGGCCGGACACTCAGGGTCAGGGGAAAATCCAATATATATCTGGTGATATCTCGGGTGCTATTAGAGATAGCGCAATAAACCAAAGTGAATTATCTGCAGGAGGCCCTGGCGCATGAATCTGTGCAACGGGAACGTCCTCGGACCTCCAGGGGCCGAGACAACGACCGTCTCATGGGGCCGGACACTCAGGGTCAGGGTAAAATCCAATATATATCTGGTGATAACTCGGGTGCTATTACAGATAGCGCAATAAATCAAAGTGCATTGTCTGTAGGAGGCCCTGGCGCATGAATCTGTGCAGTGGGATCGACCTCGGACCACCAGGGGCCGAAAAAACCACAGTCTCATGGGGCCGGACACTCAGGGTCAGGGTAAAATGCAATATATATCTGGTGATATCTCGGGTGCTATTAGAGGTAGCGCAATAAACCAAAGTGAATTATCTGCAGGAGGCCCTGGCGCACGAATCTGTGCAGCGGGAACGACCTCGGACCACCAGGGGCCGAGAAAACTACCGTCTCATGGGGCCGGTCACTCAGGATCAGTGAAAAATCCAATATATATCTGCTGATATCTCGGGTGCTATTAGAGATAGCGCAATAAACCAAAGTGAATTATCTGCAGGAGGCCCTGGCGCATGAATCTGTGCAGCGGGAACGACCTCGGACCACCAGGGGCCGAGACAACGACCGTCTCATGGGGCCGGACACTCAGGGTCAGGGTAAAATCCTATATATATCTGGTGATATCTCGGGTGCTATTAGAGATAGCGCAATAAACCAAAGTGAATTGTCTGCAGGAGGCCCTGGCGCATGAATCTGTGCAGCGGGAACGAACTCGGACCACCAGGGGCCGAAAAAACCACAGTCTCATGGGGCCGGACACTCAGGGTCAGGGTAAAATCCAATATATATCTGGTGATATCTCGGGTGCTATTAGAGATAGCGCAATAAACCAAAGTGCATTGTCTGTAGGAGGCCCTGGCGCATGAATCTGTGCAGCGGGAACGACCTCGGACCACCAGGGGCCGAGAAAACCACAGTCTCATGGGGCCGGACACTCAGGGTCAGGGGAAAATCCAATATATATCTGGTGATATCTCGGGTGCTATTAGAGGTAGCGCAATAAACCAAAGTGAATTATCTGCAGGAGGCCCTGGCGCATGAATCTGTGCAGCGGGAACGACCTCGGACCACCAGGGGCCGAGAAAACGACCGTCTCATGGGGCCGGACGCTCAGGGTCAGTGAAAAATCCAATATATATCTGGTGATATCTCGGGTGCTATTAGAGATAGCGCAATAAACCAAAGTGAATTATCTGCAGGAGCCCCTGGCGCATGAATCTGTGCAACGGGAACGACCTCGGACCACCAGGGGCCGAGAAAACCACAGTCTCATGGGGCCGGACACTCAGGGTCAGGGGAAAATCCAATATAGATCTGGTGATATCTCGGGTGCTATTAGAGATAGCGCAATAAACCAAAGTGAATTATCTGCAGGAGGCCCTGGCGCATGAATCTGTGCAACGGGAACGTCCTCGGACCTCCAGGGGCCGAGACAACGACCGTCTCATGGGGCCGGACACTCAGGGTCAGGGTAAAATCCAATATATATCTGGTGATATCTCGGGTGCTATTACAGATAGCGCAATAAATCAATGTGCATTGTCTGTAGGAGGCCCTGGCGCATGAATCTGTGCAGCGGGAACGACCTCGGACCACCAGGGGCCGAGAAAAGCACAGTCTCATGGGGCCGGACACTCAGGGTCAGGGTAAAATCCAATATATATCTGGTGATATCTCGGGTGCTATTAGAGATAGCACAATAAACCAAAGTGAATTATCTGCAGGAGGCTCTGGCGCATGAATCTGTGCAGCGGGAACGACCTCGGACCACCAGGGGCCGAAAAAACCACAGTCTCATGGGGCCGGACACTCAGGGTCAGGGGAAAATCCAATATATATCTGGTGATATCTCGGGTGCTATTAGAGATAGCACAATAAACCAAAGTGAATTATCTGCAGGAGGCCCTGGCGCATGAATCTGTGCAGCGGGAACGACCTCGGACCACCAGGGGCCGAGAAAACGACCGTCTCATGGGGCCGGACACTCAGGGTCAGGGGAAAATCCAATATATATCTGGTGATATCTCGGGTGCTATTAGAGGTAGCGCAATAAACCAAAGTGAATTATCTGCAGGAGGCCCTGGCGCATGAATCTGTGCAGCGGGAACGACCTCGGACCACCAGGGGCCGAAAAAACCACAGTCTCATGGGGCCGGACACTCAGGGTCAGGGTAAAATCCAATATATATCTGGTGATATCTCGGGTGCTATTAGAGATAGCGCAATAAACCAAAGTGCATTGTCTGTAGGAGGCCCTGGCGCATGAATCTGTGCAGCGGGAACGACCTCGGACCTCCAGGGGCGAGACAACCACCTTCTCATGGGGCCGGACACTCAGGGTCAGGGAAAAATCCAATATATAGCTGGTGATATCTCGGCTGCTATTACAGATAGCGCAATAAATCAAAGTGCATTACCTGTAGGAGGCCCTGGCGCATGAATCTGTGCAGCGGGAACGTCCTCGGACCTCCAGGGGCCGAGACAACGACCGTCTCATGGGGCCGGACACTCAGGGTCAGGGTAAAATCCAATATATATCTGGTGATATCTCGGGTGCTATTAGAGATAGCGCAATAAACCAAAGTGAATTGTCTGCAGGAGGCCCTGTCGCATGAATCTGTGCAGCGGGAACGACCTCGGAACACCAGGGACCGAGAAAACCACCGTCTCATGGGGCCGGACATTCAGGGTCAGTGAAAAATCCAATATATATGTGGTGATATCTCGGGTGCTATTACAGATAGCGCAATAAATCAAAGTGCATTGTCTGTAGGAGACCCTGGCGCATGAACCTGTGCAGCGGGAACGACCTCGGACCACCAGGGGCCGAGAAAACGACCGTCTCATGGGGCCGGACGCTCAGGGTCAGTGAAAAATCCAATATATATCTGGTGATATCTCGGGTGCTATTAGAGATAGCGCAATAAACCAAAGTGAATTATCTGCAGGAGGCCCTGGCGCATGAATCTGTGCAACGGGAACGACCTCGGACCACCAGGGGCCGAGAAAACGACCGTCTCATGGGGCCGGACACTCAGGGTCAGGGTAAAATCCAATATATATCTGGTGATATCTCGGGTGCTATTACAGATAGCGCAATAAATCAAAGTGCATTGTCTGTAGGAGGCCCTGGCGCATGAATCTGTGCAGCGGGAACGACCTCGGACCACCAGGGGCCGAGAAAAGCACAGTCTCATGGGGCCGGACACTCAGGGTCAGGGTAAAATCCAATATATATCTGGTCATATCTCGGGTGCTATTAGAGAAAGCACAATAAACCAAAGTGAATTATCTGCAGGAGGACCTGGCGCATGAATCTGTGCAGCGGGAACGACCTCGGACCACCAGGGGCCGAGAAAACGACCGTCTCATGGGGCCGGACACTCAGGGTCAGTGAAAAATCCAATATATATCTGCTGATATCTCGGGTGCTATTACAGATAGCGCAATAAATCAAAGTGCATAGTCTGTAGGAGGCCCTGGCGCATGAATCTGTGCAGCGGGAACGACCTCGGACCACCAGGGGCCGAGAAAACCACAGTCTCATGGGGCCGGACACTCAGGGTCAGGGGAAAATCCATTATATATCTGGTGATATCTCGGGTGCTATTACAGGTACCGCAATAAATCAAAGTGCATTGCCTGTAGGAGGCACTGGCGCATGAATCTGTGCAGCGGGAACGTCCTCGGACCTCCAGGGGCCGAGACAACGACCGTCTCATGGGGCCGGACACTCATGGTCAGGGTAAAATCCAATATATATCTGGTGATATCTCGGGTGCTATTACAGATAGCGCAATAAATCAAATTGCATTGTCTGTAGGAGGCCCTGGCGCATGAATCTGTGCAGCGGGAACGACCTCGGACCACCAGGGGCCGAGAAAACCACAGTCTCATGGGGCCGGACACTCAGGGTCAGGGGAAAATCCAATATATATCTGGTGATATCTCGGGTGATATTAGAGATAGCGCAATAAACCAAAGTGAATTATCTGCAGGAGGCCCTGGCGCATGAATCTGTGCAGCGGGAACGACCTCGGACCACCAGGGGCCGAAAAAACCACAGTCTCATGGGGTCGGACATTCAGGGTCAGTGAAAAATCCAATATATATGTGGTGATATCTCGGGTGCTATTACAGATAGCGCAATAAATCAAAGTGCATTGTCTGTAGGAGGCCCTGGCGCATGAATCTGTGCAGCGGGAACGACCTCGGACCACCAGGGGCCGAGAAAACCACAGTCCCATGGGGCCGGACACTCAGGGTCAGGGGAAAATCCAATATATATCTGGTGATATCTCGGGTGCTATTAGAGGTAGCGCAATAAACCAAAGTGAATTATCTGCAGGAGGCCCTGGCGCGTGAATCTGTGCAGCGGGAACGACCTCGGACCACCAGGGGCCGAAAAAACCACAGTCTCATGGGGCCGGACACTCAGGGTCAGGGTAAAATCCAATATATATCTGGTGATATCTCGGGTGCTATTACAGATAGCGCAATAAATCAAAGTGCATTGTCTGTAGGAGGCCCTGGTGCATGAATCTGTGCAGCGGGAACGACCTTGGAACAGCAGGGACCGAGAAAACCACCGTCTCATGGGGCCGGACACTCAGGGTCAGGGGAAAATCCAATATATATCTGGTGATATCTCGGGTGCTATTAGAGATAGCGCAATAAACCAAAGTGAATTATCTGCAGGAGGCCCTGGCGCATGAATCTGTGCAACGGGAACGTCCTCGGACCTCCAGGGGCCGAGACAACGACCGTCTCATGGGGCCGGACACTCAGGGTCAGGGTAAAATCCAATATATATCTGGTGATATCTCGGGTGCTATTACAGATAGCGCAATAAATCAAAGTGCATTGTCTGTAGGAGGCCCTGGCGCATGAATCTGTGCAGTGGGATCGACCTCGGACCACCAGGGGCCGAAAAAACCACAGTCTCATGGGGCCGGACACTCAGGGTCAGGGTAAAATGCCATATATATCTGGTGATATCTCGGGTGCTATTAGAGGTAGCGCAATAAACCAAAGTGAATTATCTGCAGGAGGCCCTGGCGCACGAATCTGTGCAGCGGGAACGACCTCGGACCACCAGGGGCCGAGAAAACTACCGTCTCATGGGGCCGGTCACTCAGGATCAGTGAAAAATCCAATATATATCTGCTGATATCTCGGGTGCTATTAGAGATAGCGCAATAAACCAAAGTGAATTATCTGCAGGAGGCCCTGGCGCATGAATCTGTGCAGCGGGAACGACCTCGGACCACCAGGGGCCGAGACAACGACCGTCTCATGGGGCCGGACACTCAGGGTCAGGGTAAAATCCTATATATATCTGGTGATATCTCGGGTGCTATTAGAGATAGCGCAATAAACCAAAGTGAATTGTCTGCAGGAGGCCCTGGCGCATGAATCTGTGCAGCGGGAACGACCTCGGACCACCAGGGGCCGAAAAAACCACAGTCTCATGGGGCCGGACACTCAGGGTCAGGGTAAAATCCAATATATATCTGGTGATATCTCGGGTGCTATTAGAGATAGCGCAATAAACCAAAGTGCATTGTCTGTAGGAGGCCTTGGCGCATGAATCTGTGCAGCGGGAACGACCTTGGAACACCAGGGACCGAGAAAACCACCGTCTCATGGGGCCGGACACTCAGGGTCAGTGAAAAATCCAATATATATGTGGTGATATCTCGGGTGCTATTACAGATAGCGCAATAAATCAATGTGCATTGTCTGTAGGAGACCCTGGCGCATGAACCTGTGCAGCGGGAACGACCTCGGACCACCAGGGGCCGAGAAAACGACCGTCTCATGGGGCCGGACGCTCAGGGTCAGTGAAAAATCCAATATATATCTGGTGATATCTCGGGTGCTATTAGAGATAGCGCAATAAACCAAAGTGAATTATCTGCAGGAGGCCCTGGCGCATGAATCTGTGCAACGGGAACGACCTCGGACCACCAGGGGCCGAGAAAACCACAGTCTCATGGGGCCGGACACTCAGGGTCAGGGGAAAATCCAATATAGATCTGGTGATATCTCGGGTGCTATTAGAGATAGCGCAATAAACCAAAGTGAATTATCTGCAGGAGGCCCTGGCGCATGAATCTGTGCAACGGGAACGTCCTCGGACCTCCAGGGGCCGAGACAACGACCGTCTCATGGGGCCGGACACTCAGGGTCAGGGTAAAATCCAATATATATCTGGTGATATCTCGGGTGCTATTACAGATAGCGCAATAAATCAATGTGCATTGTCTGTAGGAGGCCCTGGCGCATGAATCTGTGCAGCGGAAACGACCTCGGACCACCAGGGGCCGAGAAAAGCACAGTCTCATGGGGCCGGACACTCAGGGTCAGGGTAAAATCCAATATATATCTGGTGATATCTCGGGTGCTATTAGAGATAGCACAATAAACCAAAGTGAATTATCTGCAGGAGGCTCTGGCGCATAAATCTGTGCAGCGGGAACGACCTCGGACCACCAGGGGCCGAGAAAACCACAGTCTCATGGGGCCGGACACTCAGGGTCAGGGGAAAATCCAATATATATCTGGTGATATCTCGGGTGCTATTAGAGGTAGCGCAATAAACCAAAGTGAATTATCTGCAGGAGGCCCTGGCGCATGAATCTGTGCAGCGGGAACGACCTCGGACCACCAGGGGCCGAAAAAACCACAGTCTCATGGGGCCGGACACTCAGGGTCAGGGGAAAATCCAATATATATCTGGTGATATCTCGGGTGCTATTAGAGATAGCACAATAAACCAAAGTGAATTATCTGCAGGAGGCCCTGGCGCATGAATCTGTGCAGCGGGAACGACCTCGGACCACCAGGGGCCGAGAAAACGACCGTCTCATGGGGCCGGACACTCAGGGTCAGGGGAAAATCCAATATATATCTGGTGATATCTCGGGTGCTATTAGAGGTAGCGCAATAAACCAAAGTGAATTATCTGCAGGAGGCCCTGGCGCATGAATCTGTGCAGCGGGAACGACCTCGGACCACCAGGGGCCGAAAAAACCACAGTCTCATGGGGCCGGACACTCAGGGTCAGGGTAAAATCCAATATATATCTGGTGATATCTCGGGTGCTATTACAGATAGCGCAATAAATCAAAGTGCATTGTCTGTAGGAGGCCCTGGCGCATGAATCTGTGCAGCGGGAACGACCTCGGACCACCAGGGACCGAGAAAACGACCGCCTCATGGGGCCGGATACTCAGGGTCAGGGGAAAATCCAATATATATCTGGTGATATCTCGGGTGCTATTACAGATAGCGCAATAAATCAATGTGCATTGTCTGTAGGAGACCCTGGCGCATGAACCTGTGCAGCGGGAACGACCTCGGACCACCAGGGGCCGAGAAAACCACAGTCTCATGGGGCCGGACACTCAGGGTCAGGGGAAAATCCAATATATATCTGGTGATATCTCGGGTGCTATTAGAGATAGCGCAATAAACCAAAGTGAATTATCTGCAGGAGGCCCTGGCGCATGAATCTGTGCAGCGGGAACGACCTCGGACCACCAGGGGCCGAGAAAACTACCGTCTCATGGGGCCGGTCACTCAGGATCAGTGAAAAATCCAATAAATATCTGCTGATATCTCGGGTGCTATTAGAGATAGCGCAATAAACCAAAGTGAATTATCTGCAGGAGGCCCTGGCGCATGAATCTGTGCAGCGGGAACGACCTCGGACCACCAGGGGCCGAGAAAACGACCGCCTCATGGGGCCGGACACTCAGGGTCAGTGAAAAATCCAATATATATCTGGTGATATCTCGATTGCTATTACAGATAGCGCAATAAACCAAAGTGAATTATCTGCAGGAGGCCCTGGCGCATGAATCTGTGCAGCGGGAACGACCTCGGACCACCAGGGGCCGAGAAAACTACCGTCTCATGGGGCCGGTCACTCAGGATCAGTGAAAAATCCAATATATATCTGCTGATATCTCGGGTGCTATTAGAGATAGCGCAATAAACCAAAGTGAATTATCTGCAGGAGGCCCTGGCGCATGAATCTGTGCAGCGGGAACGACCTCGGACCACCAGGGGCCGAGAAAACGACCGTCTCATGGGGCCGGACACTCAGGGTCAGTGAAAAATCCAATATATATCTGCTGATATCTCGGGTGCTATTACAGATAGCGCAATAAATCAAAGTGCATTGTCTGTAGGAGGCCCTGGCGCATGAATCTGTGCAGCGGGAACGACCTCGGACCACCAGGGGCCGAAAAAACCGCAGTCTCATGGGGCCGGACACTCAGGGTCAGGGTAAAATCCAAAATATATCTGGTGATATCTCGGGTGCTATTACAGATAGCGCAATAAATCAAAGTGCATTGTCTGTAGGAGGCCCTGCCGCATGAATCTGTGCAGCGGGAACGACCTCGGACCTCCAGGGGCGAGACAACCACCTTCTCATGGGGCCGGACACTCAGGGTCAGGGAAAAATCCAATATATAGCTGGTGATATCTCGGCTGCTATTACAGATAGCGCAATAAATCAAAGTGCATTACCTGTAGGAGGCCCTGGCGCATGAATCTGTGCAGCGGGAACGTCCTCGGACCTCCAGGGGCCGAGACAACGACCGTCTCATGGGGCCGGACACTCAGGGTCAGGGTAAAATCCAATATATATCCGGTGATATCTCGGGTGCTATTAGAGATAGCGCAATAAACCAAAGTGAATTGTCTGCAGGAGGCCCTGTCGCATGAATCTGTGCAGCGGGAACGACCTCGGACCACCAGGGGCCGAAAAAACCACAGTCTCATGGGGCCGGACACTCAGGGTCAGGGTAAAATCCAATATATATCTGGTGATATCTCGGGTGCTATTAGAGATAGCGCAATAAACCAAAGTGCATTGTCTGTAGGAGGACCTGGCGCATGAATCTGTGCAGCGGGAACGACCTCGGACCACCAGGGGCCGAGAAAACTACCGTCTCATGGGGCCGGTCACTCAGGATCAGTGTAAAATCCAATATATATCTGCTGATATCTCGGGTGCTATTACAGATAGCGCAATAAATCAAAGTGCATTGTATGTAGGAGGCCCTGGCGCATGAATCTGTGCAGCGGGAACGACCTCGGACCACCAGGGGCCGAAAAAACCGCAGTCTCATGGGGCCGGACACTCAAGGTCAGGGTAAAATCCAATATATATCTGGTGATATCTCGGGTGCTATTACAGATAGCGCAATAAATCAAAGTGAATTATCTGCAGGAGGCCCTGGCGCATGAATCTGTGCAGCGGGAACGACCTCGGACCACCAGGGGCCGAGAAAACCACAGTCTCATGGGGCCGGACACTCAGGGTCAGGGTAAAATCCAAAATATATCTGGTGATATCTCGGGTGCTATTACAGATAGCGCAATAAATCAAAGTGCATTGTCTGTAGGAGGCCCTGCCGCATGAATCTGTGCAGCGGGAACGACCTCGGACCTCCAGGGGCGAGACAACCACCTTCTCATGGGGCCGGACACTCAGGGTCAGGGAAAAATCCAATATATAGCTGGTGATATCTCGGCTGCTATTACAGATAGCGCAATAAATCCAAGTGCATTACCTGTAGGAGGCCCTGGCGCATGAATCTGTGCAGCGGGAACGTCCTCGGACCTCCAGGGGCCGAGACAACGACCGTCGCATGGGGCCGGACACTCAGGGTCAGGGTAAAATCCAATATATATCTGGTGATATCTCGGGTGCTATTAGAGATAGCGCAATAAACCAAAGTGAATTGTCTGCAGGAGGCCCTGGCGCATGAATCTGTGCAGCGGGAACGACCTCGGACCACCAGGGGCCGAAAAAACCAAAGTCTCATGGGGCCGGACACTCAGGGTCAGGGTAAAATCCAATATATATCTGGTGATATCTCGGGTGCTATTAGAGATAGCGCAATAAACCAAAGTGCATTGTCTGTAGGAGGCCCTGGCGCATGAATCTGTGCAGCGGGAACGACCTTGGAACACCAGGGACCGAGAAAACCACCGTCTCATGGGGCCGGACACTCAGGGTCAGTGAAAAATCCAATATATATGTGGTGATATCTCGGGTGCTATTACAGATAGCGCAATAAATCAATGTGCATTGTCTGTAGGAGACCCTGGCGCATGAACCTGTGCAGCGGGAACGACCTCGGACCACCAGGGGCCGAGAAAACCACAGTCTCATGGGGCCGGACACTCAGGGTCAGTGGAAAATCCAATATATATCTGGTGATATCTCGGGTGCTACTAGAGATAGCGCAATAAACCAAAGTGCATTGTCTGTAGGAGGCCCTGGCGCATGAATCTGTGCAGCGGGAACGACCTTGGAACACCAGGGACCGAGAAAACCACCGTCTCATGGGGCCGGACACTCAGGGTCAGTGAAAAATCCAATATATATGTGGTGATATCTCGGGTGCTATTACAGATAGCGCAATAAATCAATGTGCATTGTCTGTAGGAGACCCTGGCGCATGAACCTGTGCAGCGGGAACGACCTCGGACCACCAGGGGCCGAGAAAACCACAGTCTCATGGGGCCGGACACTCAGGGTCAGTGGAAAATCCAATATATATCTGGTGATATCTCGGGTGCTACTAGAGATAGCGGAATAAACCAAAGTGAATTATCTGCAGGAGGCCCTGGCGCATGAATCTGTGCAGCGGGAACGACCTCGGACCACCAGGGTCCGAGAAAACGACCGTCTCATGGGGCCGGACACTCAGGGTCAGTGAAAAATCCAATATATATCTGGTGATATCTCGGGTGCTATTACAGATAGCGCAATAAATCAAAGTGAATTATCTGCAGGAGGCCCTGGCGCATGAATCTGTGCAGCGGGCACGACCTCGGACCACCAGGGGCCGAGAAAACCACAGTCTCATGGGGCCGGTCACTCAGGATCAGTGAAAAATCCAATATATATCTGCTGATATCTCGGGTGCTATTACAGATAGCGCAATAAATCAAAGTGCATTGTCTGTAGTAGGCCCTGGCGCTTGAATCTGTGCAGCGGGAACGACCTCGGACCACCAGGGGCGGAGAAAACGACCGCCTCATGGGGCCGGACACTCAGGGTCAGTGAAAAATCCAATATATATCTGGTGATATCTCGATTGCTATTACAGATAGCGCAATAAATCAAAGTGCATTGTCTGTAGGAGGCCCTGGCGCATGAATCTGTGCAGCGGGAACGACCTCGGACCTCCAGGGGCGAGACAACCACCTTCTCATGGGGCCGGACACTCAGGGTCAGGGAAAAATCCAATATATATCTGGTGATATTTCGGCTGCTATTACAGATAGCGCAATAAATCAAAGTGCATTGTCTGTAGGAGGCCCTGGCGCATGAATCTGTGCAGCGGGAACGACCTCGGACCACCAGGGGCCGAGAAAACCACAGTCTCATGGGGCCGGACACTCAGGGTCAGGGGAAAATCCAATATATATCTGGTGATATCTCGGGTGCTATTAGAGATAGCGCAATAAACCAAAGTGCATTGTCTGTAGGAGGCCCTGGCGCATGAATCTGTGCAGCGGGAACGACCTCGGAACACCAGGGACCGAGAAAACCACCGTCTCATGGGGCCGTACACTCAGTGTCAGTGAAAAATCCAATATATATGTGGTGATATCTCGGGTGCTATTACAGATAGCGCAATAAATCAAAGTGCATTGTCTGTAGGAGACCCTGGCGCATGAACGTGTGCAGCGGGAACGACCTCGGACCACCAGGGTCCGAGAAAACGACCGTCTCATGGGGCCGGACACTCAGGGTCAGTGAAAAATCCAATATATATCTGGTGATATCTCGGGTGCTATTACAGATAGCGCAATAAATCAAAGTGAATTATCTGCAGGAGGCCCTGGCGCATGAATCTGTGCAGCGGGCACGACCTCGGACCACCAGGGGCCGAGAAAACCACAGTCTCATGGGGCCGGACACTCAGGGTCAGGGGAAAATCCAATATATATCTGGTGTTATCTCGGGTGCTATTAGAGATAGCGCAATAAACCAAAGTGCATTGTCTGTAGGAGGCCCTGGCGCATGAATCTGTGCAGCGGGAACGACCTCGGAACACCAGGGACCGAGAAAACCACCGTCTCATGGGGCCGGACACTCAGGGTCAGGGTAAAATCCAATATATATCTGGTGATATCTCGGGTGCTATTAGAGATAGCGCAATAAACCAAAGTGCATTGTCTGTAGGAGGCCCTGGCGCATGAATCTGTGCAGCGGGAACGACCTTGGAACACCAGGGACCGAGAAAACCACAGTCTCATGGGGCCGGACACTCAGGGTCAGGGGAAAATCCAATATATATCTGGTGATATCTCGGGTGCTATTAGAGATAGCGCAATAAACCAAAGTGAATTATCTGCAGGAGGCCCTGGCGCATGAATCTGTGCAGCGGGAACGACCTCGGACCACCAGGGGCCGAGAAAACTACCGTCTCATGGGGCCGGTCACTCAGGATCAGTGAAAAATCCAATATATATCTGCTGATATCTCGGGTGCTATTAGAGATAGCGCAATAAACCAAAGTGAATTATCTGCAGGAGGCCCTGGCGCATGAATCTGTGCAGCGGGAACGACCTCGGACCACCAGGGGCCGAGACAACGACCGTCTCATGGGGCCGGACACTCAGGGTCAGGGTAAAATCCAATATATATCTGGTGATATCTCGGGTGCTATTAGAGATAGCGCAATAAACCAAAGTGAATTGTCTGCAGGAGGCCCTGGCGCATGAATCTGTGCAGCGGGAACGACCTCGGACCACCAGGGGCCGAAAAAACCACAGTCTCATGGGGCCGGACACTCAGGGTCAGGGGAAAATCCAATATATATCTGGTGATATCTCGGGTGGTATTAGAGATAGCGCAATAAACCAAAGTGAATTATCTGCAGGAGGCCCTGGCGCATGAATCTGTGCAGCGGGAACGACCTCGGACCCCCAGGGGCCGAGAAAACTACCGTCTCATGGGGCCGGTCACTCAGGATCAGTGAAAAATCCAATATATATCTGCTGATATCTCGGGTGCTATTACAGATAGCGCAATAAATCAAAGTGCATTATCTGCAGGAGGCCCTGGCGCATGATTCTGTGCAGCGGGAACGACCTTGGAACACCAGGGACCGAGAAAACCACAGTCTCATGGGGCCGGACACTCAGGGTCAGGGGAAAATCCAATATATATCTGGTGATATCTCGGGTGCTATTAGAGATAGCGCAATAAACCAAAGTGAATTATCTGCAGGAGGCCCTGGCGCATGAATCTGTGCAGCGGGAACGACCTCGGACCACCAGGGGCCGAGAAAACGACCGTCTCATGGGGCCGGACACTCAGGGTCAGTGAAAAATCCAATATATATCTGCTGATATCTCGGGTGCTATTACAGATAGCGCAATAAATCAAAGTGCATTGTCTGTAGGAGGCCCTGGCGCATGAATCTGTGCAGCGGGAACGACCTCGGACCACCAGGGGCCGAAAAAACCGCAGTCTCATGGGGCCGGACACTCAGGGTCAGGGTAAAATCCAAAATATATCTGGTGATATCTCGGGTGCTATTACAGATAGCGCAATAAATCAAAGTGCATTGTCTGTAGGAGGCCCTGCCGCATGAATCTGTGCAGCGGGAACGACCTCGGACCTCCAGGGGCGAGACAACCACCTTCTCATGGGGCCGGACACTCAGGGTCAGGGAAAAATCCAATATATAGCTGGTGATATCTCGGCTGCTATTACAGATAGCGCAATAAATCAAAGTGCATTACCTGTAGGAGGCCCTGGCGCATGAATCTGTGCAGCGGGAACGTCCTCGGACCTCCAGTGGCCGAGACAACGACCGTCTCATGGGGCCGGACACTCAGGGTCAGGGTAAAATCCAATATATATCTGGTGATATCTCGATTGCTATTACAGATAGCGCAATAAATCAAAGTGCATTGTCTGTAGGAGGCCCTGGCGCATGAATCTGTGCAGCGGGAACGACCTCGGACCACCAGGGGCCGAGAAAACCACAGTCTCATGGGGCCGGACACTCAGGGTCAGGGGAAAATCCAATATATATCTGGTGATATCTCGGGTGTTATTAGAGATAGCGCAATAAACCAAAGTGCATTGTCTGTAGGAGGCCCTGGCGCATGAATCTGTGCAGCGGGAACGACCTCGGAACACCAGCGACCGAGAAAACCACCGTCTCATGGGGCCGTACACTCAGTGTCAGTGAAAAATCCAATATATATGTGGTGATATCTCGGGTGCTATTACAGATAGCGCAATAAATCAAAGTGCATTGTCTGTAGGAGACCCTGGCGCATGAACCTGTGCAGCGGGAACGACCTCGGACTACCAGGGTCCGAGAAAACGACCGTCTCATGGGGCCGGACACTCAGGGTCAGTGAAAAATCCAATATATATCTGGTGATATCTCCGGTGCTATTACAGATAGCGCAATAAATCAAAGTGAATTATCTGCAGGAGGCCCTGGCGCATGAATCTGTGCAGCGGGAACGACCTCGGACCACCAGGGGCCGAGAAAACCACAGTCTCATGGGGCCGGACACTCAGGGTCAGGGGAAAATCCAATATATATCTGGTGTTATCTCGGGTGCTATTAGAGATAGCGCAATAAACCAAAGTGCATTGTCTGTAGGAGGCCCTGGCGCATGAATCTGTGCAGCGGGAACGACCTCGGAACACCAGGGACCGAGAAAACCACCGTCTCATGGGGCCGGACACTCAGTGTCAGTGAAAAATCCAATATATATCTGCTGATATCTCGGGTGCTATTAGAGATAGCGCAATAAACCAAAGTGAATTATCTGCAGGAGGCCCTGGCGCATGAATCTGTGCAGCGGGAACGAACTCGGACCACCAGGGGCCGAGAAAACGACCGTCTCATGGGGCCGGACACTCAGGGTCAGTGAAAAATCCAATATATATCTGCTGATATCTCGGGTGCTATTACAGATAGCGCAATAAATCAAAGTGCATTGTCTGTAGGAGGCCCTGGCGCATGAATCTGTGCAGCGGGAACGACCTCGGACCACCAGGGGCCGAAAAAACCGCAGTCTCATGGGGCCGGACACTCAGGGTCAGGGTAAAATCCAAAATATATCTGGTGATATCTCGGGTGCTATTACAGATAGCGCAATAAATCAAAGTGCATTGTCTGTAGGAGGCCCTGCCGCATGAATCTGTGCAGCGGGAACGACCTCGGACCTCCAGGGGCGAGACAACCACCTTCTCATGGGGCCGGACACTCAGGGTCAGGGAAAAATCCAATATATAGCTGGTGATATCTCGGCTGCTATTACAGATAGCGCAATAAATCAAAGTGCATTACCTGTAGGAGGCCCTGGCGCATGAATCTGTGCAGCGGGAACGTCCTCGGACCTCCAGGGGCCGAGACAACGACCGTCGCATGGGGCCGGACACTCAGGGTCAGGGTAAAATCCAATATATATCTGGTGATATCTCGGGTGCTATTAGAGATAGCGCAATAAACCAAAGTGAATTGTCTGCAGGAGGCCCTGGCGCATGAATCTGTGCAGCGGGAACGACCTCGGACCACCAGGGGCCGAAAAAACCACAGTCTCATGGGGCCGGACACTCAGGGTCAGGGTAAAATCCAATATATATCTGGTGATATCTCGGGTGCTATTAGAGATAGCGCAATAAATCAATGTGCATTGTCTGTAGGAGACCCTGGCGCATGAACCTGTGCAGCGGGAACGACCTCGGACCACCAGGGGCCGAGAAAACCACAGTCTCATGGGGCCGGACACTCAGGGTCAGGGGAAAATCCAATATATATCTGGTGATATCTCGGGTGCTACTAGAGATAGCGGAATAAACCAAAGTGAATTATCTGCAGGAGGCCCTGGCGCATGAATCTGTGCAGCGGGAACGACCTCGGACCACCAGGGGCCGAGAAAACTACCGTCTCATGGGGCCGGTCACTCAGGATCAGTGAAAAATCCAATATATATCTGCTGATATCTCGGGTGCTATTACAGATAGCGCAATAAATCAAAGTGCATTGTCTGTAGTAGGCCCTGGCGCTTGAATCTGTGCAGCGGGAACGACCTCGGACCACCAGGGGCCGAGAAAACGACCGCCTCATGGGGCCGGACACTCAGGGTCAGTGAAAAATCCAATATATATCTGGTGATATCTCGATTGCTATTACAGATAGCGCAATAAATCAAAGTGCATTGTCTGTAGGAGGCCCTGGCGCATGAATCTGTGCAGCGGGAACGACCTCGGACCTCCAGGGGCGAGACAACCACCTTCTCATGGGGCCGGACACTCAGGGTCAGGGAAAAATCCAATATATATCTGGTGATATTTCGGCTGCTATTACAGATAGCGCAATAAATCAAAGTGCATTACCTGTAGGAGGCCCTGGCGCATGAATCTGTGCAGCGGGAACGTCCTCAGACCTCCAGGGGCCGAGACAACGACCGTCTCATGGGGCCGGACACTCAGGGTCAGGGGAAAATCCAATATATAGCTGGTGATATCTCGGCTGCTATTACAGATAGCGCAATAAATCAAAGTGCATTATCTGCAGGAGGCCCTGGCGCATGAATCTGTGCAGCGGGAACGACCTCGGACCACCAGGGGCCGAGACAACGACCGTCTCATGGGGCCGGACACTCAGGGTCAGGGTAAAATCCAATATATATCTGGTGATATCTCGGGTGCTATTAGAGATAGCGCAATAAACCAAAGTGAATTATCTGCAGGAGGCCCTGGCGCATGAATCTGTGCAGCGGGAACGACCTCGGACCACCAGGGGCCGAGAAAACGACCGTCTCATGGGGCCGGACACTCAGGGTCAGTGAAAAATCCAATATATATCTGCTGATATCTCGGGTGCTATTACAGATAGCGCAATAAATCAAAGTGCATTGTCTGTAGGAGGCCCTGGCGCATGAATCTGTGCAGCGGGAACGACCTCGGACCACCAGGGGCCGAAAAAACCGCAGTCTCATGGGGCCGGACACTCAGGGTCTGGGTAAAATCCAAAATATATCTGGTGATATCTCGGGTGCTATTACAGATAGCGCAAAAAATCAAAGTGCATTGTCTGTAGGAGGCCCTGCCGCATGAATCTGTGCAGCGGGAACGACCTCGGACCTCCAGGGGCGAGACAACCACCTTCTCATGGGGCCGGACACTCAGGGTCAGGGAAAAATCCAATATATAGCTGGTGATATCTCGGCTGCTATTACAGATAGCGCAATAAATCAAAGTGCATTACCTGTAGGAGGCCCTGGCGCATGAATCTGTGCAGCGGGAACGTCCTCGGACCTCCAGGGGCCGAGACAACGACCGTCTCATGGGGCCGGACACTCAGGGTCAGGGTAAAATCCAATATATATCTGGTGATATCTCGGGTGCTATTAGAGATAGCGCAATAAACCAAAGTGAATTATCTGCAGGAGGCCCTGGCGCATGAATCTGTGCAGCGGGAACGACCTCGGACCACCAGGGGCCGAGAAAACTACCGTCTCATGGGGCCGGTCACTCAGGATCAGTGAAAAATCCAATATATATCTGGTGATATCTCGATTGCTATTACAGATAGCGCAATAAATCAAAGTGCATTGTCTGTAGGAGGCCCTGGCGCATGAATCTGTGCAGCGGGAACGACCTCGGACCTCCAGGGGCCGAGAAAACCACCGTCTCATGGGGCCGGACACTCAGGGTCAGTGAAAAATCCAATATATATGTGGTGATATCTCGGGTGCTATTACAGATAGCGCAATAAATCAATGTGCATTGTCTGTAGGAGACCCTGGCGCATGAACCTGTGCAGCGGGGACGACCTCGGACCACCAGGGGCCGAGAAAACCACAGTCTCATGGGGCCGGACACTCAGGGTCAGGGGAAAATCCAATATATATCTGGTGATATCTCGGGTGCTATTAGAGATAGCGCAATAAACCAAAGTGAATTATCTGCAGGAGGCCCTGGCGCATGAATCTGTGCAGCGGGAACGACCTCGGACCACCAGGGGCCGAGAAAACCACCGTCTCATGGGGCCGGACACTCAGGGTCAGGGTAAAATCCAATATATATCTGCTGATATCTCGGGTGCTATTACAGATAGCGCAATAAATCAAAGTGCATTGTATGTAGGAGGCCCTGGCGCATGAATCTGTGCAGCGGGAACGACCTCGGACCACCAGGGGCCGAAAAAACCGCAGTCTCATGGGGCCGGACACTCAGGGTCAGGGTAAAATCCAATATATATCTGGTGATATCTCGGGTGCTATTACAGATAGCGCAATAAATCAAAGTGCATTGTCTGTAGTAGGCCCTGGCGCTTGAATCTGTGCAGCGGGAACGACCTCGGACCACCAGGGGCCGAGGAAACGACCGCCTCATGGGGCCGGACACTCAGGGTCAGTGAAAAATCCAATATATATCTGGTGATATCTCGATTGCTATTACAGATAGCGCAATAAATCAAAGTGCATTGTCTGTAGGAGGCCCAGGCGCATGAATCTGTGCAGCGGGAACGACCTCGGACCTCCAGGGGCGAGACAACCACCTTCTCATGGGGCCGGACACTCAGGGTCAGGGAAAAATCCAATATATATCTGGTGATATTTCGGCTGCTATTACAGATAGCGCAATAAATCAAAGTGCATTACCTGTAGGATGCCCTGGCGCATGAATCTGTGCAGCGGGAACGTCCTCAGACCTCCAGGGGCCGAGACAACGACCGTCTCATGGGGCCGGACACTCAGGGTCAGGGTAAAATCCAAAATATATCTGGTGATATCTCGGGTGCTATTAGAGATAGCGCAATAAACCAAAGTGAATTGTCTGCAGGAGGCCCTGGCGCAGGAATCTGTGCTGCGGGAACGACCTCGGACCACCAGGGGCCGAAAAAACCACAGTCTCATGGGGCCGGAAACTCAGGGTCAGGGTAAAATCCAATATATATCTGGTGATATCTCGGGTGCTATTGCAGATAGCGCAATAAATCAAAGTGCATTGTCTGTAGGAGGCCCTGGCGCATGAATCTGTGCAGCGGGAACGACCTCGGACCACCAGGGGCCGAGAAAACCACAGTCTCATGGGGCCGGACACTCAGGGTCAGGGGAAAATCCAATATATATCTGGTGATATCTCGGGTGTTATTAGAGATAGCGCAATAAACCAAAGTGCATTGTCTGTAGGAGGCCCTGGCGCATGAATCTGTGCAGCGGGAACGACCTCGGAACACCAGGGACCGAGAAAACCACCGTCTCATGGGGCCGTACACTCAGTGTCAGTGAAAAATCCAATATATATGTGGTGATATCTCGGGTGCTATTACAGATAGCGCAATAAATCAAAGTGCATTGTCTGTAGGAGACCCTGGCGCATGAACGTGTGCAGCGGGAACGGCCTCGGACCACCAGGGTCCGAGAAAACGACCGTCTCATGGGGCTGGACACTCAGGGTCAGTGAAAAATCCAATATATATCTGGTGATATCTCGGGTGCTATTACAGATAGCGCAATAAATCAAAGTGAATTATCTGCAGGAGGCCCTGGCGCATGAATCTGTGCAGCGGGCACGACCTCGGACCACCAGGGGCCGAGAAAACCACAGTCTCATGGGGCCGGACACTCAGGGTCAGGGGAAAATCCAATATATATCTGGTGTTATCTCGGGTGCTATTAGAGATAGCGCAATAAACCAAAGTGCATTGTCTGTAGGAGGCCCTGGCGCATGAATCTGTGCAGCGGGAACGACCTCGGAACACCAGGGACCGAGAAAACCACCGTCTCATGGGGCCGGACACTCAGTGTCAGTGAAAAATCCAATATATATGTGGTGATATCTCGGGTGCTATTACAGATAGCGCAATAAATCAATGTGCATTGTCTGTAGGAGACCCTGGCGCATGCACCTGAGCAGCGGGAACGACCTCGGACCACCAGGGTCCGAGAAAACGACCGTCTCATGGGGCCGGACACTCAGGGTCAGTGAAAAATCCAATATATATCTGGTGATATCTCGGGTGCTATTACAGATAGCGCAATAAATCAAAGTGCATTGTCTGTAGGAGGCCCTGGCGCATGAATCTGTGCAGCGGGAACGACCTCGGACCGCCAGGGGCCGAAAAAACCACAGTCTCATGGGGCCGGACACTCAGGGTCAGGGTAAAATGCAATATATATCTGGTGATATCTCGGGTGCTATTACAGATAGCGCAATAAATCAAAGTGCATTGTCTGTAGGAGGCCCTGGCGCATGAATCTGTGCAGCGGGAACGACCTTGGAACACCAGGGACCGAGAAAACAACCGTCTCATGGGGCCGGACACTCAGGGTCAGTGAAAAATCCAATATATATGTGGTGATATCTCGGGTGCTATTACAGATAGCGTAATAAATCAATGTGCACTGTCTGTAGGAGACCCTGGCGCATGAACCTGTGCAGCGGGAACGACCTCGGACCACCAGGGGCCGAGAAAACCACAGTCTCATGGGGCCGGACACTCAGGGTCAGGGGAAAATCCAATATATATCTGGTGATATCTCGGGTGCTATTAGAGATAGCGCAATAAACCAAAGTGAATTATCTGCAGGAGGCCCTGGCGCATGAATCTGTGCAGCGGGAACGACCTCGGACCACCAGGGGCCGAGAAAACTACCGTCTCATGGGGCCGGTCACTCAGGATCAGTGAAAAATCCAATATATATCTGCTGATATCTCGGGTGCTATTAGAGATAGCGCAATAAACCAAAGTGAATTATCTGCAGGAGGCCCTGGCGCATGAATCTGTGCAGCGGGAACGACCTCGGACCACCAGAGGCCGAGAAAACGACCGTCTCATGGGGCCGGACACTCAGGGTCAGTGAAAAATCCAATATATATCTGCTGATATCTCGGGTGCTATTACAGATAGCGCAATAAATCAAAGTGCATTGTCTGTAGGAGGCCCTGGCGCATGAATCTGTGCAGCGGGAACGACCGCGGACCACCAGGGGCCGAAAAAACCGCAGTCTCATGGGGCCGGACACTCAGGTTCAGGGTAAAATCCAATATATATCTGGTGATATCTCGGGTGCTATTGCAGATAGCGCAATAAATCAAAGTGCATTGTCTGTAGGAGGCCCTGGCGCATGAATCTGTGCAGCGGGAACGACCTCGGACCACCAGGGGCCGAGAAAACCACAGTCTCATGGGGCCGGACACTCAGGGTCAGGGGAAAATCCAATATATATCTGGTGATATCTCGGGTGTTATTAGAGATAGCGCAATAAACCAAAGTGCATTGTCTGTAGGAGGCCCTGGCGCATGAATCTGTGCAGCGGGAACGACCTCGGAACACCAGGGACCGAGAAAACCACCGTCTCATGGGGCCGTACACTCAGTGTCAGTGAAAAATCCAATATATATGTGGTGATATCTCGGGTGCTATTACAGATAGCGCAATAAATCAAAGTGCATTGTCTGTAGGAGACCCTGGCGCATGAACGTGTGCAGCGGGAACGACCTCGGACCACCAGGGTCCGAGAAAACGACCGTCTCATGGGGCTGGACACTCAGGGTCAGTGAAAAATCCAATATATATCTGGTGATATCTCGGGTGCTATTACAGATAGCGCAATAAATCAAAGTGAATTATCTGCAGGAGGCCCTGGCGCATGAATCTGTGCAGCGGGCACGACCTCGGACCACCAGGGGCCGAGAAAACCACAGTCTCATGGGGCCGGACACTCAGGGTCAGGGGAAAATCCAATATATATCTGGTGTTATCTCGGGTGCTATTAGAGATAGCGCAATAAACCAAAGTGCATTGTCTGTAGGAGGCCCTGGCGCATGAATCTGTGCAGCGGGAACGACCTCGGAACACCAGGGACCGAGAAAACCACCGTCTCATGGGGCCGGACACTCAGTGTCAGTGAAAAATCCAATATATATGTGGTGATATCTCGGGTGCTATTACAGATAGCGCAATAAATCAATGTGCATTGTCTGTAGGAGACCCTGGCGCATGCACCTGAGCAGCGGGAACGACCTCGGACCACCAGGGTCCGAGAAAACGACCGTCTCATGGGGCCGGACACTCAGGGTCAGTGAAAAATCCAATATATATCTGGTGATATCTCGGGTGCTATTACAGATAGCGCAATAAATCAAAGTGCATTGTCTGTAGGAGGCCCTGGCGCATGAATCTGTGCAGCGGGAACGACCTCGGACCGCCAGGGGCCGAAAAAACCACAGTCTCATGGGGCCGGACACTCAGGGTCAGGGTAAAATGCAATATATATCTGGTGATATCTCGGGTGCTATTACAGATAGCGCAATAAATCAAAGTGCATTGTCTGTAGGAGGCCCTGGCGCATGAATCTGTGCAGCGGGAACGACCTTGGAACACCAGGGACCGAGAAAACAACCGTCTCATGGGGCCGGACACTCAGGGTCAGTGAAAAATCCAATATATATGTGGTGATATCTCGGGTGCTATTACAGATAGCGTAATAAATCAATGTGCACTGTCTGTAGGAGACCCTGGCGCATGAACCTGTGCAGCGGGAACGACCTCGGACCACCAGGGGCCGAGAAAACCACAGTCTCATGGGGCCGGACACTCAGGGTCAGGGGAAAATCCAATATATATCTGGTGATATCTCGGGTGCTATTAGAGATAGCGCAATAAACCAAAGTGAATTATCTGCAGGAGGCCCTGGCGCATGAATCTGTGCAGCGGGAACGACCTCGGACCACCAGGGGCCGAGAAAACTACCGTCTCATGGGGCCGGTCACTCAGGATCAGTGAAAAATCCAATATATATCTGCTGATATCTCGGGTGCTATTAGAGATAGCGCAATAAACCAAAGTGAATTATCTGCAGGAGGCCCTGGCGCATGAATCTGTGCAGCGGGAACGACCTCGGACCACCAGGGGCCGAGAAAACGACCGTCTCATGGGGCCGGACACTCAGGGTCAGTGAAAAATCCAATATATATCTGCTGATATCTCGGGTGCT